>NC_041385.1:505206586-505254158 GCF_002162155.2 Triticum dicoccoides | reverse complement strand
GTTCGAAGCTGGGTCATGGATGCCTGTCCCTGTAAGTCTGTGCCACTTTGGGTTTACGACTAGTCATGTCAGCCTGGGCTCCTTATCATATGGATGCTAGCGACACTATCATATACGTGAGCCAAAAGGCGCAAACGGTCCCGGGCAAAGGTAAGGCGACACCCGTGGGGATACCATGCGTGAGGCCGCAAAGTGATATGAGGTGTTACCGGCTAGATCGATGTGACATCGAGTCGGGGTCCTGACAGCGTTGGCATCAGAGCCGGACTGCCTGTAGGTTCTCCAAGCCAAACTGGTCGATGTTGAGTCTAGAAATTCTTTAGTTATATGTAGGGGAATTGTTTGTGGGTTGGAACGTAAGGCTCTTTTTACTCCTTTATCTTATGACATTCTGATCTGAGTCAGTCTATTCTTCCACCGGGGGTTAAGGAATTAGGATCTACTCTCTCCATCAGGATCACGCGTTACTAATCAGTAGTACCTTATAGGTTGATGGATACAAGCCTAGTTCAATTCTATTACCACATTATGTTGCTAGGATGGTCTCAGAACTTTGATATGATGATGTTGAGTGCGTATGAAATCCTTTGTCAAATGTCTCAAAATCCTTCTTGAGCATTTACAGCTGTTATGCTGCCGAAATTTTGCTAGAAATTCTAATGCCTTTGCATTATGATTGTGCTTTCAGATGGCCACTCGCGACCTCAATCAAGTGGTTCGCCTGACTCGATGCCTAGATGTACCCGGCCATACTGCCAAGTTGGTCAGGGTAATGACTGAGGCTGGGTACCGCTGGTATCCTGAGTACACGGTCGAAGAGCAATTTCGGGACTTTAATCAAAGCCAGTATCTCTGCACTGTCAGGATATTTCCATCTTATCCTGGATCCACCGAGCCCCTTCACTGCTCCTATGGACTCGGGGTTACTATTGAGATGGCTGTGCAGGACGCCGCCTACTCTATGATGACCATCATGCGAGTCAGATCTGGACTATTTCGGGACTCTGATTTCCGGTATATGCCAGGATCACTTCCGGGAGCACAAGGGTATCTCCAGGCTATCTATGCTGACCCCACCCAGGAGGATTCACGGACTCGCACCACTGCTGAGATGCTCGAGGATAAGGACCGTGAAAATCGGGCCTTGAGGTTAGAGCTCTTCAATACCCGTGCTGACCACTGGGCCACCTTGACTCGGTTCGCACCGGCGGTGCAAGCTGGATATTCGGATATGCGCGATCTCTATCCTGTGAGATCTGCTCTGCCAGACGTGATGGGTTGGCGTGATGTAGGAGGCATCACCCCACCTCGCGGTCCCCGCAGGCCACCGTCTGTTGGTCCAAGACCTCATCCTAGCCCCTATGGTCCACAAGCTCCGCGAGATCGTCTGTTTCCGGATGATCATGTTGAGCTTCCAGGCTATGGAGGTGACTTCTACGAGGACTACTACGGATCGGTCTGAGTTAGTGGTAGTATCACTAGTTCACACTAGCTGTGTCATCTATCGTCCCGTGTGACTCGTGGGATATGACCTAGTTTGTACTCTTTCCGGAGGAGTAGAAAAATAATGTATAGGAGCTTGGAATGCCTCCGATGAGATGTAATCCTCTTTTCACCGTAATAGTACTTTGTTTGGTCTTGTACTAAACCCTGTATGGTGTGTATGATGATGGAATAAAGAAGCAGTTTCTGTATTTACCATGTCATACGGATGATCATCTTGCATTTCGAGTTATTCCTTACATTTTATATCCTATGTCGGAATTTTATCATCCTGACTAAATCATTGTCTTGTTTACCTAGGATGGTCAACACGCGCACTAACCCTGCTCCTCAAGAGCAGGCCGAAGGCAGTGAAGTCAGGGATGCAAATCTGCCTCATCCTCCTTCCCTAGCCGAGGTTATGATGGAAGCTGAGAGAAACAAGCGGGAGACCAACCGTTTGTTGGAGCGTATTGAACAGAACACAGCACACCATCAGAGGACTAACGTGGTGTCACTCAGTGATTTTATCAAATTACATCCACCCACGTTCCACCACTCCGTCGAGCCTCTCGACGCTGATGACTGGCTTCGCAATATCTCTCACAAACTGCGTTCCGCGCTGGTAGCGGAGGCTGACAAGGTCACCTTTGCTGCATATCATCTTGAAGGCCCCGCCAGTCTATGGTGGGAGAATTATGGAGCTATGCGCCCAGCGGGCCATGTCACTACTTGGGCTGAATTCAGTGAGGCTTTCCGTGAACATCACATTCCGGAGGGTCTCATGGACCATAAACGTGAGGAATTTTGCAGTTTCACCCAAGGCCGACTTTCTGTGGATGCTTACAGCAGGGAGTTTGGTAACCTCGCACGATATGCAACTGAGGAAGTGTCTACTGATGCCAAGAAGCAAGCAAGGTTCCGTAAGGGACTTAGTCCTGAGCTTCGCCGTGACCTCCGTCTGCATGAGTGCACATCTTTTCAGAAACTTGTTAACAAAGCTATCAGTGCTGAAACTGGTCAGACTGACTATGACGCAACACGCAAGCATGGCCGTGACATGGGTTCCTCATCCGGTGCTGGTCCTCAGAAGCGCCGCGTATGGGTACCCAACACCGCCCTGCCACCCAGGTTCACACCGAGGCCATCTTTCCAGGCGCCTCGCCCTGTTCAACAGTCTGTTCCAGCCAAGCCCTATGGGGGTCCAACTAACAATGCTCCTCCACGTACCAGTTCCGTGACTTGTTTCAAGTGTGGGGAATCTGGCCACTATATGCGTGAGTGTCCCCAGACCAACCCCAACCAGTCTGCTAAAGCTGTTGGCCGTGGCAAGCCGACAGGAAAAGTATTCCACGCCAAGCCGGTCACCGCTTCACGTGGCCATGTCAACTGTATCTCGGCCGAAGAAGCTCAAGAGGATCCCAACGTCGTTCTCGGTACGCTTCTTGTTAATTGCCACCCGGCATCTGTTCTTTTCGATACAGGAGCCTCTCATTCTTTTATATCCGAAAATTATGCTCGTTTGCATAACGTCGCATTCGGTGATATGCCAACCTCTATGGTAATTCAAACTCCGGGATCCAAATGGCAAACTTCTAGAGTAAGCCATGGAAATGAAATCCAAGTCGACAGACTTGTTTTCCTCGCGTCTTTGGTAGCCCTTAAATCTTCAGATATTAATATCATTCTGGGTATGGACTGGATGTCGGCTCATCATGCCCAAATTGATTGCTTCTCTAGGACTGTTCAACTCACTCACCCTTCGGGCAAGATAGTCAATGTCTTAACCCGAATAGCCAAGCGACAATTATATTCTCTTAACGCCAGCCCTTTGCCAGATCTTGAGGACGTTCCGGTAGTCCGTGACTTCCCGGATGTCTTCCCAGAGGAATTGCCAGGTGTTCCACCTGACAGGGATGTTGAGTTCGTAATAGACCTCATCCCAGGAACCGTTCCGATTGCTAGAAGACCTTATAAGATGGCACCACTAGAACTAGCCGAGCTTAAGAAACAACTCGATGAGTCCTTGAAAAAGGGTTTCATCCGACCTAGCTCATCTCCGTGGGCTTGCCCCGTCCTATTCGTCAAGAAGAAGGATGGTACGGACCGGATGGTTGTAGATTACCGACCTGTCAATTTGGTCGCAATCAAGAACAAATATCCGCTCCCCAGGATCAACGACCTGTATGATCAGCTCGCTGGATCCTCAGTCTTCTCCAAGATGGATTTGAGGTTGGGCTACCATCAAATCAAAATCAGAAACGGGGACATTCCTAAAACGGCCTTTGTTACTCGTTATGGCCAATACGAGTACACCGTCATGTCCTTCGGATTAACCAACGCTCCAGCCACCTTTTCTCGGTTAATGAACTCAATCTTCATGGAGTATTTGGATAAATTCGTCGTAGTTTATCTCGATGATATACTCATCTACTCCAAGAACGAGGAAGAACATGCCGAACATTTAAGGCTAGTGTTGAAGAAACTTCGAGAGCATCGCCTTTATGCCAAATTTTCTAAATGTGAATTCTGGTTGTCAGAAGTGACCTATCTGGGTCATGTAGTATCTGGTAAAGGTATTGCTGTTAACCCTGAGCGAGTTCAAGCCGTCCTTAATTGGACTCCACCTGAATCGGTCAAGCAAGTTCGGAGTTTTCTGGGCTTAGCGAGCTATTGTCGTCGCTTTGTCGAGAACTTCTCCAAAGTTGCCAAACCTCTAACCGAACTCCTCAAGAAAGATAAGAAGTTCGAATGGACTCCACAATGTGAGCACAGCTTTCAGGAACTGAAAAGACGCCTGACCTCTGCTCCCGTACTAGTACCGCCAGACTTCTCCAAGGACTTTGTTATCTACTGCGACGCCTCGCGACAAGGACTAGGTTGCATTCTCATGCAAGATCGACACGTAATTGCCTACGCCTCACGGCAATTGCACCCACATGAGGAGAATTATCCTACTCATGATCTAGAGCTTGCAGCCGTAGTCTATGCACTCAAGACCTGGCGACATTACCTCCTCGGTAACCGTTGCGAAATATTCACTGATCACCAAAGTCTGAAGTACATTTTCACCCAACCGGATCTGAATCTCAGGCAAAGACGTTGGGTTGAGTTGATCACAGACTTCGACTTAGGAATAACCTACACCCCAGGGAAAGCCAACGTCATGGCTGATGCGCTAAGTCGTAAATCTTATTGTAACAACCTGATGTTACAACAAAGTCAACCGCTTCTCCATGAGGAATTTCGGAAGCTTAACCTTCACATTGTTCCTCAAGGTTTTCTTTCCACCTTGGTAGCAAAACCTACTCTTACGGATCAAATCATCGCTGCCCAAAAGCGAGATAAGGGAATATCTAAAATCAAAGAGAACATTGCTAGCGGAGGTGCTAGTTGTTTCTCCACAAATGATCATGGTGTTGTGTACTTTGAGAACCATCTAGTGGTTCCCAAGAACCAGCATCTACGGCAGTTGATCCTTAAGGAAGCTCATGAATCCCCTCTCACCATTCATCCCGGTAGTACTAAGATGTATCAGGACCTACGCCAGAGGTTCTGGTGGACTAGGATGAAGAGAGAAATTGCTCAGTATATTGCTAATTGCGACGTCTGTCGTCGTGTAAAAGCAGAGCATCAACGGCCTGCTGGCACCCTTCAACCCTTAGCTATTCCTGAATGGAAATGGGATAAAATTGGTATGGATTTGATTACTGGTTTTCCCAGGACCAAGAGAGGGAATAATGCTATCTTCGTCGTTGTCGATCGTCTTTCCAAAGTAGCCCATTTCTTACCTGTTCGTGAGAGTATAACCGCTAGTCAGCTGGCCGACTTATACATCTCCCGTATAGTGTCTCTCCATGGTGTTCCTTTGGAAATTAACTCGGATCGAGGAAGTCTTTTCACCTCTCGATTTTGGGAAAGTTTCCAAAATGCTATGGGAACCCGTCTCTCCTTTAGCACCGCTTTCCACCCTCAGTCGAGTGGTCAAGTGGAACACGTCAACCAGATTCTAGAAGACATGCTTCGAGCCTCTGTTATCTCATTCGGAATGGACTGGGAGAAGTGCCTTCCATTTGCCGAATTCGCTTACAACAACAGCTATCAGTCTAGCTTGGGTAAAGCCCCTTTTGAAGTTCTCTATGGACGACGGTGTCGAACACCCCTTAACTGGTCAGAGACCGGGGAAAGACAATTCTTTGGCCTGGATATGATTCAGGAAGCAGAAGAACAAATTCGTATCGTTCGTGAAAAGTTGAAAACAGCCCAATCTCGTCAAAAGAGTCAATATGACCGAAAACATAAGGCTATGACTTTCGAGATTGACGAGAAGGCTTATCTTCGGGTCACCCCTCTGAAGGGAACCCATCGTTTCGGTATCAAAGGCAAATTGGCTCCTCGTTACATTGGACCTTTTCGCATTCTCGCCAAACGAGGAGAAGTTGCCTACCAGTTGGAACTACCTCCGCACCTCTCCAGAGTCCACGATGTCTTCCACGTTTCTCAACTCAGGCGTTGCTTCTCGGATCCTATCCGTGGAGTGGACCACGAAACGCTTGATCTCCAAGATAATCTTACATATCGAGAGTACCCCGTTCGTATCCTCGATCAGGCCGAACGTACCACCCGACGTCATAATATCAAGTTTCTCAAAGTACAATGGTCGCACCATTCTGAGGATGAAGCAACTTGGGAAAGGGAGGATCGTCTTCGACTCGAGTATCCCGCCTTCTTCCCGGAGGAACCCAAATCTCGGGACGAGATTCTTTTGAGTGGGGGTGAGTTGTCACACCCTAGCTAGTCATGCATTAGAGTGTTGTATCATGTTTACTCTTTCATCAGAAACTTGAAATGGGGATTTGTGAAACCCTCAGAATCATTTTGAAAAATGACCCAAATAAAAATTTCTCCAAAAGGGTCCAAGAAAATGCTCATGTTGCTCTCTGAAAATATTGGACAGAGATAAAAATCAAACCAATATTTTTAAGAGCTCATAGGTATTTATTTTGGGCATTTGGAATTAATGCATAACTATTTGCATTGGAAATATATTAGTTATATATATTAATATATGTCCAAAAATTATGCCACCTGTTGGGGAGCTCTGGAATAATATATCTAGCTCCTGCAAAAATTGGCATAAGATAATAAAATGATTTAATATTTTATGTAAATCAAAACAAATGTCAGAAATTAGAAAACAGAAATAAATAAAAGGAGAAGCTTACCTGGGGCTCCTCCCTGTGCAGCCCAGCAGCAGCTGGCCGGCCCAGCCAGCAGGCGGCCCAGCCCGCCTCCCTCCTCTGTCGTCTTCGTCCTCGACAGAGGGAGGGGAGTGTGCCCGGCGCGCGCGCGCGCCACCGCGCCACGCCACCAACTCGCCTGCCTGCCTGCCCCTCCCCTCCTCGTCTGGATGGCCTGGAACGACGCCACGCCCCCCCGTACTCTCTCACTCTCCCCCGGTTCTTCCTCTCCTCTCCCTCGCTCTCTCTCTCCCGTGTCCGAACGCATCCGTCGCCGCCGTTCGCCATAGCCGCCGCCACCGGCCTCCCCTCGCCTCCCCGACACGCTCCCCAGCTCCGCCGCGACCCCCTCTACCTCCTCGTCAAGCCACAAGACGCCGGACGCCCTGTGGAGCTGCCGTCGCCATCGTCTTCCTCCTCGGGCTCCGACCACCATCGCCGTCGATTCGCCGTCTCCAGCGCGTCCCCGAGCCCGCTTCGACGCCCACTGCAACCGCTGTGAGCTCCGCCACCGTTTCCCCCTCTTTTCCCCCTCGTTCCCGCGCCGTAACCCCGTTTCCCACCACGGCCGAACCTCCGCCGTCGCCGAGCTCGCCGTCGACGCAGCTCCGGTGACCATTTGGTCACCCCGGCGAGTCCAACAAGTTCGTAAGGCCCCGTAGAGCATCCCTAGCGCCTTGCTTCGCTCGCCTTCGAGCTCCAACCCCGTTTCCGTGCACGACCGAACCCCGGCGGCCGCAGCCGAGCTCGCCGCCGTCGACTCCGGCCACCCCAGGCCCAGCCACGGCCACCGCCCGACGCGCCATCGGGCTGGCTTTCCAACGCACCTAGCCGCACGCCGTTTGGAGCACCACAGAGGAAACCCGAGGCACTTGTACGCCGCGGACCTCGCCGGCGACTAACCGCCGGCGGGTTTGACCTGTTTGACCTAGGGTTTGACCCCCCCAGAGTCACTGACGCGTGGGCCCCGTCGGCCAGGTGGCTAGATTAGTGCTAATCACTGTTAGTTAACCCCCCTGACACTGACCAGTGGGCCCCAGCGCCACTAACCCTTAATTAGGATTAAATTAACCCTGTTAAACCCCCCTGTCACTAATGTGTGGACCCCACACGTCAGGTTTGACCCCAGCCAGCCACAGTTGACCGCTGACGTCATGCTGACGTCATGCTGGCGCAATATATATATTTCTGGATTTAATTAAATCAGGAAATTCCAGAATATTATTTAAACTTCAAAAATTCATAACTTTTATTCTGTAACTCCAAATCAGACAAATTATATATGAAAAATGATCAGAAAAATCCAATCTATCCATCTGTACTATTTTCATGCATGATCAAACAAGTTAAATTGATGTTTAAAGCAGAACAAGGAAAAGCACTTTAAAAGGCCATGCTTGAGTTTGAAATTTGAATCTTTGATTCAAATTGGTTCAAACCCTTCTGGTTTTAGTTGCATTAGCCCAACACACTCATATTGCCATGTTTCATGCATGCATCATATTGTTGCACATTGTTTGGTGATGGTTGTGTATCGGTGTCCTTTGCGACAGGTTCTGCCTCCGAGGAGTACCGTGATTACCCTAACGAAGAACCGTATCAGTGCATCGAACCATCAGGCAAGCAACCAACCATTTGATCATATCGATACAATCCCATGTTCTCGCTCCTGCTCTCTTTTACTGCATTAAGACAACGCGTTTCAAACTGCTGTGTGCTACGGTAGTTGAACCCATTTCCTCTGCATGACCTGTCATTGCCACAGTAACTAGATGAAACCCACTAGCATGTGTAGGAGTTGTATGAGCCATATGTATGTTTTGTTCCTACCTTGCTATGCCTGCTATGCTTAGAGTCGTGTCAGGTCTGGTTCATCTGGGTGATGAGCTAGAGTGAAATGATTATGTCGGTAATGAGAGTGGTGTGGTGAACACGATTTGGTAAAGGTATCGATGAGAGGCCATGTAGGAGTACATGGTGGGTTGTTTCATTGAAGCCGACCTTAAGCACTGAGATCTGTATGTGTGATTTAAGATACAGCTACTACCATGCATTGGGCCCTGAAATATGACCCCGCTCGACTTCTTATTCACCCTAGCTCTCTGTCCAGGAGTTGCAAGTAGTTTCTGGTGTTTGTAGCCTACTGGAGGCCGTGGACAGCGCTGACCGTAGGGGTGGGCTGTGATGCGGTAGGTATGTGGCACGGTGTACCGAATACCCGTTAGGTATCTCGGGAACCCTGTTCACATCGTTCAGGGCCGTATGGGAAACCTCGGCCGGACTCCCTGCGGATGGAACCTGGATAGGCGATAAACCTGGACTAGAGGCTTAAGTGTTTAGGTAGGTCGTGGTCTACACCCACGTCGGCTTTCGCTTGAAGTCTGCCGAGCACATGCCGTGTGCAGACGCTAAGTGGTGGAAACATGTATGAAGAAGTACACCCCTGCAGGGTTAACATGATCTATTCGAATAGCCGCGTCCGCGGTAAAGGACTACTTGGTTGCCTATACAGTTCATCGACAAGTAAATGGAAACTACTAAAAGCCTCAAGATAAGTGTGAGTGCCGAGGATGGCTCTTCCGTAGGAAGACGGAGGCGGATCCTCGGTAGTGTATTGAATTGGTGAGTAGTGGACTCGTGTGCGCAAAACCATTTCAAGTTGAAGTATCGTAGGATAGTCTAGCCAAGAGTCAAAGCTGGCTTGCTGCAATAACTCCACCAACCCTTCTTGATAATATGCATGTATGTAGGATCTGATGTAAGTCTTGCTGAGTACCTTTGTACTCATGTTGCTATAATTTACATTTTTACAGAAGACGCTGCATCCCCTTCTGATGGGTTCTATGTAGACGTTGACATCAACGAGTAGGCTAAAGGCCCAGGTGGTGATCCTGAGCTTGTGAAGGACCACGTAGTATAGTTAGGCTTTCCAAGCCTCTTTTATTTTACTAGTTGTCTGTACTCAGACAAGTTACTTCTGCTGCTGGTTTGTATGACTGTATGACTTGAATGTTGGGTCGTGAGACCCGTACCTTTGTGTATGTTATGTATGGATCCCTGAGCCTTAAATAAAGTACTTGTATCGTAGAGTCATGTTGTGATGCTTCGTTGTATTTGCACATATCGAGCATATTGTGTGTATGATTGAAATGCTTGGTATGTGTGGGATCTGACTATCTAGTTGTTTATCTTTAGTAGCCACTCTTACCGGGAAATGTCTCCTAGTGTTACTGCTGAGCCATGGTAGCTTGCTACTGCTCTGGAACACTTAGGCTGGCCGGCATGTGTCCTTCTTCATTCCTGTGTCTGTCCCTTCGGGGAAATGTCACGCTTTGAGTACCGGAGTCCTGTTAGCCCGCTACAGCCCGGTTTACCGGAGTCCTGCTAGCCCAGTGCTACAGCCCGGACCCACTTGCTGATGACCGACACGTTCGAAGCTGGGTCATGGATGCCTGTCCCTGTAAGTCTGTGCCACTTTGGGTTTACGACTAGTCATGTCAGCCCGGGCTCCTTATCATATGGATGCTAGCGACACTATCATATACGTGAGCCAAAAGGCGCAAACGGTCCCGGGCAAAGGTAAGGCTACACCCGTGGGGATACCGTGCGTGAGGCCGCAAAGTGATATGAGGTGTTACCGGCTAGATCGATGTGACATCGAGTCGGGGTCCTGACAGATGGCAAAGTGAACAAGGGTATATTTGATATACAGATTATTGATGTGTGCCTTACTAGTTGAGGGAGTCCTGGACTAGGGGGTGTCCGGACAGCCGGACTATCATCGTCCGCCGGACTCCAAGACTACGAAGATACAAGATTGAAGACTCCGTCCCGTGTCCGGATGGGACTTTCCTTGGCGTGGAAGGCAAGCTTGGCGATACGGATATGTAGATCTCCTACCATTGTAACCGACTCTGTGTAACCCTAGCCCTCTCCGGTGTCTATATACACCGGAGGGCTTTAGTCCCTAGGATACAACATCCATTACAACAATCATACCATAGGCTAGCTTCTAGTGTTTAGCCTCCTTGATCTCGTGGTAGATCCACTCTTGTAATACACATCATCAATATTAATCAAGCAGGACGTAGGGTTTTACCTCCATCAAGAGGGTCCGAACCTGGGTAAAACATCGTGTCCCTTGTCTCCTGTTACCATCCGCCTAGACGCACAGTTCGGGACCCCCTACCCGAGATCCGCCGGTTTTGACTCCGACATTGGTGCTTTCATTGAGAGTTCCTCCGTGTCGTCGCCGATAGGAAGGATGCCTCCACCCGTCTTCAAAGACGGTATTTTTGCCAAAGGGGCCTTGGCCGCCGGCCAAACTATCCGGCTAGGTGGTTTTCTTATGACTGCCTGTCCGGCCACCGCTTCGACAATGACTTCTCAAGTCGTCAAAAGCAATCTGCACGTCAGCTAGGAATTTGCCGAGCGGCTGGATCCGATAGAGCTTTCGTCTGTCAACGAGCTCTTGGATCGCATCGCCGCCCTGGGAGTCGCTACGGACAACAATCAGATTGGGCTTAAAACCGATCTGAGAGAGATTAACTCTCCCCAGGTCACCCACCACGTCGCAGTGGTAGAGGAACAATGCGGCGACTCTTCTCCTGTATTGAAAACTAGTCATGTCTGGGCTCCCGAACCCTCCATGCCGGATTCCCGCGGAGAGACGGACTTCGGTCAAGCACTGAACTTAAAGTCAGGCATCGGACCGGACTCGTTGGACAATGTCCAACAATCCGAGCTTCCAAATTTGGAAACTTTACGGCCTTCAAGCCTTGAGATGGGTAGGGTTCCGGACTTCATTCCACCCACCCGCCTAGACATATGCGATCTATCTCTAATACGACAAGAGCCCGCTGAAACAGTACATCACTACTGGGCCAGATTCCTCCTGGTTATGGACATGATAAAGGACTACCGAGAGGAAAACGCAATCTCAATTTTTTGCAATAATTGCACGGACAAGGGAATATTGAACGCCATCAGCCGTCGTGAAATCACACGCTTCGCCGACCTGGCGTCCATAGTACGAAAGTACTGTGCGATGGAGAGTTTCCGGAAAACCGAAAACCAGTTTTGAGACAATCCGGCCCCGAATACAACCCTAGTACGCAACAAAAGGGTGCATTACACTCAGGCCCCAGATGCAAAAACCAAAAAGCAAAAACCCCATAGAGGGCACGGAACCGTACTGGAGGGATGGCTTAGCGGACCCTGTAAGATTCACAGTACAGAGGGCGCCGTCCCAACACATAGCCTTCGAGCATGTTGGATATTACAGCAGGTGGCCAAAAGTGGCGAGGAACTTCTAGCCCCGGAAAACCACTCCAACAATACCGGTACGGTATCAACAGTCTTCGAGACCTTCGCATCAAATAATATGCGGAAACGAACAATCCGCGGCCTCGCCGAAGTCTACCAAGTAGCAACAACAAATCCATGGAGCGACACAGCCATCACCTTCAACGCCAGCGACGAACCTAAATTCCGAACAGCCCGAGCACTAGCCGCACTGGTGCTTAGTCCAATAGTGGACGGCTTTCGACTTACAAAGGTCCTCATGGATGGCGGCAGCGGACTAAACCTCATCTACGAGGAAACCCTTCAAAAAATGGAAATAGACTGGAGCCGCATTGAGCGAAGCAGCACAACCTTCAGAGGAATAATCCCTAGCCGGGAAGCGCGCTGCACCGGAAAAATCACACTCGATGTGGTGTTCGGCTCGCCGGACAATTACAGATCCGAAGAAGTCACGTTCCAAGTGGCCCCGTTCAACAGCGGATATCACACTATATTAGGACGAGAGGCATTCACAATTTTTCAAGCCGTACCCCATTACGGGTACATGAAGCTCAAAATGCCTGGGCCCGGCGGAATAATCACTCTCGTTAGTGATCCGGACATAGCACTCCGCGCCGAAAACAAGACAGCCGCATTAGCCCTGGAGGCACTATCTGAAGCCCTAGCGGCAGAAGAACTCACCGCGCTGCGCTCTACGGTGAATAGGGACGATATGATACTTGATAAGAGATCCAAGTCCACCTCCTTTAAACCAGCAGATGAAATAATAAAATTCCAGGTCCATCCAACGGACCCGACAAAGATGGCTTCCATCGGGGCACAGTTGAACCCTGATGTAGACGCTGCACTGCGAGAATTCCTTCGGGAAAATTGGGACATTTTCGCCTGGCACCCTTCGGATATGCCCGGAATCCCACGCAGATTGGCAGAACACAGCCTAAACATCCTAAAAGGATTCAAGCCAGTCAAACAGGCTCTTCGACGATTTTCCGAACCTAAAATACAGGCAATGGGAGAAGAGCTAGCCAAACTATTGGAAGCCGGATTCATCAGAGATATCAAACACCCGGATTGGCTAGCAAACCTTGTAATGGTACCAAAGAAGGACAAATCCTGGCGCCTATGTGTCGATTTTAAAGACCTCAACAAGGCCTGCCCAAAGGATCCCTTCCCCCTCCCCCACATCGATCAGATAATCGACGCTATCGCAGGACACGATTCACTGTGTTTCCTCGACGCATACTCCGGCTATCATCAAATCAAGATGGCGGAAGCAGACCAAGCTGCAACGACATTCATCACTCCATATGGACCATTCTGATTCAACACGATGCCCTTCGGACTTAAAAACACCGGCGCAACATATCAGCGCATGATTCAAACATGTCTGGCCACCCAGATTGGCAAAACAGTAGAGGCATACGTAGACGATGTAGTCGTCAAAACCAAACACGTCGAAACTTTAGTAGACGACTTGAGGCTCACATTCGACAACCTCAGAGCATATGACATCAAGCTGAATCCGGAAAATGCGTTTTTAGCGTACCAGCCGGAAAGTTGCAGGGCTTCATCGTATCCGGTAGAGGAATTGAAGCAAACCCAGCCAAGATCCGAGCTCTGTCACAGCTGGATATTCCAAAAGACCTCAAACAGATACAAAAATTGACTGGATGTGTGGCGGCTTTAAGCCGCTTTATCTCCCACTTGGGAGAAAAGGCACTGCCCCTCTATCGCCTCCTTAGGCGCACCGAACACTTCGAGTGGACGGATGCTGCCACTGCCGGACTCGAAGAAATAAAGGCCATATTGGCAACAAATCCGGTCCTGGCTGCGCCCAACCTGGGCGAACCAATGCTGTTATACATCGTGGCAACACATCAAGTTGTAAGCGCGGTGCTCGTCGTCGAATGAGAGATAGAAGGGCATAAATTCCCTCTTCAAAAACCAGTGTACTACGTCTCCACTGTGTTAACCCCCTGCAAGTCCCGTTACCCGCACTATGAAAAGATAGCGTATGCGGTGTTCATGGCATCCCGGAAGCTCCGACACTACTTTCAAGAGTGTTCGATAACGGTGGCCTCCGAAGTACCACTCAACGACATTATAAACAACCGCGACGCGACGGGCAGGATTGCAAAATGGGCCATTGAGCTCTTACCATTCGATATAACTTACAAACCTCCGCAAGCTATAAAATCACAAGTTTTGCCTGATTTGTCGCTGAATGGACCGAAGCCGAACTCCCTAAAGAGTATGGCGCATACTCCAATTGGATTATGCATTTCGACGGCTCTAAAATGTTGGCCGGATTGGGGGCTGGCGTCGTATTGACGTCCCCAACCGGGGACACAGTCCAATACATACTTCAGATAATGTACACGGACTCCAACAACGCAGCCGAATACGAGGCCCTTTTACATGGCCTCTGGATGGCAATCTCCATGGGCATTCAACGCCTAGAGGTGCGCGGGGATTCAAACCTTGCAATATCCCAGATAAATGGAGACTTTGACGCCAAGGATCCGAAAATGGCAGCATATCGCAACGCTGTCCTAAAAATGTCAGCTCGGTTTGAAGGACTTGAATTCCATCACGTAGCCCGAGATAATAACCAAGCAGCCGACGTACTGGCACGCATCGGCGCAAAACGTGACGCTGTCCCTCCAAACATCTTCCTGGAACGGCTCTTCAAGCCATCCGTACTATGGGAAGAGGAGTCCGGAAATGACAAACCGGAAAAAACCGCGCCAACCGGCGATTCAGCCGATGACATAACACCTTCAGCCCACGACATAATGGCAGTAATCGCCCCGTGGACAGAACCATTCCTAGCCTACTTGCTTAGGCAGGAACTTCCCGAAGACCAAAATGAGGCCCGCTGCATAGTCCGGCGATCTAAAGCCTACAAGGTCCATGAGGGAGAACTTTATAAGAAAAGCACAACCGGAGTCCTTCAAAGGTGTATCTCTGAAGAGCAAGGGCGAAACCTCCTGGCTGAAATTCATGCCGGACTAGGCGGACACCACGCAGCAGCTCGGGCCCTTGTAGGAAAGGCATTCCGTACAGGATTTTATTGGCCGACAGCCCGGGCAGATGCTCAGGACTTAGTCCAAAGACGCGTCGGTTGTTAGCTCTTTGCTAATCAGAGCCATATGCCACCCACCGCCCTTAAAACTATACCCATTACCTGGCCGTTCGTGGTCTGGGGGTGTCACATCCCTAGTTCTGGTCTGCTCTGGTCTTGATAGTCTTGTGTTGCATCATGTTTAAATTAAAATGAAATTTTGAAATGGGGATGTTCAAAGCCTAGCAGATAATAATTTTAACTAGGTTCAATTCAAATATTTTCATTGGACCCAAAATGCCCTCCAAAAATGTTCATTATTTCTGGAAAAAGGTTAAAACCTTAACCAGAGGTCATGCACATTTCTCCAATGCATTTATGGCTTTTTAATTAATTCATAATTGTATTTGAGTTGGAGCAAATAAATTCTATAAATATTTTTATTGCTCCAATGATCCTGGAATATTTTGTGGAGCTCTAGGATAAACCTTAATGCATCCACAATAATTTCCAGAGAGCTGCAAAAATAATTTGGTTAAGAAACCAAATTAAAACAAAACTACAAAATTAGAAAACAGAAACAAAAAAAAATAGAAAGAACAGAGACTCACCTGGACCCTTACCTACCTGGCACCACCAACCGGCCCAGCTCCTGGACGGCCCAGTGCTGTGCAGCCCAGCTGCAAGTCGTCCTCCTCCTTGGGACTGAAGGACGCCGGGCGTGTGCCCCGCACGCGCGGCCACGCGCCCCGGCCACCTCCTGCTTCCCGCCGCCTCCCCGATGTCGCTTTGGACGCCACGCACCCCCCTGGCCCTCTCCTTCTCTCTCCCGTGGCGATTTCCCTCTCTGCCCCTCTCTCTCGCGTGCAACCGAGCGTTGCCATCGCCACCGCTTGCTGCCACTGTGGCCACCGAGCTCGCCTAGCCTCCCCACCATGGCAGAAAGATCCATGGTCGACCTCTACGCCATCTCCGACGATCCACGTGACCGGATGCGCCCCACAGCGGCTTCCTTGACCTATTCTTCAACCTTCAGGCCCCGAGATCGCCGGCGACCCCGCGCTCGACTCGCTGCCTCCCCGAGCTCTCTGAGGCCACCGCTGCACTCTCCGTGAGTTCATCTTTCTTCTCCCCCTAGCCATGTCGCTCAAGCTGCCCCTAACCCCGTTGGCCATCACGGCCGAGAGCTCGGCTCCGCCGGCCATGTCGCTGTCGTGGCCACAGACATGTAAGCTCGAAACAGAGCGCGTCACCACACTCGCCGCGTCCCCAGGAGCCCGCAGCACCGCTCCACATCTCCTGCCATGCCTCCTAGCGACGACCCCGAGCTCGTTCGAGCTCCGGCAGCCGCCAACGTCGTCGCCGGCGTCTTTTCCGACCACCCCGAGCCCAAACACCACCACCACTAGACGCGGATGAGTCTCCTCGTCACGTAGAGCCTCTCCTCCGCGCAAATGGTCGCCTGTGGGCAATTCCCGATGCCTCCGCCGCGTTCGGCCTCGCCGGCGGCTAAACACCGGCAGGTTAACCGCCTTGACCGCCGGTGGTTTAGCCCCGGTTAACCTGGGGATTTGACCTTCCCTGGGTCTATGACATGCGGGCCCCGCCCGGCTAATTAATCTAGTTTAGGTGTATACTTAATTAGTTTGACCTAGGTTAGTGCTAATTAAACTAGGTTAGTTTAGTTAGACACTAACACGCGGGCCCCACAGGTCAGTTTGACCTGGACCGGCCTCGTTGACTGCTGATGTCATAGTAACGCAATGCTCACGCAATAAGTATTTTCTGGATTTATTTTTATACAGGAAATTCTAAAAAATACCACAAACTTCTAAAAATCATAGAAATTCAACCGTTACTCCAAATGAAATAAATTATATATGAAAAATGATCAGAAAAATCCAATATATCCATCTGTACCATTTTCATGCATGTTAGAACAACTTTTGTTCACTGTTTAGGTCAAATCAATTAAATGGCATTTGAATTTCACATATGGAGTTGGATTTGAACTTAGGGTTCAAACCAACTTCATTTAACTTTGTTGCTAGTTGCATTAGCTCAAAACACCAGCATGTTGCCATGTCATAATCATGCATCATATTGTTGCATTGCATTGATTGTGTTTCCTCTCTATTGCCGGTAATTGTTCCCTCTCAGTAGACGTGGTTCCGACGATGAGTTCGATGACACCGCTGAAGAGCTATACTATCTTCGGAAGTGCCAGGCAAGAAAAACCCCCTTGTTCATTCCGATACAATCCCACTCTCTCGCTCCTGCTCTCTTTTACTGCATTAGGACAACAACGTTTCAACTATTATGTGCTGCGGTAGCTAAACCCCTTTATCCTCTGCATGACCTGTCATTGCCACAGTAAATAGATGAAACCCACTAGCATGAGTAGGAGTTGTTTGAGCCCCGTTGTGCCTACTCATTCATGCTTGTTTGTCATGCCTACTACTGCTTAGAGTTGAGTCAGGTCTGATTCATCTGGGATGAATCAGAGGTGTGTGAACATGTCCTACTGTTGAGAGCTAAGTGTGTGAACACAATTTGGTAAAGGTAGCGGTGAGAGGCCATGTAGGAGTACATGGTGGGTTGTCTCATTGTAGTCGTCCTCAGGAACTGAGTTCTGTGTTTGTGATCCATGAACAGTTACTACCACACATTGGGCTCCGGGCGCTCCAAGCTCTCTCGACTTATTAATCAACCTGATCTCTGTCCAGGAGTTGCAACTAGTTTCTGGTGTTTGTAGGTAGTGTTAGTAGTCTACCAAGTGGCACCCGGTACAGGTGGGCTTGGGACAGACTAGGCACAGTGGCACGGTGTACAAAGTGGCACCCGGATGGTGGGCTTGGGAACCCTGCTCACATCGTTTGGGGCCGTGAGCGACACCCCGGCCGGATCTCCTTGCGGATGGAACCTGAATAGGCGATAAACCTGGACGAGAGACTTGTGTGGTTAGTCAGGTCGTGGCCGACTCCCTCGCCAGGCTTCCGCTTGAAGGTTGCCGAGATACACGAGGTGTACATGGCGGTAAGTGGCGAGAGAATGTGTGAAGAAGTACACCCCTGCAGGGTTAATATGATCTATTCGAATAGCCGTGTCCGCGGTAAAGGACTTCTGGGTTGCCTGTACAGTTCATAGACAAGTGAAAGTGGATACTCTAAAATGCGCAAGATAAGCGTGAGTGCTATGGGTGGCGTCCTTGTAGGGAGACGGGAGCGGATCCATAGTGGTGTATTGATATGGTGAATATGTGGACTCGTGTGCGCCACCTCAAAGAGTTACTTGCAGTCGTAGTTCAGGGTAGCCACCGAGTCAAAGCTGGCTTGCTGCAGTTAAACCCCACCATCCCATTTGTTGATAATGATGCATATGTAGATAGTTCTGATGTAAGTCTTGCTGGGTACATTTGTACTCACGTTTGCCTATTTTATGTTTTGCAGAGAGACTTACGTCTCACTAGTAGTTCAGCGTGGACTTCGACGTTTAGCTTGTTACCTCAGCTACGATCTTGTGCCCTCGGCAGGATCTGGTAGTTAGTCAGGCTTCTCAGCCTTTTTCATTTGTCGATGTCTGTACTCAGACATATTAAGCTTCCGCATGTGCTTTGACTTGTATGCTCTGAATGTATTGGGTCATGAGACCCATGTTTGTAATATCTCGCTCCTCGGAGCCTATTGAATAAATACTTGAGTTGTAGAGTCATGTTGTGATGCCATGTTGTATTTGCACATATCGAGCATATTGTGTGTATGTTATTGAAATGCTTGGTATGTGTGGGATCTGACTATCTAGTTGTTTATCCTTAGTAGCCTCTCTTATCGGGAAATGTCTCCTAGTGTTTCCACCGAGCCATGGTAGCTTGCTACTGCTCCGGAACACTTAGGCTGGCCGGCATGTGTCCTTCTTCGTTCCTGTGTCTGTCCCTTCAAGGAAATGTCACGCGATGAATACCGGAGTCCTGTTAGCCCGCTACAGCCCAGTTTACCGGAGTCCTGCTAGCCCAGTGCTACAGCCTGGATTCACTCGCTGATGACCGACACGTTCGATGCTGGGTCATGGATGCCTGTCCCTGTAAGTTTGTGCCACTTTGGGTTTACGACTAGCCATGTCAGCCCAGGCTCCTTATCATATGGATGCTAGGGACACTATCGTATACGTGTGCCAAAAGGCGCAAACGGTCCCGGGCAAAGGTAAGGCGACACCCGTGGGGATACCGTGCGTGAGGCCGCAAAGTGATATGAAGTTTTACATGCTAGATCGATGTGGCATTGAGTCGGGGTCCTGACAGCTTTGGTATCAGAGCTTGACTGCCTGTAGGATTATCAAGCCAAACTGGTCGAAGTTGAGTTTAGAAATGCTTTAGTTATATGTAGGGGAATTGATTGTGGGATGGAACGTAAGGCTCTTTTTACTCCTTATATCTTATGCCCTTCTGATCCGAGTCATCCTATCTTTCCTACGGGGTTAAGGAACTAGGCTTTCTCTTCTTTCTATCAGGATGACGTGTTACTAATCCGTAGACCTGTAGGATTGTTGGTTTCAAGGTTCAGTTCAGTTGCTACTATTTCCGTGTATTCATAGCTGGCCTCAGATTCTTGATATTGTGCTTCTAAGTGGTTATGCCACCATTTTTGTAGCATGTCTAAAATTCTTTTGAGCATTTACAGCCGTTATGCTGTCCGAGTCATCCCAGGTTTCTAAACAGTCTGAAGCATTTGCAAAATCCCTTCCTCCCATTCCGATGTCCCTTTGGGCCAGATTAACCACATTAATCGGTGAGTTGAGGTACTCTGTTGCCTTGACATATATGTTGGAGTTATTATTATGACCCTAGGTGTCTTAGAGTGCCACCTATTAATCGAACCATGTTTTGCGTTCCCAGTGTGATGATTCTGGCCATTATTCTCGGAAGCATCCTGCGATGCCATTTAGTTAGTAGGTATTCTACTTCTGGGTTTTTGAACCCGAGATCCACCCTACTCACCTCATGTTGATAGTGTTTGCTCGTTCCTTTAGGTTATTAGTAACCTTTGCATTAGTCCTCGAGGTTCGTGGTATTTCCTTCTTCCAAATACTATGAACTGTTTATGGCAGAAGTTCCTCGTTGAACCGAAAGATCACAACCAGAGTGCTCTTGATGAGTTCTCCATTCTATATTGTGGCTCTGCCAGTTCTACCCTTCTGCATGGGTTATCCAGAAGAAACCTGTTGAACCTGGTTCGACATGCTAATCCATGCATCCACAACTCAGGAAATCATATGTTCCTTTGAGTTGTCCCTCTTTAGTTGTATTCTAGCCTTCATCTATCAGTTGATAGTCAAGAGTATGCGTGCATTCGTTCATCGATGCCTATTACTCTTGTGGTCCGTCAAGCCATTCTATTCCAGGATGACTAGGAGAAACAAACTCCAGTACCTCATCTATATCCAGGATTGGGTCAAAGCAGTTGTATTCCGTAGATCAAAATGCAATCAAGCTTTTGATCCCTTCTACCCTGAAGTATTACCCTCTTTACGTCAGGATCGTCATGAGAATTGCACTATCCCCTATGAACTCTTGACACAGTGATACTTCTTGCCATCATTGTTCATTCCTCGGTTACGTGTTGTTGTAACCGGAATGCCGACAAGTGAATCATGATGTGTGAAATCAATACTCCTAGCAACTGGTTGCTTGGTAGTAAATGGACAATATTCTCTTTCTTAGCGTGTTGGTTATTGAATCATCACCCTAAGGTTGATCGCGCTACCTAGTCCTTATTTCCGGTGCACCCTCTGATCAATGAGTTAGGATTGTATCAATCCCTCGCTCTGTTGATCATATCGTCTTGCCCTGATAAGCAAGATTGTTCTTGAGCTTAGTAACATATCGGTGGTTTGTGATTTTCCGAATATCTTCTCGGAAGTATTACCAGGTTGTCACCTGACCGCTATGTTGAGTTCGTGATCAAGATGGTTTCTTGTAAACCACCCCTTCTCCAAGAATCTGTGTGGGATACCCCTGAGCTAGTTGGTCAAGCTAAATAACAACTTGGAGAGTTGGAAGATAAAAGCTTGTCCGACTCAGTTCATTCCAAGGGATATCCTTCTGTATGTGTGTTGAAAAAAGATGATATTCTCATTGATTGGCCCTCGTGATTAGTTGGTTGATCTGTTGTCATGTCAAAACTTTGATTTGAGTGTGGGCTATCCTCAAATCAAATCAGAACCAACAATATTCGTAATGTTGTCTTACTCGTGGTTGATTCCTCAAGCATACACCATTACATCTTTTGGTCTGACCAATACTATCACATTGTTCACATAACGGTGGAAGTCCAGTGATATGGAAATTCCGATGAGTTGTTGTTGAGCCATCAGCGGCATTTTGTATCCTCCATGATTTGTGTTAAACATCAGCTAGTGTTGGAAACTTGTGTAAGCATTTTGTTCATGCCCCATTCATGAAGTATATGTTTGGATGAAAGAAGTGACTTCCTTTGATTCACGTGCATTTGATGTAAGTTGCCGCCGTGAATTTGAGAAACTTTGTTCTTGCTTCCTCTGGAATCATCCCAAGTCAGTCATGCATGTGCGAAGTATTCTATGGTCTGATAGACTGATCATCTTCATTCCATATGTATCCCCTAGCACACCAAGCCACTGATTGATTTGTTCAAGGAAAGGAAGTTCCTTCTTAAGAGCATGCCTTATGCAAGGACTTCAATATCCTCGATTATGGTTCCCCACCTAAACTCGGTAGTGTTTTATTATAAGACTACTACGTGGTCATGCTTGTCTGGGACAGTGTGTTCACATGTATGTAGCAGAACCAGTTCATGTTTTGGAGCTTGCTATCGTAGTTCATTTCCCGAGAATATCGCAACGCCATCTCATCGATTTGTGTTGCAAACTTTCATTTTTCTAAACTTGATGAGTCTGGAATATTCTGACACCAACCAGATCTGAATTCAGGCTGATATGATGGTTGGAACCTTTCCCAAGAACTATAATATTGGTCTCTCTGTAACCCGGTAAAATGGATGTCGTGGCCAACACCCCCAACCGGAAGACCTATTATTGTAGTATCTTGTTTGAGGAAGTTGGCCACCTCCCCATAAGGATTTCGTAGGATTTACTCCCTAGTTGTTCCTTATGGATTTTTGTGCTCCCGAAGTCCGACCTTTTACTTGATGGTCTAGTTACCAAACCATTTCAATGAATGGGGTACGCTAGCACATCAAGGAGAACATTAGAAGCGGAGTGCTAAATGTCTCTCGGTCGATCATCTAGATTTTGTCCCCTTGGCCTTGCTAAGGTGAAATCTGAGAAAGTTTCATCTTCCTTTGCATCTGCATCATCCATCACTATTCATCATGTTAGTATGTTGTGTTGCCAGGATCCTTGGCACGGATGCTGGTAAGACCTTGATGAATATGGAAATGCTCAAGTTCTTGAGAGCACACTCAGTCACTAGGTTATATCCTCGGTATTAACTGGAATGTGCCTCCAGTTTGTTGAGTTGTTCCATAGCCATAGTTTCCTTTCCAATCCGAGTATGCCATTCTACCGAAATCTTTCAGACGATCGTTTGTGAATCTCCTTAGGCTGGTATGGACAGTTTCAATGATCTATGTATCAAAAGTAATTCTTTTTGCCACTTAAGGAAATAACTCTACGAGTCACCTCCTCTGAGGTGTCCTGTTATGGAATCATAGCAATTTTCCTTGCTACTTAGAAACCCTCGTCAAATTGTTTCTTCCGTCCCTCCTGATGCATGTCTTGCCTCTCAGCTCCAGAGATGTTGCTACGTCTCATTCCGTGAGTTGATCTTGTGATCATTGAGATGATCCTAAGTTGCTCGAACCTCAAGAAGATCGATCCTTTTAGAGTTTTCCTTTCCTCTCGTTGTCATGTTAGTTGGAGTTCTCAGAGCAAGACTTCGAGACAAAGATGGTGATTGAATCAACGTTCTTTTGAAGTGCAACCTGGATCGTGAAGATTGTGTTAGATTGCTTCCCTCTTCATCTTACCCTACGCTTGAATCTGGAGACGAGATTCTTGATTAGTGGGGGTGAGCTGTCACATCCCTAGTTCTGGTCTGCTCTGGTCTTGATAGTCTTGTGTTGCATCATGTTTAAATTCAAATGAAATTTTGAAATGGGGATGTTCAAACCCTAGCAGATAATAACTTTAACTAGGTTCAATTCAAATATTTTCATTGGACCCAAAATGCCCTCCAAAAATGTTCATTATTTCTGGAAAAAGGTTAAAACCTTAATCAGAGGTCATGCACATTTTTCCAATGCATTTATGGTTTTTTAATTAATTCATAATTGTATTTGAGTTGGAGCAAATAAATTCTATAAATATTTTTATTGCTCCAATGATCCTGGAATATTTTGTGGAGCTCTAGGATGAACCTTAGTGCATCCACAATAATTTCCAGAGAGCTGCAAAAATAATTTGGTTAAGAAACCAAATTAAAACAAAACTGCAAAATTAGAAAACAGAAACAAAAAAAATAGAAAGAACAAAGACTCACCTGGAACCTTACCTACCTGGCACCACCAACCGGCCCAGCTCCTGGACGGCCCAGTGCTGTGCAGCCCAGCTGCCAGTCGTCCTCCTCCTTGGGACAGAAGGACGACGGGCATGTGCCCCGCGTGCGCGGCCACGCGCCCCGGCCACCTCCTGCTTCCCGCCGCCTCCCCGACGTCGCTTTGGACGCCACGCACCCCCTGGCCCTCTCCTTCTCTCTCCCGTGGTGATTTCCCTCTCTGCCCCTCTCTCTCGCGCGCAACCGAGCATTGCCATCGCCACCGCTTGCTGCCATCGTGGCCACCGAGCTCGCCTAGCCTCCCCACCATGGCAGAAAGATCCACCGTCGACCTCTACACCATCTCCGACGATCCACGCGACTGGATGCGCCCCACAGCGGCTTCCTCGACCTCTTCTTCAACCTTCGGGCCCCGAGATCGCCGGCGACCCCGCGCTCGACTCGCTGCCTCCCCGAGCTCTCTGAGGCCACCGCTGCACTCTCCGTGAGTTCATCTTTCTTCTCCCCCTAGCCACGTCGCTCGAGCTGCCCCCTAACCCCGTTGGCCATCACGACCGAGAGCTCGGCTCCACCGGCCATGTCGCTGTCGTGGCCGCAGACACGTATGCTCGAAACCGAGCGCGTCACCTGCGATGCCTCCTAGCGACGACCCCGAGCTCGTCCGAGCTCCGGCAGCCGCCAACGTCGTTGCCGGCGTCTTTTCCGACCACCCCGAGCCCAAACACCACCACCACTAGACGCGGACGAGTCTCCTCGTCACGTAGAGCGTCTCCACGCAAATGGTCGCCTGTGGGCAATTCCCGATGCCTCCGCCGCGTTCGGCCTCGCCGGCGGCTAAATGCCGGCAGGTTGACCGCCTTGACCGCCGGTGGTTTAGCCCCGGTTGACCTGGGGATTTGACCTTCCCTGGGTCTATGACATGTGGGCCCCGCCCGACTAATTAATCTAGTTTAGGTGTATACTTAATTAGTTTGACCTAGGTTAGTGCTAATTAAACTAGGTTAGTTTAGTTAGACACTGACACGCGGGCCCCACAGGTCAGTTTGACCTGGACCGGCCTCGTTGACTGCTGATGTCATAGTGACGCAATGCTCACGCAATAAGTATTTTCTGGATTTATTTTTATACAGGAAATTCCAGAAAATACCACAAACTTCTAAAAATCATAGAAATTCAATCATTACTCCAAATGAAATAAATTATATATGAAAAATGATTAGAAAAATCCAATCTATCCATCTGTACCATTTTCATGCATGTTAGAACAACTTTTGTTCACTGTTTAGGTCAAATCAATTAAATGGCATTTGAATTTCACATATGGAGTTGGATTTGAACTTAGGGTTCAAACCAACTTCATTTAACTTTGTTGCTAGTTGCATTAGCTCAAAACACCAGCATGTTGCCATGTCATAATCATGCATCATATTGTTGCATTGCATTGATTGTGTTTCCTCTCTATTGCCGGTAATTGTTCCCTCTCAGTAGACGTGGTTCCGACGATGAGTTCGATGACACCGCTGAAGAGCTATACTATCTTCGGAAGTGCCAGGCAAGCAAAACCCCCTTGTTCATTCCGATACAATCCCACTCTCTCGCTCCTGCTCTCTTTTACTGCATTAGGACAACAACGTTTCAACTGTTATGTGCTGCGGTAGCTAAACCCCTTTATCCTCTACATGACCTGTCATTGCCACAGTAAATAGATGAAACCCACTAGCATGAGTAGGAGTTGTTTGAGCCCTGTTGTGCCTACTCATTCATGCTTGTTTGTCATGCCTACTACTGCTTAGAGTTGAGTCAGGTCTGATTCATCTGGGATGAATCAGAGGTGTGTGAACATGTCCTACTGTTGAGAGCTAAGTGTGTGAACACGATTTGGTAAAGGTAGCGGTGAGAGGCCATGTAGGAGTACATGGTGGGTTGTCTCATTGTAGCCGTCCTCAGGAACTGAGTTCTGTGTTTGTGATCCATGAACAGTTACTACCACACATTGGGCTCTGGGCGCTCCAAGCTCTCTCGACTTATTAATCAACCTGATCTCTGTCCAGGAGTTGCAACTAGTTTCTGGTGTTTGTAGGTAGTGTTAGTAGTCTACCAAGTGGCACCCGGTACAGGTGGGCTTGGGACAGACTAGGCACAGTGGCACGGTGTACCAAGTGGCACCCAGATGGTGGGCTTGGGAACCCTACTCACATCGTTTGGGGCCGTGAACGACACCCCGGCCGGATCTCCTTGCGGATGGAACCCAAATAGGCGATAAACCTGGACGAGAGACTTGTGTAGTTAGTCAGGTCGTGACCGACTCCCTCGCCAGGCTTCCGCTTGAAGGTTGCCAAGATACACGAGGTGTACATGGCGGTAAGTGGCGAGAGCGTGTGTGAAGAAGTACACCCCTGCAGGGTTAATATGATCTATTCGAATAGCCGTGTCCGCGGTAAAGGACTTCTGGGTTGCCTGTACAGTTCATAGACAAGTGAAAGTGGATACTCTAAAATGCGCAAGATAAGCGTGAGTGCTATGGATGGCGTCCTCGTAGGGAGACGGGAGCAGATCCATAGTGGTGTATTGATATGGTGAATATGTGGACTCGTGTGCGCCACCTCAAAGAGTTACTTGCGGTCGTAGTTCAGGATAGCCACCGAGTCAAAGCTGGCTTGCTGAAGTTAAACCCTACCATGCCATTTGTTGATAATGATGCATATGTAGATAGTTCTGATGTAAGTCTTGCTGGGTACATTTGTACTCACGTTTGCCTATTTTATGTTTTGCAGAGAGACTTACGTCTCACTAGTAGTTCTGCGTGGACTTCGACGTTTAGCTTGTTACCTCAGCTACGATCTTGTGCCCTCGGCAGGATCTGGTAGTTAGTCAGGCTTCTCAGCCTTTTTCATTTGTAGATGTCTGTACTCAGACATGTTAAGCTTCCGCATGTGCTTTGACTTGTATGCTCTGAATGTATTGGGTCATGAGACCCATGTTTGTAATATCTCGCTCCTCGGAGCCTATTGAATAAATACTTGAGTTGTAGAGTCATGTTGTGATGCTATGTTGTATTTGCACATATCGAGCATATTGTGTGTATGTTATTGAAATGCTTGGTATGTGTGGGATCTGACTATCTAGTTGTTTATCCATAGTAGCCTCTCTTACCGGGAAATGTCTCCTAGTGTTTCCACCGAGCCATGGTAGCTTGCTACTGCTCCGGAACACTTAGGCTGGCCGGCATGTGTCCTTCTTCGTTCCTGTGTCTGTCCCTTCGGGGAAATGTCACGCGATGAATACCGGAGTCCTGTTAGCCCGCTACAACCTGGTTCACCGGAGTCCTGCTAGCCCAGTGCTACAGCCTGGATTCACTCGCTGATGACCGACACGTTCGATGCTGGGTCATGGATGCTTGTCCCTGTAAGTTTGTGCCACTTTGGGTTTACGACTAGCCATGTCAGCCTGGGCTCCTTATCATATGGATGCTAGCGACACTATCATATACGTGTGCCAAAAGGCGCAAACGGTCCCGGGCAAAGGTAAGGCGACACCCGTGGGGATACCGTGCGTGAGGCCGCAAAGTGATATGAAGTGTTACATGCTAGATTGATGTGGCATTGTGTCGGGGTCCTAACAGGGGGCTTGACATGGTTGGACCCCTTAAAGGGGGAACCCACAAGCAAAGGTACCTATTGGTCATGGTGGACAAATTCACCAAATGGATAGAGGCCAAACCAGTCAAAACGGCAGAGTTCGGACCAGTGATAGACTTTATCTCCGGGGTAGTACACCGTTATGGTGTCCCCCACAGCATCATCACCGATAACGGCACAAACTTCACGGCCGACGAGGTTAAATCATGGTGCAAAAATATGGGCATTAAGCTCGATTACGCCTCAGTCTATCATCCTCAAACCAACGGTCAAGTGGAACGAGCGAACGGTCTAATAATGAGCGGCATTAAACCCAGACTAGTGCGGTCACTCACGAAATCTGACACGCACTGGGTAGAGGAGCTCGACTCCGTACTCTGGGGGCTGCGGACAACGCCCAACCGTACTACCGGATTCACACCATTTTTTATGGTATACGGCACAGAGGCAGTTCTGCCCTGCGACATCATTCATGACTCACCTCGAGTGCGCATGTACGAAGAAAGAGAAGCCAAGCTGGATCGGCAGGACAGCTTGGATGCATTGGAGGAAGAACGCGACGTCGCCAAGGCTCGTTCCGGATTCTATCAGCAGCAGGCTCGAAGATATCAAAGCAGAGAAGTACGGGCCAAGACTTACAACATTGGAGAACTAGTTCTACGCCTGCCGGACAAGAAAAAGGACACGCTCAAGCCCAAATGGGAGGGCCCCTTCATTATCGATCAAGTCCTGACCGGAGGAGCGTACCGTCTACGAAATGCGTCGGACAACCGACTCGAGCCTAACCCATGGAACGCAGCCCGCCTCCGAAGATTCTATGCCTAGCGCTGGACTAAGAGTTCGTCCCCTTCCCCCGTCCAAATTTTTTACACTTCAGCTGTGTTTTGTTTCTCTTTCTTCTCTTAACCCTTTTCCTAAAAATCCCTTAAGCGCCTACTTGCGCATTGTTCACGCATACTTGATGTGCCAGCCGCACTCATTATACCTGGGGGCTTCTTTTCCAGAAGCTCAATTATAAGGGCTTCATGCCCAGCACATGTGTCAAGCTTCCACATGTACCTTTTACTCACCATTATATGCATCGATATGACTTAAGTTTTGGCCAAGATGGGTTGCCTGGCTCCTGTGCTTACCCCTACGTTCCCGATTATTCGGCTAGGAGGTAAAGGGAGCACCTCTGCGATTGTTACTGCCGGGTCAGCCGGATATGTACCTCAGACTGGGTGAAGCCGAAAGCTAGCGTTCTTAAGGGAATATTCGGTCGGTGACTTGAAAGATGATTTTTTACCTACTTATTTATCTGCCCCCAGATGTTTTTCTGCTTTTTTCGCAGTCCGGACATGCACTTTAGGGCATGCCTCCCAGGGAAAGGAACCCTTAACGGAACTATTCTCCCTGGAAGATGTTTCTTACTAACCATGTAATATAACATAACTAGTTGGGCACTTGTATGATAAAGCACTAATGACCCCTACGCCTGGTCGCCATGCATACACCGGTTGTTTCTTAACCGAGAAGGTATTCGGACACACTCCAGACTCTAGGGTCCCGAGGTTGAAGCGAAAAGGTCGGCAAAGACAAACGATCTACAATCCGGCTAGAAGGCATTTCACATGTCATTTTAAAAAGCATTGTCAAATCTACTGACTGTATTCCTCCTCAATCCCGTCTAACAGGCTGTCTAATTTACAGTCCCGTTGGGAAAATTTAGCGGCCAACTCTACTTGGCCGTATACTAAACTCACAAGGATCTCCTTCCCATCGGGCCCCATAGGTCCGACCTCGGCCATGTGGTTGGGATCCGCCTTCTTGTACCGCGTCTTCACCATGGCCCAAGCCTCCCTGGCACCTTGGCGGCAGGCCGAAATCTTCCATAAACGGAAGCGTTGCCGCACTCCCTGAAGCTTCTCCGCAAGCTCCCCAAGGCCCTCGGGTAGGGAGAGGGCTGGCCATAAAGCCTGGACAACGCCGCTCATTGCCTACCGAACTCGTTCGAGCAGCTGCAACAGCTCGGGAAGTTGATCACCCGTTGATACGGGCATCTCCTCCGCAGGGCGACTTGTGAGTATACCTACAAGACATATTTTGTCAATTGACTTCCTCGCCGAACTCTTCTTTTCAAAGGAGTCCGCTCAAGCACTTACTATAGATGCCGCGACGAAGCCGCTGATTCTCCTTAACGGAGCTGGACAGCTCGGCCCGAACGCCTTTCAGCTCTTCTCCAAGCTGGGCGTGGGCATCTTGGAGCTTGTTCCTTTCCTGCTGCACTCTATTCAGCACCCTCTCGCCGGCCTTCAGCTGGCGCAGTAGTTCCTGCCTGTCCGGATCTTGTCCGGCAGCACCTGCAATGTCATTAGTAGACTTGTGCGCACGCCGCACAACGCTTATGTTTTAAAAAAATGTGTTACCAGGTGGGGCCTCTGTGTTTCCTCCTGCGGCAGCAAGTACGGCCTCAAGTTGGGCCTTGCACTCTTGCAGCTCCTGAGACAGTTGGGTATTCTTCTCGGTAAGATCCTGCATTTCAAATGATCCTTAAATCAGTTAACATCACTACTTTAAGTCTCGGGGCTACTGGCATATATAACTGTTAAATTCTTTTACACGTATGTCTTTCACATACTGCTCCGTGGCTCTGGTAAAACCATCTTGAGCAGCACGGAGGTGCGCGTCCCCCGCGTTAAAGGCATTCAACGCCTCAAGGGAGAAGCACGCGTCACGAAATACTGTCCGGCGGCGCCTATGGTTCATGGCGCTCTCCACCTCAGACTTGTTGCGGACAACCTGTCGGCATCCTCCGTTGGAGGAGTGTCCGGCTCGCGCCTTGCGCTCGCCTCCCCCTCCAGACCGGATGCTGGAGCCTGGCTGGTAGAGGTTGGATTGGCAACCTCCACGTCCGCAGTCCGGCGGGCGCTTTTTCTCCTACAAAAGTCATGAGCACTCAAACGCTTCCTAGGAACGTTGCTCCAAATAATTAACTGCGAGCTATACCTTTGCGGCGACATTTTAGTCCGCGCCACGCTCCTCTTCCGCCTACTGGTCCAGACCGGCCTTTGTTGGTCAGCCGCCGCGGGCTCGGCTTCCCACCTTGAAGGCGCTTCCTGCAAAACACCATCGTACGCGAAGGTTAGAAATGAGCAAGGAAGAGATAATGGTGTCAGGACTTCCATCACAATCACCTGGGAAGCCGGATATAGTCCGGGGTAGTCAGCCGTAATGGCGACTAAAGCATTATCCATGCTGAGCTGGTGGAACACCCCATCGATTAGCTCCACCTGAATGTCCAGATCCTCTTCAGAGGCCGGATCCTAGGATCTCTCTGGATCCTCGGGTTGCGGAGCTGGACTTATCATGTCCTCCACAATCCGACGCAGTTTCTGCGCCGAAGACATAATATAAGAAGCTTAAACTTCGAAAGCACGGGTCGGACGTGCAGAGTGTTCGCTTACCCAAGGCCGGGGATTATTCATGGAAAACCCATTCAACGGGTTCGTCCGGAGGAAATCCTCCTTCTCCCCCTTGTACAGGCCGGACAGGATCTTCACCAGGTCTTCGGCCGAACCTGGCCCTTTGCGGCCATGACAGGTAGCATCGTCCTCCCCGTTGAAATCCCACATAGGGTGGCCCCTGTATTGTAGTGGCTGCACCCCCCGCATAATGCATGTTGCCATGACTCCAATCATGGTCAACCCGGAATGGGCCAGTAACCTTATCCGGCCCATCAAATAATGGACGCTCTTGTCTTCCTCTAGTTGGGGGCTCCGCGGGCGCCAACTAAGGCGTTTCTGCAGAGGAGCATTACTGAACTCCGGGAGGCCGATCCGAACAGGGTCCGGCAGCGGAGCGTCTTCTATGTAAAACCATTCCGAAGGCCAGTCTTCGGACGCCTTCTTAGGGGTTCCGGATGGATATCCGGTCCCGGCAATGCGCCAAATTTCGGCGCCGCCCACTTGATATATAGACCCCTCGTGAGAGCGGGGCACAAGGCAGAACAACCTCTTCCACATCACTAAATGGGGCTCCACGCCCAGGAATAGCTCGCAAAGAGCTATGTAACCCGCAATATGCAGGATAGAGTCGGGCGTGAGGTGATGAAGTTGGAGTCCGTAGAACTCCAGGAGCCCGCGGAGGAACGGATGTACAGGAAATTCGAGCCCCCTTATCAGATAGGGGATGAAGCATACCCGCTCCCCTTTGTTGGGACTTGGGGTAGCCTCCGCTTGCTTCCCACCTTTCTAGGTGGCGAGCCCGGCTCGAACCGGAACCATGAAGGCCGGAGGGAGATATTCCTCCGCTTGGAGCTTCACCAGCTCGTTGTGCGGAACAGAGCATCTCCTCCAATCTCCTGGCAGAGGGCTGGGAGCGCGAGAAGAGGAGCCGCGTCGACGGTCCATGGTGGAATGGATTTTGGGTCAAAGGCGCTCCGATGAGTATTCGCAGGAGGAAGATGGTGTGATTTGGATCTGGAATCTTGCCTCTCTTATAGGCAGAATATTTGCACAGCTAGGGGGTAAAACATAAAAGATACCCTGGCTTTTCGCATTCGTGCGACGCGTGGAAGAAGGCCATTATTCGGCGTAGAAGCCAAGAAGTGCAACATTGACGAGGAAGCCGGACACTGTTCAGCAGGTACATGGAACTTAAAAGGAGAACCCGCCTTGCAACGCCGAAGACTATATACGCGCTGGACTTATCGTCATTGAAGCTTGGTTTGGGGGCTACTGAGGGAGTCCTGGACTAGGGGGTGTCCGGATAGCCGGACTATCATCGTCCGCCGGACTCCAAGACTACGAAGATACAAGATTGAAGACTCCGTCCCGTGTCCGGATGGGACTTTCCTTGGCGTGGAAGGCAAGCTTGGCGATACGGATATGTAGATCTCCTACCATTGTAACCGACTCTGTGTAACCCTAGCCCTCTCCGGTGTCTATATAAACCGGAGGGCTTTAGTCTGTAGGACACAACATCCATTACAACAATCATACCATAGGCTAGCTTCTAGGGTTTAGCCTCCTTGATCTCGTGGTAGATACACTCTTGTAATACACATCATCAATATTAATCAAGCAGGACGTAGGGTTTTACCTCCATCAAGAGGGCCCTAACCTCGGTGAAACATCGTGTCCCTTGTCTCCTGTTACCATCCGCCTAGACGCACAGTTCGGGACCCCCTACCCGAGATTCGCCGATTTTGACACCGACACTAGTGTTTATAGTAGCCCCTGAGTATTTGATACTTGTTCGGTTGCTAAGATTAGTGACTTGAAACAGGAGTTACAGAATAAACAGAGACTAGTTGAAGGGAAAGTGACGATGAGTGTTGGAAGTAGTTCCAAGATTGATATGATCATCGTCGCACACTCCCTATACTTTCGGGATTAGTGTTAAACCTAAATAAATGTTATTTGGTGTTTGCGTTGAGCATGAATATGATTTGATCGTGTTTATTGCAATACCGTTATTCATTTAAAATCAGAGAATAATTGTTGTTCTGTTTACATGAATAAAACCTTCAATGGTCATACACCCAATGAAAATAGTTTGTTGGATCTCAATCGTAGTGATACACATATTCATAATATTGAGGCCAAAAGATGCAAAGTTAATAATGATAGTGCAACTTATTTGTGGCACTGCCGTTTGGGTCATATCGGTGTAAAGCACATGAAGAAACTCCATAAAGATGGATTTTTGGAATCACTTGGTTATGAATCATTTGATGCTTCCGAACCATGCCTTTTGGGCAAGATGACTAAAACTCCGTTCTCCGGAACAATGGAACAAGCTACAGACTTATTGGAAATAATACATACCGATGTATGCGATCCAATGAGTGTTGATGCTCGTGGCAAGTATCGTTATTTTCTGACCTTCACAAGATGATTTGAGCAGATATGGGTATATCTACTTGATGAAACATAAGTCTGAAATAATTGAAAGGTTCAAAGAATTTCAGAGTGAAGTGGAAAAATCATCATAACAAGAAAATAAAGTTTCTGCGATCTGATCGCGGAGACGAATATTTGAGTTACGAGTTTGGTCTTCAATTAAAACAATGTGGAATAGTTTCACAGCTCACGCCACCTGGAACACCACAAGTTATGGTGTGTCTGAATGTCGTAACCGCACTTTATTGGATATGGTGCGATCTATGATGTCTCTTATTGATTTACCATTATCATTTTGGGGTTATGCATTAGAGACAGCTGCATTCACGTTAAAAGGGCACCATCTAAATCCGTTGAGACGACACTATATGAACTGTGGTTTAGCAAGAAACCCAAGTTGTCATTTCTTAAAGTTTGGGGCTACGATGCTTATGTGAAAAAGTTTCATCCTGATAAGCTCAAACCCAAATCGGAGAAGTGCGTCTTCATAGAATACCCAAAGGAAACTGTTGGGTACACCTTCTATCACAGATCCGAAGGCAAAACATTGTTTTCTAATAATGGATCCTTTCTAGAGAAGGAGTTTCTCTCGAAATAAGTGAGTGGGAGGAAAGTAGAACTTGATGAGGTAACTGTACCTGCTCCCTTGTTGGAAAGTAGTTCATCACAGAAATCTGTTCCTTTGACTACTACACCAATTAGTGAGGAAGCTAGTGATGATGATCATATAACTTCAGATCAAGTTACTACCAAACCTTGTAGGTAAAACAGAGCGAGATCCGCACGAGAGTGTTACGGTAATCCTGTTCTGGAGATCATGTTACTTGACCATGACAAACCTACGAACTATGAGGAAGCGATGATGAGCCCAGATTCCGCGAAATGGCTTGAGGCCATGAAATCTGAGATATGATCCATGTATGAGAACAAAGTGTGGACTTTGATTGACTTGCCCGATGATCGGTGAGTCATTAAGAATAAATGGATCTTCAAGAGGAAGACAGATGCTGATAGTAGTGTTACTATGTACAAAGCTAGACTTGTCGAAAAAGGTTTTTTGACAAAGTTCAAGATGTTGAATACAATGATATTTTCTCACTCGTATCGATGCTTAAAAGTCTGTCCGAAACATGTTAGCAATTGCCACATTTTATGAAATCTGGCAAATGGATGTCAAAACTGCATTCCTTAATGGTTTTCTTAAAGAAGAGTTGTATATGATGCAACCAGGAGGTTTTGTCAATCCTAAAGGTGCTAACAAAATGTGCAAGCTCCAGCGATCCATCTGTGGACTGGTGCAAGCATCTCGGAGTTGGAATATACGCTTTGATAAGTTGATCAAAGCATATAGTTTTATACAGACGTGCAGTGAAGCCTGTATTTACAATAAAGTGAGTGGGAGCACTACAACCTTTTTTGATAAGTATATGTGAGTGACATATTGTTGATTAGAAAGGATGTAGATTTTTTTTCTGGAAAGCATAAAGGAGTATTTGAAAGGAGTTCTTTAAAAGAAAGACCTCGGTGAAGCTGCTTACACATTGAGCGTCAAGATCTATATAGATAGATCAAGACGCTTGATATGATTTTTTCAATGAGTACATACCTTGATAAATTTTTGAAATAGTTCAAAATGGAACAGTCAAAGAAGGAGTTCTTGCCTGTGATGCAAAGGTGTGAAGTTGAGTAAGACTCAAGACCCGACCATGGTAGAAAATAGAAAGAGAATGAAAATTCATTCCCTATGCCTCAGTCATAGGTTCAATAAAGTATGCTATGCTGTGAACTAGACCTATTGTATACCTTGCTCTGAGTTTGACAAAAGAATACAATTTTGATCTAAGAGTAGATCACTGGCAGCGGTCAAGAATATCCTCAGTGAGGACTAAGGACATGTTTCTCGATTATGGAGGTGATAAAAGAGCCCGTCGTAAAAGTTACAACGATACAAGCTTTTACATCAATCCAGATGACTCTAAGTCTCAATCTGGATACATATTGAAAGTGGGAGCAATTAGCTAGAGTAGCTCCGTGCAGAGCATTGTGGACATAGAATATTTGCAAAATACATACGGCTCTGAATGTGACAGACCCGTTGACTAAGCTTCTCTCACGAGCAAAACATGATCACACCTTAGTACTCTTTGGGTGTTAATCACATAGCGATGTGAACTAGATTATTGACTCTAGTAAACCCTTTGGGTGTTGGTCACATGATGATGTGAACCATGGGTGTTAATCATATACAGATATGAATACTGGTGTTAAATCACATGGCGATGTGAACTAGATTATTGACTCTAGTGCAAGTGGGAGACTGAAGGAAATATGCCCTAGAGGCAATAATAAAGTTATTATTTATTTCCTTATATCATGATAAATGTTTATTATTCATGCTAGAATTGTATTAACCGGAAATATAATACATGTGTGAATACATAGACAAACATAGTGTCACTAGTATGCCTCTACTTGACTAGTTCGTTTATCAAAGATGGTTATGTTTCCTAGCCATGGACAAAAGAGTTGTCATTTTATTAACGGGATCACATCATTAAGAGAATGATGTGATTGACTTGACCCATTCCGTTAGCTTAGCACTTGATCGTTTAGTATGTTGCTATTGCTTTGTTCATGACTTATACATGTTCCTGTAACTATGAGATTATGCAACTCCCGTTTATCGGAGGAACACTTTGGGTGCTACCAAACGTCACAACGTAATTGGGTGATTATAAAGGAGTACTACAGGTGTCTCCAAAGGTACATGTTGGGTTGGCGTATTTTGAGATTAGGTTTTGTCACTCCGATTGTCGGAGAGGTATCTCTGGGCCCTCTCGGTAATGCACATTACTATAAGCCTTGCAAGTAATGTAGCTAATGAGTTAGTTACGGAATGATGCATTACGTAACGAGTAAAGAGACTTGCCGGTAACGAGATTGAACTAGGTATTGGATACCGACGATCAAATCTCGGGCAAGTAACATACCGATGACAAAGGGAACAACGTATGTTGTTATGCGGTTTGACCGATAAAGATCTTCGTAGAATATGTAGGAGCCAATATGGGCATCCAGGTTCCGCTATTGGTTATTGACCAAGAATAGTTCTAGGTCATGTCTACATAGTTCTCGAACCCGTAGGGTCCGCACGCTTAAGGTTTCGATGACAGTTATATTATGAGTTTATGAGTTTTGACGTACCGAAGGAGTTCGGAGTCCCGGATGAGATCGGGGACATGACGAGGAGTCTCGAAATGGTCGAGACGTAAAGATCGATATATTTTCGACGACTATATTCAGAGTTCGGAAAGGTTAAGAGTGATTCGGGTATTTATCGGAGTACCGGAGAGTTACGGGAATTCGCCGGGGAGAAGTATTGGGCCTTATTGGGCCATATGGGAAAGAGAGAGGGGCTGCCTAGGGCAGGCCGCGCCCCCCCATGGCCTAGTCCGAATTGGACTAGGGGGAGGGGCCGCACCCCCTCCTTCCTCCCCTTCTATCTTCCCCTTCCTTGTCTCCTACTCCTACTACTTGGAAGGACTCCTAGTTAGACTAGGAAAGGGGGAATCCTACTCCCGGTGGGAGTAGGACTCCCCTAGGGCGCGCCATAGAAGAGGGCCGGCCCTCCCCTCCTCCACTCCTTTATATATGGGGTAGGGGGCACCCCATAGACACATAAGTTGATCTACGGATTGTTCCTTAGCCGTGTGCGGTGCCCCCCTCCACCATATTCCACCTCGGTCATATCGTCGCAGAGTTTAGGCAAAGCCCTGCGCCGGTAGAACATCATCATCATCACCACGCCGTCGTGCTGACGGAACTCATCCCCGACGCTTCGCTGGATTGGAGTCCCGGGGACGTCATCGAGCTAGACGTGTGCTGAACACAGAGGTGCCGTACGTTCGGTGCTTGGATCGGTCGATTCGTGAAGACGTACGACTACATCAACCGCGTTGTCATAATGCTTCCGCTTAACGGTCTACGAGGGTACGTAGACTACACTCTCACCTCTCGTTGCTATGCCATCACCATGATCTTGCGTGTGCGTAGGATTTTTTTTGAAATTACTACGTTCCCCAACAACTAAGACCGACACTTGACCCATCCCAGACTGTAGTCCTTAACCATGGACACGGATATTCGAATAGATTTAATCTCTGCAGAGGGTGTACTCTTTACCCACGAGCAACGGATTCCTTTAGTCCATTAATTCCGTCTATGGTCTTTTAATTGAAAACACACCTAACTTGCACACACCAGCTTAACTCACCGGTGTCTGGAATCACCCACGACACCTGTCAAGCAAAACTCTAAGTGGGGAGGCTACAACCTGGCGTAGCATGGGATCAAATTTTATATCGCGCGCTCTAAGGGGTGGCCTCCCCTCTCGGTCCCAACCGGAAACACCCATGCCCCCGGACCAGGTGGCCTGCCTACCCGCTACAAACGGTATCTTCCACCATGGCCTCTCTGTACGGTGTGTGCTTGAAAGGGGTTGACGACTTACTGAACCGTATGCTACTTGTTGTAGGGACAAGTGGCAGTATGAAACAAGTATGGGGGTTACTGGAACAAGACTCGATCTATGGTCGACTCAGGAGGTTTATAAATTTCCCGCATGACATGTATAACAAATATATTTCAACCAACAGAATCTCCGCTCATTATACCTTACTATGCCATACCGGACATAACCGTTCCGACGGAGACCGGCGACAAACTCATGCCTACCCAAGGCAGAGGTTTTCCCGGATTCCTTCCGGCATGCATGCAAGGCACATGAGGATGATTACCATCACAATTGTGTTCATTTCCAATAGCATGGAAATCACTAATATGCATCCATGCAAATGATCATATCACATGATATAACAAGTTCTCCGAAATGAGGTGGTGTTATAAACGTGTCAATGAACACACCAAAAATATTATGCCGGGGTTCAGAATGCTTGCCTTCAAGTTGTGGAGGGGTGAGGTGCTCTCCGAAACTTTTGAAAGTTTTCTCCTCTCTCTCCAAAATCCTATTTAAAATATTTTTCAATCAATACACATTTCCAAAATAGCACAAAAAAGTTGTCTGAATTTTTTTCAAAAAATCTTAAAATAAACTAGATAATACTTGAGAGAGGTAGGAAAAAGAATCAACTCATTTGGAGTTATATTTAAAAAGTTAAGCTCAATCAATGTTTTGGTCAAAATCTGTTATTTAAAATAAAACAGAAAAAGAAAATGATTCGAATATATACGTACACGTCGAATGCGTATTCTGGAAATATGTTTCCACTTATCTAGCGTGGACCGCGCGGGGAGTCACTGACAGTGGGCCCGCCTGGCCCACTGGTCAGGTTTGACTGGTCTTCCTTCCCCTCCTCTTTCTCTGCCCGAGCGGGGGCGGGACTTCGGCGAGGCTCGCCGGCGAACGGCGGCATCGATCGGGAAACCGAGGCCATCCGCGGTCTCAGGGGATCGAGGCGGTCCTATCGGTGGTCGCTTTGGTCTCTGGGGTGGACGGAGCTGCCGGCGGCGAGCTCCGCAGCGGATGGTGGTCGTCGGGCAAAGTGGGTTTTCGCCCGTGGCATGTCCCGATCAAGATTGAGTAGGGGGGTGGACTCACGAGAGGGAGAGGGGGCTCCTGGTGAAGAGAGTGGAGAGGGGGAGGCCCTGGTGGTGCCGGAATGGCTGGGGGCAGTGGCGGCGGCTGCGGTTGCCGGAGATGGGGAAGAAGACCTCCCTGGGTCGATTGGCTGCCACGGGGAAACTAGGGGACTGATATGAGGTTGCCTCCATGCGGGGAGGAGCTCGGGACTTCTTAAATAGGTGATCGGGGTCGGTTCCGTCGGTGGCCACGGATAAGGTCGCCAGTGACCGCCATTCTATAGCAAGGGCGTCGTGGCGGCGACGGGCGCTAGTGGACACGCTTGTGGATGAGCTCGTGCTGCTCCAGGGGGCAGGTGGCGAGCAGGAGAGGCTCGGGCGGTGCCGACCTGAGCAGGGGTTGTCGGGCGGCCGTGGCGGCTAGCTCCTGGCTTGCCGGAGACGTGGCGAGGGGCTGCTTGGCGCGTTCTGGTGAGAGGGGGAGTGTGTGGCGCGACTATGCAGTGTGGGCCAAACCAGGGGCGCGATGCGGCGGTTCGGGCGTGGCATGTGCAAAATGCGCGCTCTGGGCGCGCCCAGAGCACGCTCACCAGGTGCTCGGCGAAATGCCAGTGCATGCCACAAAACTTGGGTGAGGCTGGCACTTAGCAGACCTAGGTTAGGAGTAGCTGGGGGTTTAGTGGACATGCTAGTTTGTCCATAGGTGCAACTTCACAGTGCAATGACAAAAGTCATGTCAAAGTTGTTCATGTACTCAAGGTGTTTGACAAAATGCCACAGGCACCTAGGCAGTTTTTGGAGTGGTCATAATTTCCAGATTAGTGCCTATTTGGGTGCAAGAGAGAGTGGTGAGGTCATTTGGGCAAAAGAAGAAACTTGCTAGTGCAAGTTTTGCAAATCTTCAGATTTGGACAGAAGGAACAACGCATGATTGCAAGAACTAGAATTGCTCCAATGAGTCCAACCTCTTGGACTTAAGGGTTTAGCAGGGAGGACTACAAGTAGGAAAAGAAATCATGGATAAAGGAGCAACTTAAAATATAGATGCTGTACAAATCATCAAATTGGACCAGAATGGAAAAGAGGTTGATTCACTCAAATTTTTCAAAGGACATCACTGGGTTTTTGCAAAAAGTTAATTAACATACTCATATTGACATCCCAAAATTTTGGTGGAGGCTCTAAAGAAATATTTAAATGGGTTGTAGTGCAAAACTGCCCACTGGACCAGATTTGAAAATTAGGTGTAGAACTCAAAATACTTAATGAATGAAATAATTTTTTGCATAAAAGTGTTTTAAAAACATCACATGACATCTCCAAATTTTGGTTGGAATATTGAATGATTTTATCAAATGGTTGTAGTTCAAAAAGGACCATAAAACCATTTTTCAAGAAAATAAAGATTATGAGAAATAAATTCTGTAATTAATTCCACTGATAAAAGAAAAGTTTTTCTTGAGAGGGTAAACAAGTCCAAAAACATATTTGAAAGGTTTTCACTTTAGGGAACAACTCCATGATAAAAAGGAAATGTTTCAAAAAAAATCAAAAGGGAGCCTAGAAAATAAAAGTTTTAATTTCCTGGCACAATTTTAATTAACAAAACAAGGCTAAAATTTTTGGGGCGTCACAGCTCACGTATCGGCTCAAGAGTTGAGGATGATTCCAATTACTTGGCCGTTTGCAGTCTGAGGGCTCGACATGGTTGGGCCTTTTAAAAGGTCCAAAGATAAAAGACCCACCTCTTCGTGGTGGTTGACAAATTTATAAAGTGGGTTGAGGCAGAGTCGGTTCGTAAATGTGATGTAGCCACGGCGGTTCAATTCATGAAAAAGGTGATCTTCCATTTTGGCTTTCCGCACATCATTATAATTGACAATGGCACTAATCTGTCCAGAGGCGCCATGGAGGAGTTTTGTCAACGTGAGCATATTCAGCTTGATGTTTCATCAGTAGCTCATCCCCAATCCAATGGTCAAGCTGAAAGAGCCAATCAGGAAATCTTGAAAGGCATCAAGCCCTGGCTTTTGGTTCCTTTGCAACGGACGCCAGGTTGTTGGGTTGAGGAGTTACCTTCTGTCATATGGAGCATCAATACTACCCCCAATAGGTCTACGGGTTACATACCTTTATTCATGGTCTGTGGAGCAGAGGCAGTTTTACCTAGTGACATCCGGCATGCCTCACCCCATGTGGTGGCTTACGTTGAAGCTGATAACGAACAAGCTCGTGTGGATGCACTTCACCTGTTAGATGAAAAGGGTGACCTGGCAGCAGCCCACTCGGCGATTTACCAATAGGACCTGCGCCATTATCACAGCCGCCGGGTTAAGTCCAGAACCTTTCAGGAAGGTGACTTGGTGCTTTGGCTCATCCAGGATCACACTGATGCACACAAGTTATCCCCACCTTGGGAAGGGCCCTTTGTGGTCAGTAAGAACTTGAACAACGGTTCATACTACCTTATCGATGTTCGAGAGCACAAAGACTCACGTAAGTCGGAGGAAGAGACCCACCGACCGTGGAATATCGCTCATCTTCGGCCTTACTACACTTGAGCCACTGGCTCTCATGATGTACATATTTTGACGATGTATATATTATGATAAGTAATAAAGCAGGACCTCTGTCCTTTTCATCCTCAATGATCATATGTGTTCATCATCATCCTTTCAAATGACCAAGTGGGGGCTGGTCATATTCGAATCTAGCTTAACCCTCTTGGTCCGGCTCATGATTGTATTCGAATCTAGCCGTTCAAACTCATGATCACTAGGGGGCTTCCTGTTCAAACATAGGTCGTATTCGAACCAAAGAGAACATAGCTATCGGTACCCTTTTGATCAGCACACTGCCAAACTCACTAGGGGTCTTCTTGATCGTATTCGAATCATAGCTTAACCCCTTTTGGGTCCGACTTTGATCGTATTTGAATCAGAGTTGTTAAAAACCTCTCAAGGTCATTTGGGGGCTTCCTGTTCAAACATAGGTCGTATTCGAACCAAAATGAACCTACCTGTTGGTACCCTCTTGATCGGTGCAACGCCTAAGCCACTAGGGGCTACATGATCGTATTTGAATCCTAGCTTAACCCCTTTGGAACGGTTTACTGATTGTATTTGAATTAGAAGCCTTGATTTTTTTCTTTCTATTTGGCTTAAGTTTTGTTTGAAAGCAATCTTTGTTTTACCTTGAGACCTTTTTGTTCAAAGGTTTACATGTAAGTGTGGTTCAAATTTGACCCGGGTTAGTTTTGGATGGTAAGTCGCCAACATATGACAATCATCATATATTTGGAAGTGTTGATTTATAAAGATTGGGTTATCACCCTTACTGTTCGGGTCACATAAACCGACAGTACAAGTTCAAAGATCACATGCATGATATTATAGTTGTGTTTTTAAAGCTATATTTCATTACAGGTTTATATGTGACTCTTTGTTCTATATTAGAGGTTATATGTAAAGATATTATGACCCGCCCTATGGTAAGCCGCCAAGAGTTTTCTTGTGATCTATTTCTGTGTGTAGGACAAGTCAAAGACTTGCTTACACATAAAGAAAACAGATGCTATGTATAAAAAGGGGCAAATATAAGATGGTGGCTTAACAGCGTTGAGCACCAAAAAACGTGCACGACGGCACGACAAAGCTAAGTTATTTCTACCCTATTACATGACTCCCCGAGTCCAAATGATTAAATTATTTTTTCAGCAGGCTACAAATATGAGCCGCTTGGCGGATCAATTCCCTTGTTGACCTGAAGCTTTTGGGTCAGCCCTCTCCGCTTCTTCGCCCTGTTCCTTGTCCTGCAAGGTTGATGATGACCAGTCAATGCCATTCAAAGCTTCAAATTCAGCTTCATCGTCAATTATCCTAGTCGGGTCAACTTCAGGGGCGAAGGTATGCTTAAGGATTGGTGGGATCAGGCTGGTCACTTCATAATGTGGCGTTGGAATCATCCCGTTCTCCGCATCATAACCCGGCTGGTACCTGTTGAGATCCACCTCATCAGCAATCAGTGTGGCGACAGGGCATATTTCCTTCACACAAGCGGCGAAGTCCTCCTGTTCAAATAGCATGCGATCGTCCTTAAGGCTTGGATACCCAATGGTGATGTTGGCCGGGTCTAATTATGGAAGCCAACCTTTGGCCCGGCTTAAGGCGGCCACGGCTCCGGCTCTTGCAGACGACCGCCTTAATTCATTGAATCACTGGGGCAGCATAGGAAGCTTCCTCAGTACATCCACCAAGAGTGTGGGAACTCCATTTGACAGGGCCACTGTGGCTAAGGCATGCTGAGATCCGGTGTAGAGTTGTTCCACCAGCGTATAAACCGCCTTCAGCTTTATCAGCATGTCTTGGTTAAGATTTGAACTCTTGGGGCCTGCATAACAATGTCAGGTGAGTTAATAACAATTCATATGATCTCTAGAAAGATTCAAATATGTAACACTTGCAGGGCGACTTACCAAAGATTGCTGAGACCATCTGAGATACATGGCGTTTTAAGCCGGATAATTCGGCAGTCACCTTTTCAAGAGCCGCCTCTGCTTTCTCAGCTCGACTGGTCAAGGCGAATTTTTCTTTAGCCCAGGCCTTTTTCTCCGCTTCAAAGTCTTTTTTCAGTTGCTCTTGTTCAGAGACAGTGAATTCAAATTTGGAGTTTGTCGGGGATATACCCCACGGTATGACTCCGCCGGAAGTATGACCCAGCCGGGCTTGCGTTTTCATTGGTAACCCGCCGGAGGACTGGCAACTCACGAGTCTGGCGGCTCACTGGTCTGACGACTCACGAGCCTGGCGACTCAAAGGATGGCCCTAACGGCGGGTCAGATAGAAGACTAGGCCCAAGGCCCAGAAGGTCGGGTCATGTTATGGTGGGCCGGTTTACAAGGAAAGGCATAAGGAGTTTTCCCTTAAGGGGGCAGACTAGGATTCCACTTGTAATAGACTAGTCCTAATCCTAATAGGACTCCACATGTAACCCGCCCCTTCAACAGGGAGGGGCAGGGCAGCCCAAGAGGGAGGGGTAAGAACAATAATCGTTAAGGCTAGCCTCAACTAGAGGAGAGCCGGATTCACGACGTCTCCCTCATGAGCATAATGAGACCTAGCCACAAACAGCATGTAGGGCTATTATCGGATGATGTATCCTGGGGCCCAAAGCTGTCTAAATCCTTGTCTTGTGTGTTGCATCTCTCGTCCTGATCAACCCCTCTCAAGCTACCACATAGATGCGTTGGCCTCACGACAAGTCCTCACACTAGGACATCTGCCGTGACAATTCCATGACAGTTGGCGCCCACCGTGGGGCTCGCGCACGATGGTGACGAGTTCTTGGAGGGATCTCTTCCAGGGATCGAGGAGTTCGCAATTCTCCAGATGAAAAAGAGTTGTTGCGAAAGGATTTACATCATCAGCGAGTTTGTTGGTCAGATCAATTCTGAGCTAATCTAGCCAGTCGCCGGTGAATTTACTTTTCTATCAAAATCAGTGCTGGTCTCGTCTAAAGATCTAGCTTGGAAGAATTTTTGTGGATGATCTCGTGCACCACCACGAAACGGATTCAATCTACATCTACGCTCCGTCGCGTCGACGAGGCGATTTGCCAAAAACACTATGCGCCTGTAGTCAGAACTACTCCCGAGACCGTGCCCAGCCTCTACGTGGCTCACCTCACCGCATGCAGTCAAACGCAAAGTCATAAGATCAACTATGATTCGGACATGGATTGGTCGACGACGACCACGACCCAAAAGCAAAACGATGCTATTGCCAGTATGATTGCATAGTAGTACTAGCACTACATACGTGGGGATCGAAAGCTACTGCTGGCTCTTCATGACATCAAAAAAAAGAGAAGAAGAAGTGGAAGACACAACATGGATGGTCAAACCAAGAATGACCAGGATAAGGACGTGGAGGGGAGTTGGATCCGGTCTCCACCGCCGTGGCCTTGTTTCTGAGCCGTTCGCGCACGGAACTCGCATCGAGCTACCGGCCATCGCTGGTGCGCCTCTGCTGTGGCTCACCGCGACCGGCGTGGCTCTGTTTGGCTTCCTCCATCAAGCCGCCCTCGCCAATGAATCTGCCTTGCCTCTCGGTTTGCCTCGCTACCGCAGCGCACCTCCGCCGGGTCGCCTTGCTGCCCTCGCGGCCTGCTTGAGTCGCCGACCCTGTTTCTGCTGTGGCCGCTCTGAGCTGCCAACCCTGCTGAGTCGTCGTCCTGAGCCGCCATCTGTGGAACCGCCCGAACCAGATCACTGCTCGTGGCTGCCTCCTGCGCCGCCGCATGCAGTTCCACTCGGTGCCCTCTGCTGTTGCGCCTTCCTGAGATATCTTCACGGCCGCCCGAGCACGTTAGCTCGTTCCGCCCCTGACAAGTCGCGATTCGAGCACGTTAGCTCGTTTCGCCCCTTGCCGGGGCTACGTCGCTAACTGTAACGCCCTCGATGCGTCTATATCTCCCACGTGTCGAAGCACGACTTAGAGGCATAACCGCATTGAAAGCAATGTCGCAAGTGAGGTAATCTTCACACAACCCATGTAATACATAAGGGAAAGAGATACACAGTTGGCTTACAATCGCCACTTCACACAATTACATGAATAAAGCATTACATCATCCAGATACAATCAAGGTCCGACTACGGAACCAAAATAAAAGAAGAACCCCAAATGCGACAAAGGTCCCCGATCGACCCCAACTGGGCTCCACTACTGATCAACTAGAACGAAACAACACAAAGGGCAAGATCTTCATCGAGCTCCTCATGAGCTTGGTTGCGTCATCTGCACGGACTCAACGGCACCTGCAAGCTGGTTTTGGAAGTATCTGTGAGCCACGGGGACTCAGCAATCTCGCACCCGCGAGATCAAGACTATTTAAGCTTATAGGAAGGATGGAGTAATGAGGTGGAGCTGCAGCAAGCGACTAGCATATATGGTGGCTACAATCGCAAAAGAGAGCGAGAAGAGAGGGCAAAGCACGGTCGATACAAGTATGATCAAGAAGTGATCCTATAGCAACCTACGTCAAGCATAACTCCAACACCGTGTTCACTTCCCGGACTCCGCCGAGAAGAGACCATCACGGTTACACACGCGGTTGATGTATTTTAATTAAGGTCAACTTCAGGTTTTCTACAACCGGACGTTAACAAATTCCCATCCGCCACATAACCGCGGGCACGGCTTTCGAAAGATAATACCCTGCAGGGGTGTCCCAACTTAGCCCATCACAAGCTCTCACGGTCAACGAAGGAATAGACCTCCACCCGAGACGTTCCGATCAGACTCGGTATCCCGGTACAACAAGACATTTCGACAGGGTAAAACTAAACCAGCAACACCGCCCGAATGTGCCGACAAATCCCGATAGGAGCTGCACATATCTCTTTCTCGGGGCACACTCAGATGAGCAATCCGTACAACTAAAACCAAACCTCGAGTTTCCCCGAGGGGGCGCTGCACAGGGCTCTAGTTTGGACCAACACTCAGAGGAGCACTGGCCTGGGGGGGTTAGAATAAAGATGACCCTTGAGTCTGCAGAACCCAAGGGAAGGTGGTAGGTTGTTAGTGCAAATGGTAAAACCAATGTTGGGCATTGCTGGAAGAGCTTTACTTAAGGCGAACTGTCAAGGGGTTCCCATTATAGCCCAACCGTGTAAGGAACGCAAAATCCGGGAACATAACACCGATATGACGGAAACTAGGGCGGCAAGAGTGGAACAAAACACCAGGCATAAGGCCGAGCCTTCCACCCTTTACCAAGTATATAGATGCATTAATTAAATAAGATATATTGTGATATCCCAACCAGTAAACATGTTCCAACAAGGAACAACATCTCCATGTTCCAACAAGGAACAAACTTCAATCTTCACCTGCAACTAACAATGCTATAAGAGAGGCTGAGCAAAGCGGTAACATAGCCAATCAACGGTTTGCTAGGACATGGTGGGTTAGAGGTTTGACATGGCAATTTGGGAGGCTGACAAGCAAATGGTAGGCATCGTAGCATTGGCATAGCAAGAGCGAGCAAACTAGCATAGCAAAGATAGTAGTGATTTCGAGGGTATGATCATCTTGCCTGAAATCCCGCAAGGAAGAAGAACGAATCCAAGAAGAAGACAAACGGCCGTAGACGAACGAATCCTCACAACTCCGGAACGAAACCGAAGCTAACGAGAGAAGCAACCCGGAAAGAAACAAACAACATAGTAAACCAACAAGCACAAACATGGCATGATGCACAACCAAGTATGATGCATGTCCGGTTTAAAGAGGCATGGCATGGCAAAATGCAACAAACTATCTTACAAATTAAGTGGAGCTCAATATGCAACGGAGTTGCATATTGACGAAACACCACATCAATTATTTAGTTATCTCTCGTTTAAGCTACCCAACAATATTAAATGTTGTCAAGCATGGCAAGAGGGGAAGCATAATATAAACTATACCATCTAAACAATTTAAATGAGGCCGGATATAAAAACAACAAATCCGGTAAGTCCCCATATGCATTTAGCAATTTAATGCAACAACAAATTTAAACATTTTAAATGTTGTTATCATGATGCGGATGACATATACAAGTTTTATGCAATTTTATGAAAATGTTGACATGAGCATGTTATGAAGCATTTGGTCACCATGGCGGAACAAAAAGGGTGCCACGGCGGCGAAACAAAAATGGTGCCACGGCAACATTCCGGTCCCGATAGCTCATGGAGATACCGGTGCAAAAGGAAAAGTGACGAGAGCGTGACATGCGATAGAAGGTGGGGTGATCCCGGATACCGG
>NC_041385.1:505114448-505206576 GCF_002162155.2 Triticum dicoccoides | reverse complement strand
CTATATCTCCCACGTGTCGAAGCACGACTTAGAGGCATAACCGCATTGAAAGCAATGTCGCAAGTGAGGTAATCTTCACACAACCCATGTAATACATAAGGGAAAGAGATACACAGTTGGCTTACAATCGCCACTTCACACAATTACATGAATAAAGCATTACATCATCCAGATACAATCAAGGTCCGACTACGGAACCAAAATAAAAGAAGAACCCCAAATGCGACAAAGGTCCCCGATCGACCCCAACTGGGCTCCACTACTGATCAACTAGAACGAAACAACACAAAGGGCAAGATCTTCATCGAGCTCCTCATGAGCTTGGTTGCGTCATCTGCACGGACTCAACGGCACCTGCAAGCTGGTTTTGGAAGTATCTGTGAGCCACGGGGACTCAGCAATCTCGCACCCGCGAGATCAAGACTATTTAAGCTTATAGGAAGGATGGAGTAATGAGGTGGAGCTGCAGCAAGCGACTAGCATATATGGTGGCTACAATCGCAAAAGAGAGCGAGAAGAGAGGGCAAAGCACGGTCGATACAAGTATGATCAAGAAGTGATCCTATAGCAACCTACGTCAAGCATAACTCCAACACCGTGTTCACTTCCCGGACTCCGCCGAGAAGAGACCATCACGGTTACACACGCGGTTGATGTATTTTAATTAAGGTCAACTTCGGGTTTTCTACAACCGGACGTTAACAAATTCCCATCCGCCACATAACCGCGGGCACGGCTTTCGAAAGATAATACCCTGCAGGGGTGTCCCAACTTAGCCCATCACAAGCTCTCACGGTCAATGAAGGAATAGACCTCCACCCGAGACGTTCCGATCAGACTCGGTATCCCGGTACAACAAGACATTTCGACAGGGTAAAACTAAACCAGCAACACCGCCCGAATGTGCCGACAAATCCCGATAGGAGCTGCACATATCTCTTTCTCGGGGCACACTCAGATGAGCAATCCGTACAACTAAAACCAAACCTCGAGTTTCCCCGAGGGGGCGCTGCACAGGGCTCTAGTTCGGACCAACACTCAGAGGAGCACTGGCCTGGGGGGGTTAGAATAAAGATGACCCTTGAGTCTGCAGAACCCAAGGGAAGGTGGTAGGTTGTTAGTGCAAATGGTAAAACCAATGTTGGGCATTGCTGGAAGAGCTTTACTTAAGGCGAACTGTCAAGGGGTTCCCATTATAGCCCAACCGTGTAAGGAACGCAAAATCCGGGAACGTAACACCGATATGACGGAAACTAGGGCGGCAAGAGTGGAACAAAACACCAGGCATAAGGCCGAGCCTTCCACCCTTTACCAAGTATATAGATGCATTAATTAAATAAGATATATTGTGATATCCCAACCAGTAAACATGTTCCAACAAGGAACAACATCTCCATGTTCCAACAAGGAACAAACTTCAATCTTCACCTGCAACTAACAATGCTATAAGAGAGGCTGAGCAAAGCGGTAACATAGCCAATCAACGGTTTGCTAGGACATGGTGGGTTAGAGGTTTGACATGGCAATTTGGGAGGCTGACAAGCAAATGGTAGGCATCGTAGCATTGGCATAGCAAGAGCGAGCAAACTAGCATAGCAAAGATAGTAGTGATTTCGAGGGTATGATCATCTTGCCTGAAATCCCGCAAGGAAGAAGAACGAATCCAAGAAGAAGACAAACGGCCGTAGACGAACGAATCCTCACAACTCCGGAACGAAACCGAAGCTAACGAGAGAAGCAACCCGGAAAGAAACAAACAACATAGTAAACCAACAAGCACAAACATGGCATGATGCACAACCAAGTATGATGCATGTCCGGTTTAAAGAGGCATGGCATGGCAAAATGCAACAAACTATCTTACAAATTAAGTGGAGCTCAATATGCAACGGAGTTGCATATTGACGAAACACCACATCAATTATTTAGTTATCTCTCGTTTAAGCTACCCAACAATATTAAATGTTGTCAAGCATGGCAAGAGGGGAAGCATAATATAAACTATACCATCTAAACAATTTAAATGAGGCCGGATATAAAAACAACAAATCCGGTAAGTCCCCATATGCATTTAGCAATTTAATGCAACAACAAATTTAAACATTTTAAATGTTGTTATCATGATGCGGATGACATATACAAGTTTTATGCAATTTTATGAAAATGTTGACATGAGCATGTTATGAAGCATTTGGTCACCATGGCGGAACAAAAAGGGTGCCACGGCGGCGAAACAAAAATGGTGCCACGGCAACATTCCGGTCCCGATAGCTCATGGAGATACCGGTGCAAAAGGAAAAGTGACGAGAGCGTGACATGCGATAGAAGGTGGGGTGATCCCGGATACCGGGTTCCCACAAGATGGTGGCATGGCAACGAGGTGAAACATGCACGCGACAATTTCGGACACGGTGCAAACATAGGGTGCATCTCATACATGCAAGGGCATCTCATCGCGGTCGTCTCGGGTTATACCTTCGAAGCGTGCATTTCGGAGCGGGTCGAGTTTCGTAGAGGGAAGTAGTCGTTCACGACGACGGTAGCGGAAGTAGTCGTTCTCGCGACGGTAGTGGAAGTAGTGGTACTCGGCGACGGAGTTGTACACGTTCGTTTCGTAGATGTCCAGGGTCGTCGGTAGAGGTACACGTTTTGGAGAGGAACTTGTCGTATCCATGTAGTCGTACATGTCGGCGATAGTGGAACTTGGCGCATCCGAAGGGGTACTTGACGAATCCACAAGGCGTGCACGGGTCGAAGTGGAACTCTTGACAAAATCCACGGGACTGACTTGGCATGCAACGAGCACGGCGCGATGGGCATGAAGGGCGGCGCTGGTTCTCTGCTCCAACGAAGCAGAACGACGGGCGAGCGGGCGGCCGACCTGGTGTCTTAGAGCAGCGTGGAAAGGCGGTGGTGAGCGACCGGATCGGAGGCAGAGGAGGTCACGGGAAGCTGGTCCGGCGGGATCCGGGCGAAGGAGGGCCGACCTGGGCGCAGGTCGCCGGATCGGGAGGCGATGGGCCTCGGCAGACCCGAGCAGAGCCAGGAGGAGGAGGTCGCGGGCGACGAGAGGGTGCAGTAGTTGCTGTTGCTGTCGTTGGCGACGAACTTGGAGGCGGGGCGGCGTGCAGAGCTGCGTGAAGGAGAGGCGGGGCCATGGGCGTCATGGGGCGGCGCTTGGAGCTCGGGGCAGAGGAGGTAGAGTGCGTGACGGCGGCCTGGAGACGCGAGGGCGACCGGAGCAGAGGCGATAGTCAGCGCAGGGTCGAGGTTGCCGGGATCGAGTCGAGTTGGTGCATCCATGGCGTCCTGGTGGCTGCAGGCAAGGAAGCGCTCAAGGAGGCCTCTGGTTAGCTCGGTGGAGGAGAAGGTGAGGGAGAGAGACGAGGGGGAGGAAGAGAACGGGGGATCGGGTCGAGGGGAGAGGGATGGCAGCGCGCGTGAAAGAGAGATCGAGGGAGATGGCGGCGGCGCTGGGGATCGAGAGAGAGGGTGCGCGAGGGAGATGAGGGTCGGGGCCTAGGGTGCGGTCGGGCTAGGTTTAGGATGCTTAGGTGGGCTGCGGGAGGCCTTGGGCCAAACGGGCCAGCGCGGATGGAGCCGACTTGGCAGGTTGCAGCTGGGCTGGGGAGGCCCAGCCGGGCTCTTTCTCTCTCTCTCTCTAAATCTCTTTGCAAAACAGAAAAAATAAAGAGAATGAAAAAGGGAAGAAAAGAAAGGTTAGAGAAAGAGTTGGGCACGGGGATAATTTCCTTGGACTCACAAAAATATGCTCGTACCAAGAAAAATAGAAAGAGGCATGATTGAAAGATTAAATTCAAACTCATTTGATTTAAATTCAAATGATTTGAATAGGAAGTGAGGTTTGGGAAGATCCAAAAATGTTCGGATTTTTGGTGGAGCTCCGGAAAATGATGAAATAATTTATGGGCAGAGTTGGAGACCAAGAATTAAGATAATAAAGGCATTGGGATATTTTGCAAGTGTGTTAAGGTGATTCCAAAACAATGGAATATTTTATTATAGCTCCTTAAATATCGGGAGGGTATGTTATAAAGAGAAATCACCCTTCCCTCGATTTAAATGGATTGAAGATCCATACAATTTATTTAGTTGAGTTTTTAAAAATTAATGATATGATGGCATGATGACATGATGCAATGCAAAAATAAATAGAGCAAGCACAAATAAAAAAAACACACGGAGGTCACAAAAATATGGAAGTCTTCTGGACCGTCGGTCTCGGGGCGTTACACTAACCGAGCGGTCTTGCACCGGCCACATCGCACCACCTCCACGAGTCGCCACTGCAGCATCACTCGTTGTTTGTGCTTGAGTCACCTGATGCCCTTGCCGTTGATGAATCGTCCTGGTCATTGAGAGGCTTCCACGGTGGCAGAGTCACCGCGGCCTCGCGCGCCCTTTGTCGGATTCTAGGTTCCGGCAGACCCTTGAGGTTCGAACTCTGGGGTGCACGCGAAGATCTTTCCCCTACCAGCTCACGTCTCGAAGTCTCGCAAAGGAATCTAGGCTAGAAAGAAGAACACACACGTGACACAAGATTTATACTGGTTTAGGCCACCATTGTGGTGTAATATCCTACTCCAGTGTGTGGTGTGGTGGATTGCCTCAGGGGCTGATGATGAACAATACAAAGGGAGAACAGCCTCGCGAGGGCTGTTCTTGTGCTGGTGCGATGAACTGCTTGGGTGAGTTCAGTCGCTTCTCTCTAGTCTATGCCCAATCTCCATCCGGTCCCTTTACCCTGTGGTGGCTAGTCCTATTTATAGAGGGAGGCCCTGGGACTCTTCCCAAATAATGAGCGGGAAGGACGCCAACAATTTGCCATTTTGAAGGGGAACATCTAGTACACTTATCCTGACTAAAGTTGGTCTTCGGCTGCCAAAGGCTCTAACGGTGACGTTGTCCTGGGCTCCACGATGACCTCCATCCTGCCGCTCTGCTGGTCTCGGTCTTATTGCACCGAAACGATAACCTTTGCCTGATGCCTTGGCCTGTGCTTGCCCCCTTTGCACCGAAGGGGAAACAAGGACACTGCATAGGCCGGCGCCCGCCTGGCGCCCGCCTGGTCTCGATCGTCATGGCTTGCGTCATGGGCTCCTCGTGAGGTGCCCTGCCTTGATCTCTCCACCTCCTCACGAGCCTGCCTGATGACGCTGCTCCTGAGGAAGCTTCCTGTCGTCCGCCCCGCGAGGCTTGGCCCCTCGCGAGGGTCTTGAGCTTGAGCTGACGAAGCTGGGCTGCACTGGGCCCCCACTTGAGCCACGCTGCAGGCCGCAGGCAGGCAAGTCTATGGACCCCTATTCCCAGAATGCCGACAATAGCCCCCGGGCCCAAGGCACGCCCGGACTTGGCTTAGAAGAGAAGCGAAGGGGCAAGTGCAAAGCGCCGCGGGCCCCAACAGCCTGCGGCCTTGGGCGCCGCATGGTGATTGATTGGACGTGGGCGTCTCCGCTTCCCCACGACGCCTCGGCAGCCGTCCTTCTGACAAAAGGGGTGCCCGGGCCAGACTTACTTGCTTTGCTCTCGCTCGCCTTGCTCTAGATCCCCTTTCTCGCCCTTCTCCTTCTTGCTTCCGAAATCCTCCAGATCTGTCTCAATCCTTCCCATCCGGCAAGCCATGGCACCTCGCAAGACCCCGACCGAGGCCTGGTACTCGCCGGCTCTGGATCCCTCGAATGTGTCGGAGAAGAATCTCGCCCTCATGCGCCTGAGGACGGTGGCTCAGGGTGACGAGGGAGCGACTGTGTTCAAGGCCGGCTCCGACCAGCCTGAAGGCAAGGGGAGCACCTTCTACCCGCTCTTTGTGAGCGCCATCATCGCCGGTATGGTGCCCCCTTTTTCTGAGTTCTTCTTTGTTGTTCTTTGCCAATACAACTTGCAAGCTCTGCACCTCCACCCCAACTCTGTTCTTCTCCTAGTGATTTTCGCCTACTACTGTGAGGCTCATGTTGGAGTAAAGCCCTTAGTGGCCTTGCTGCGTCATTACTTTCACCTCCGGGTTTCTCATGGCCCCATCACCGCATGCATGAGCTTTATCACATACTCCAACTCCAACGCCATCTCGAAGCCCGGGAAGAGGATTGAAGGCTTTCGGAGCAAGTGGGTCATGGTGGATGTCGGGCGCCTCCACCCCCGACTGGTGCTGCCTACGGGGCAGCCCAAGGCCGTTGATGCGTGGTCCTGCGCGGAACTTGTCGACCCCCGTACGAGGGCGGTGCTGAAGAGGATGAATACGGACCTGAGGCCAACCAACTTGGGGGCGGCGAAGCTGACCGGGGCCACGCTCCTGAGGGAGTTCCTGGAGCACCGGGTGGCTCCACTCCGGGAGCACTCGCTCCCATTGTGGAGGCTTGGGGAAGCGGACGCCGCCCTTTTCCTGAGCTCCGAGGCCCTGGCCGATGAAGATCTGGTTGCAGCTCTCCACTCCTTGGTTGGGGGAGATGTGGCGAGGCCGGAGGGTGCTCCCGTCCCCCTGTTTCTTCGCGCCGACTGGGAGCAGGTGGTGAACGCCAAGCCCACCTTCGATGGTGAGGGGCTGGTGCCCGCAGAAGCTCCCGGGGATCTGGCGGCGTTGGTGACAGTGAATGTGTCCTCCGGCAACTGCAGCGGGAGTGAGGAGGAAGAAGAGGAGGAGGAGGAAGAAGAGTCTGACTCCGAGGCGACTGGCGAGGAGTCGTGGGATTCCTTCCCTCGGCGCAGGTCCCGCGCCCTTCGCTCCATGCCGGACGATGACGAGGCCGGCGCCAGGTGAGGAGGGGAGGATTCTCCCCTGATCCCGAGGAAGGGCAGGTCGGGGCTGGTTCTCCCAGGGTCTGCTCTGGCTCCGGGGCGGTCTGAGGCCAGCTCCGGCCTTCCCGACACACCCTCTGCTTCCGGGCCTCCCAAGGCTGACCCCAGCTGCAGGCTCTCGGGCTTCAAGTTTGGCCGGAGGCTGCTTGAGTCCGCGAACAACGACCAGTAAGTGCTCGATCCATGCTTTGCTTTGTTTCTGCCGCCGAGGCTTGACGTTTGCATTCTTTTGGCCAGGCCGGCACCTGCAGCGAAGAGGTTGAAAGGTGCTTGTGCGGCCCTGCTTGAGGTGAGTTCGTCTACCGGGGCAGCGCCTTCATCTGCGGGGAAAGGAGGCACCAAGGCTCGTGCCTCCCCTGCCCGGTCATCCTCGTGAGCTCAGTAGGGACACTTTGACGAGGAGTCAGCCCCCGTGGCCCCGCTGACCCTGGAGGTGCCTGGGCTTGACGCTGTCGCCGAGGTGTCCAAGGCTCAGGACGCTCCTTCCTCCCAAGCCATGATCACACTGCCGTCCTCTCCGCCTGCTCCACCGGCTCCCGTCTCTTCTGATCCCTTTGGCATCCTGGACCAGGCTGCCAACGAAGTGAGCTGGCTGCGGGAGGATCTTCGGAGCACGGACCCCCGCCTGGTGGTCGGGCACCTAGAGCTAGATTCTGGCTGGGCCCGTTCTGCCGCCTTCATCCGAGCGACGCTGAGCCAGGCCGTGTCCGCCTCCGAGGAGGAGAAGCAAGCCGCCTGCCAGGCCAAGGCCGCTCGCGATGCTGCCCAGGGCGACGCTGCGGATGCCCGGAGCCGCTGTGAGGCGCTGGAGGTCGAGCTGCAAGGCCTGCGTGACAAGCTCGCCAAGGAGGTCCGCGGCCGCCAGGAGAAGGAGGAGGAGATGAAGGCTTGGGAGGCTGCCGTCAGGGACTGGGACGCCGAACTTGATGACCGCCATGGCCGGTTGGAGACGCTAGAGCAGTCGCTGAAGGCGGAGAGGACCGAGTTAGACAGCAAGGTGAAGGTCCTGGCCGAGGATCGAGTGGCCTTCGCGAAGCTGGAGGAGAGAGCTCGTGCCGCGCTGAAGACGCATTATGAGGGCGGCTTGGAGAAGCCGTTGGCTGGTGTAGAGGACGGCCCTGCCGAGCTGCTTCCCTTCCTTGTCCGTGCACTTGAAGATGTCGTAGACAGCCTTGGCCCCACAGCCAAGGCCGAGCCGCGTGCCCTGTCTTCTGCAGCGCTGATGCGTGTCCTCAGCCATGTCTACCTTCGCGACCCCAACGTCGACCTTGACAGCCTGCTGGAGCCTGTGAGCAGCAACCTCGCCACTGCTGCTGCTGAGGCCATGAAAGGTCGCGCCAAGGCTTTGCTGGGGAGGTTCTGCGCCTTCAGCACCTTGCCCAAGCGCGATGCCGCCAGCTCTGCGGCCTTAGGAGGCGGAGTCGCCCAGCGTGACTCCACCACAGGCGGCGTCGCCACTGTAAAGTGATCCCCTCGCGGCTTCTGTCCTGTTTTAATTCCTGCAACATGCACCATGCCTCGTGGAGGCGTTTAAACTTGTGTTTGGTGTTGTGAAAAAATCTATGGCTTGTAATATTTGCTTTTGAATTCCCCGAAATTTGCATTTTCCCCTCCTATTTGCTTGTGTTCTATGTCGGCAGGGCCCGGCCCTGCGGGTACCTCAGCCGCCGTTAGCCTCGACCGAAAACCAGGACGGGACTAAGGAGTGAGGGGCTACGTGGCAAGTTAGGCTCCTGAGTTGCAATGCTCAGGAGTCCCCCTTGACGCGCAAACAACAAGTAGGGAAGGGAGGCGTAGGAGTGGATTTGTCATCCTACGTCGGGAGGGCTCGGCCGCGCGCATACCTCAGACGCCGTTAGCCCCGGCCGAAACCAGGACGGGACCAAAGAGTGAGGGGCTATGCGACCAATTAGGCTCCTGAGTCGCGATGCTCAGGAGTCCCCCTTGATGGTCAAACGAGTTTTCATACCTCGGCTCCGCTCGGGGAGGGGCGCGCGACGACCAGGTCTGAGGGACCTGGCTGGGTGGCGTGCATTCGGGCGTGGCCCGAGCACAGCCCCCGTGTCCAGCCCTCTCGCGTGGCACTCCCGAGGGGAGGCGTTGCGATGGTGCCAGACACTGAGCTCTGGGCTCCCAGAGGTTGATACGGCCATGGGCCACCCTCAGTTGTTTATCACCAGTGCGAAGCATAGCGCTTCCGTATGTGTACGGGCATAGCCGCTCCTCGGCAGTGTCGTCAGCCAGCACGGAGCATGGTGCTTCCGCTGGTGCGTGAGAGGGGGCTCCCCTCCGGGAGGAGCCCTCAGGGCGTGTACAGCCCTGCCCTGACACGTGGCTGGCACGGTAAGGCTAGGAGAGGTGTATCTGGGAACCCGTGAGCCAGCGCGGGACTCACGAGGCCCTACCTCGAGGCGGGTTGCGCCTGGCTCTGGGCCTTTATCAATGGTGTGTTCCTGCAGGGTGGTTAGAATGCAAATGCTCTACATCCTCAGGTCCCAACCCTCGAGCGAGCTCAGCCGCCGCTGGTATGACAGGTCGCGATGCCGTGGGTCAAGGCCAGGGGGTGAGGGCTGGAGAGCCAGTAAGAGCCCATGAGTCGTGATGCTCAGGTACCCCCTTTTAACGTGCAAGCGTTTCGCATGCGAGCGGAGAGGTCCACGATAAGTAGCAAATGATAACCAGGGGAATCAGGTTAGGCGCGGAGGAGCAAATCCATTTAGATAGATGCAGAAACAGCAAACGCCACTAGGTCAGGCCCGAGCAGCTTGGGAATAATGCAGCCTGAGGGGCGCCCCAACAAGGTAGGTAAAGAGCATAAGCAAAACGGATACATGCCGCAGGGACGGACCCACGCGACCTAGGAATGATGCAGCCCTGCAGGCGCTCCCAGCTGAAAATGGAACTTGAAATATGTCACCTGATACCGTTGGAGATGAAGTGATGCTGAAGTAGCGTATGACGCGCGGTGAGGAAGCCGACCCTCACGAGCTCTTGGGACCTGGAGCCTCAGGAGGCTCCGGGGGCACAGGTGGATCTTTGAGGGCCATCTCCATCTCCGCCAGGACCGTGTGATGCCTGACCCCCTGAGCCTCCAGAATGCTTCTCAGCAGGCGCTGATGGGTGGCGACTGCATTCGGCAGGCCGAAAGGCATGCAAACGTAGCTGTGAGGTGGACCCTCACAACGCCCTACGTGCGAAGGACAGAGGCGCTCCTGAGACGCGTCTCGGTTGAGCCCTGGTACGTCGATGCAGACGCGCAGCCCACCGTCCTCGCTTGGATGTGGGGCTACGGCGGGCAAGCGGCGGCTGCCGTGCATGACTCTTGACTCTTGTAGCTCCTGAATGTTTCTCGCGATGAACTCCTGTGGGCTTTGCCCTCCTTGCCTCATACCTTCCCGAGGGAAACGTGCCTTGAAGCACGCCTCCAAGTGGTGCCCGAGCGCCTCCCTCGTGACCTTGGCAAGGTCGGTGGCTCTCCAAGCAAGAGCCCCTCAGCCCTGCCCGAGGAGGGCGTCGGGCGCGCCTTCCTATGCGGCAGAGGGTGGTGCCCCCTGAATGGGCGCAAATCCCGACGCAACGCCTCCGGAGGTACCTGCCTCATGAGGGTTTGGGCCAGGTGAAGCCTTCTTCTTCTTAGGGACCTCCTCGAGAAGCCTCCCGCTCCTGTGATCTGGGTCTTCGATTGCCGCGGCTTGGAAGGCACGCTCAAGAGAGCACACTGCATCCCTTTCCTCACAAGGCACTGTGATGATTCCACCGCTTCCTGGCATCTTGAGGACATTGTAACCATGGTGAGTCACTGCCATGAACTTGGCCAGGGCTGGGTACCCGAGGATGGCATTGTATGGCAGGCGAATGTGGGCGACGTCGAAGTCAATGAGCTCGGTGCGGTAGTTGTTGCGCTGCCCAAAGGTAACAGGGAGGCGAACCTGCCCTATCGGGACAGTGGAACCATCAGTGACTCCTGAGAAAGGCTTGGTCGGCTGAAGCTGATCATATGGCACTTGGAGATTATTGAATGTCTTGACGGATAGGACGTTGAGTCCTGCTCCACCATCGATGAGGGTCCTGGTGACTTGCACATTGCTGATGATTGGGGAACAAAGCATCAGGAGGACTCCGGCTATTGCTGCGCACTTGAGCTGATCCGCTGAGCTGAACGTGATAGCGCACGCTGACCATCTGAGAGGGCGCGTGGCCTCAAGCTTGGGGAGGACTGCATTCACCTCGCGAGCAAACTGCTTGAAGATGCGCTGAGAGGCTGGGGCCTGAGCGCCGCCCGGGATGCAAATGATTGCGTGCGGCTCCTAGAAGCCCCCAGCCCCCTCGTCCTGATGATGGTCTTCATTCCTCCTTGGCGGTGGTGGCAGAGGAGGGAGGCCTGCGTTGCCTTGAGGGCGATCCTCACGAGGCTGTTCCCTCCAACCTCCCTCGCAAGGCTGGTCCTGCCAGCGGTCCTCGCGAGGTCGGTCATGCCACCCTTGGCGAGGGCCACGGTCTTCCCATCTTCCTCCACCTCTTCCTCCTCCTCGGCCATAGCCCCGGTCATTGCGCTCGGGGCGTCGGCCGATACGCCCATCTCGCACGACCCTGAGCTCTTAACATTCATTGGTGTTGTGGGTGTGGAGGTCATGGTACACGCAGTACCGGCTTCCCTTGGATGACTCAGGCTGATCCCTGCCTCGTTTGGTGTCTGGCTCCGCTGCGAGCACGGCAGCCCCCTTGCGCTTCACGTCCTTGACCTTGGGCTTCTTCTTTTCTGGATCGGTAGCTGGGAGCTCGAGGAGGGAGAGGCGCCCTTCCTCAGCTCTGGCGCACCTGGTTGCCAAGTTGAACAGCTCCAGGGATGTGCACAGGTCTTCATGGATTGCTAGCTCCTCTTTCATCTTGATGTCACGCACGCCATCGGAGAAGGCTGAGATGATGGCCTCCACAGTCACCCTGGGGATCTTGAGGCGGGCGTTGTTGAAGTGATGGATGTACTTCTGCAGGGTCTCTCCTGGCTGTTGCTTGATGCGGCACAAGTCACTCATGGACGAGGGCCAGTCGCGAGTGCCTTGGAAGTTCGCGATGAAGCGAGTGCGCATCTCGTCCCAGGAGGAGATCGTGCCAGGAGCCAGGTTCAGGAGCCAGGTGCGGGCACCGTCCTTGAGCGCCATGGGAAACCAATTCACCATGACCTTTTCGTCCCCATTGGCAGCTTCAATGCCCAGCTCGTAGAGGAACTCCGCGAGGTCTGCAGTGCCGTCATAGCGAGGAGGCAGGTCTGGCTTGAACTTGCCACGCCACGCGACGCTATGCAGCTCGGAGGTGAAGGCGCGGCAGCCTGCAGTGGCCACCAGAGCTCTCTGCTGATGCGGGGCTTGCTCATGGGGATTCCCGCGCGCCGCTGCCTGGAGCAGCGCGGGGTCTTGACGTGGTGGTGCAGGGATGCGGTCATCGCGCACCGGTGCTGGGAGCACACGGGCACCTTCTTGGGGACGAGGAATTTCTTGGCAACTCCTTTCTTGTCGCGTAGGCGTTGGACGCGGAGGGTCTCGTCCTGGGGCCGCACGCCTTGGAGCCAGGGCGCCTTCTTGGGGAGGAGGTGGTGGGGGCACCTCCTGATCCTCGCGTCCTGCGTAGGATGGAGGGCGAGGCAGCGAGAGGGACGACATTGGAGAGCCCCCTACGGCGCTGACGAGCTCGGTGATGCGGGCGAGCCAGTCATCGTAGAGGTTGTCGACGGGACGGTAGTGCAGGATCTCACACGCCAGGAGAAGCATAGCATGCGCGTTCGTGGGGGTGCGACGGGCGTGGGACGACGAACCGGTTGGAGTCAGCGACGGGGTGGCGGTGCGGCCTTCGCACCGCACCGAAGGATGCAGTGACGAGGCCTGCTGCTCGTTCCCCGCCGGGCCGGTGGCGGCGTTGGCGGCAGGCGATGGGGAACGACGGGGGCGTCCGCCGACGGGTGCCGTCTGGGCGACGCGGGTGGCGAGAGCAGCCCGACGCTCGGTGCGAGCTCGGCGAGCATAAGCCGTGGATACGACGGAAGATCACACGCGACCAGCGGAAGAAAGATTCCGGCGCACCCCCACCTGGTGCGCCAAATGTCCGATTCCGGGTTCCGGCAGATCCTTGAGGTTCGAACTCTGGGGTGCGCGCGAAGATCTTTCCCCTACCAGCTCACGTCTCGAAGTCTGGCAAAGGAATCTAGGCTAGAAAGAAGAACACACACGGGACACAAGATTTATACTGGTTCTGGCCACCATTGTGGTCTAACACCCTACTCCAGTGTGTGGTGTGGTGGATTGCCTCAGGGGCTGATGATGAACAATACAAAGGGAGAACAACCTCGCGAGGGCTGTTCTTGTGGTCGTGCGATGAACTGCTTGGGTGAGTTCAGTCGCTTCTCTCCAGTCTATGCCCAATCTCCATCCGGTCCCTTTGCCCTGTGGTGGCTAGTCCTATTTATTGAGGGAGGCCCTAGGCCTCTTCCCAAATAATAAGCGGGAAGGGCACCAACAATTGGCCATTTTGAAGGGGAACATCTAGTACACTTATCCTGACTAAAGTTGGTCTTCGGCTGCCAAAGGCTCTGATGATGACGCTGTCCTGGGCTCCACGATGACCTCCATCCTGCCGCTCTGCTGGTCTCGGTCTTGTTGCACCGAAACGGTATCCTTTGCCTGATGCCTTGGCCCGTGCTTGCCCCCTTTGCACCGAAGGGGAAACAAGGACACTGCGCAGGCAGGCGCCCGCCTGGCGCCCGTCTGGTCTCGATCGTCATGGCTTGTGTCACGGGCTCCTCGTGAGGTGCCCTGCCCTGATCTCTCCGCCTCCTCGCGAGCCTGCCTGATGTGGCTTCTCCTGAGGAAGCTTCCTGTCGTCTGCCCCACAAGGCTTGGCCCCTCGTGAGGGTCTTGAGCTTGAGCTGACGAAGCTGGGCTACACTGGCCCCCCACTTGAGCCACGCCGTAGGCCGCAGGCAGGCAAGTCTGGGGACCCCCGTTCCCAAAACGCTGACACCCTTAATCCGGTTCCTACCTCTCCAGACTATGCTGCTGAGTCGCCACTTCTAAGCCGGCCTACCACCCCTCCTCTGCTGTACCGTAAGCCGCCAGATTTCGTTGAGCTACTTCCGCTGCGGCGCGCCACCAGTCTCTACCATGACGGTACCGTCAAGCCGCCCTCATCGTGGGTGGTCTCACCTTCACTGTAAGCCGGTACCTCGGCCCTGCTGTCACCGCTGCTGTACTCTGAGCCGCCATTGTCTCCTACTGTCACCGCTGCTGTACTCTGAGCCGCCATTGTCACCTGCTGTCACCAGTGTTATCTTACCAGCCTTACTCCAGGCTGCTGACCTCGCGCCAAATTCAGTCGTTGTTTCACTGTATCGCGAGCATTTCTTTGTTGTAACTGCCTCAAGTTGCTGGTTGAATCCTCAGCTCCTACTCCAAGCAGATCAGCCCAAAGCTATAAAAAATGGGGGAAAAGGAGGGTGGTGGCTGTTGGTTGTATAAGGTGTGCGTGTACCTGCTGCTGCTATAGCATTAACTTAGACAAACATCACATCTCCTAAGATAAATAGCAGAAGAGCAAGCTACTAGTGTTGCATGCCGTGCACCACTTTGGACTTGCTAAAGACAGGAGGGGGTTTTCTCCCCACGTGAAGACCCAAGCCAATACAAAGTACAGACAAAGCTAGTACACATTGAGGAATGGGGCAAATATGCATATGATATTGCATGACAAGGCATTTGCAAACCGGAGCAGCATACTAGAAATAAGCAACTAGAGGAAGTTGAAGCCCACATAATGTTTTGGTCGGTTTGCAGACTAGGACTGAATATTTTAGGGGCAAGCTGGACCTAGTGACAGGGTCTATGTACAGAGTTGTTGCCCAAATAAATCAGGTGACATTTATCCTATATATTGTTTGTTAAATGCATGTTGATTTCTTTTCACAAACAACAACTACGCCTTGCTGTATTTTTTATACGCAGGACAATTATGTTTATACCGCGGATGTGCCACATTACCCAATGAACGGACATGCACAAGTCGCCGCTCATGTGGCCTGGCCTACATCACCTCGCAAGGACCGCGCCTACGATTGACTCGCCCATCCACGCGGCTTACCGCGTCTGCGATTGACTTGCCCGTCCGCACCGGCTTACAAAGCCGTGGCCGTCTCTCGCGACCACGCCGGCTTACAACGAGGAGGACAACTTGCCCGTTCGCACCGGCTTACAACGCCATGGCCGGTTCATCTGTCTGTGCCGCCTCAGATGTTGTGTCTGTCTCTCGTGGCCTGGTCTACATCAATACACCGGGCCGCGCCTGTTTGCATGAGCTATTTATTGTGTATGAGCAAGTCACTGCTTGGGTAGCCCGGTTTTCTTCTAACAATTTAGAGGCAAATTCTTATATATTCATCCGCCGTCTACACTGGATGGCTTAATGGGCAGGCACACAAGTCGCCGCCACTATAGTTTAGCTAACTTCAAACAGCTAGTTGGAAGGAACCATTGGCCGAGTTGCTAAGACGACTCATATGGGATCATTTATAAATCGCCGCAGTCACCACAACCTTCTCTGGATTCGCATCGCGCTATCAACACCAATGATATACACCTTATTCTATGGTCAAAATATGAATAATCTCAAGCCAACTCTTTGGGTTTGTCTTGAGATTCGGGGGCTATAATGGCATGAGTTGGCAGAATTGGCCGGTTTCAATGCATTCAAGAACTCCGGGTCATTGGAGGGAAAAATAACCCGGCCCCGGAGATTCCTGCTCTATCGATGAAAATTTAGAAGGCCGTCAGAAAAACTCCGGCTCACAATGATACTTTCAGTTCAAAATCAGGTTCAAGGGAAATCCTGTCTCCCACAAAGCTCTGAAGCTCTCAAATCCGGTTTAAAAACTCCGGTTCAAGAAGAATTATCTCTTGCAAAGTTGAGTTCTCCGGAAAAATTAAAGGTTGCCAAAGAGAGCTTGCTGCCATGATGCGCGGTTCAAACATAGGTACCCTGCTCCAATGGTCATTTGGGGGCTTCCTGTTCAAACATAGCTTAACCCCTTTTGGGTCCGACTTTGATCATATTCGAATCAGAGTCGTTAAAAAACTCTCAAGGTCATTTGGGGGCTTCCTGTTCAAACATAGGTCATATTCAAACCAAAGAGAACATAGTTGTCGGTACCCTCTTGATCGGTGCAACGCCAAAACCATTGGGGGCTACATGATTGTATTCGAATCCTAGCTTAACCCCTTTGGTCCGGTTTACTGATCATATTCGAATCATAAGCCTTGATTATTTCTCTCTATTTGGCTTAAGTTTTTTGAAACAATCTTTTGGGTTTTCTTGAGACTTTTTTGTTCATATCTGAGGCATATGTATATGTGGGTTCTATTTAACCCAGCTTGACTTTGGACGATAAGTCGCCAGCATATGACAATCATAAAACACTTGGAAGTTTTGGCTTCTAAAGATTGGGTTATCACCCTTACTGCACAGGTCACAGAAACTGGCAGTACAATTCAATATCACAGGTATGATATTGTTTATACATGATTATGTTTAAGCCGTCCCTGGCTATGGACTTAAAATTGCTGGTATATTTTGGGTTGCGCCATTGGAATCATGTGTTTGTCAATCATTGGATTATTGCCCTTATTGGATACGGCGATATAAGCCGGCAGTATTAGCCAATTCTACAAGTATGTTTTCCTGACTATATAAATATGCGAGGTTGGATGACCTGCCCTGGCTTTTGACGTTAAGTCGCCAGGGCATATGTTGTTTAAACTCTGCAGTATTTGCATGACTATGTCTTATATAAATGCTTAAGTTCAAGCTCATCATTAGAATTGATGCTTCAAAATGATTATCCATTTTGGATTTTCTCAAAGGTTATAAGCCGCCGGGTTATAAAAATTCTGGCTTACAATGGAGCTGTATTAAATCACCATCGGCCAAGAGCCGCCGGGTATTTAAACTCCGGATTTACTTGTCAAGAGATAAGGTATTCAAAGTTGCTTTAGCACAATGGCTATTATTTTATCAATGGATATGATTTATTCTACAATGGAAGGAATAGTCCCGAGTCGTTGCAGGCTTACGACCCAGCACTTGGGGGCTACATTATTGAGATTGAGATCATATCAAATATGCAAGTCCCATGTCACCGCCAGCATGCACCATGGCACTTGGGGGCTAATGCAAAGTCATTTTTGCTCAACTTGTTGAAGAGCCAACTCATCACATTGTAATGAGCCGGCCCTTGGGGGCTACCAATTGCTCCTGTCAAAAATTCAAGGTACACAAGCATTAATCCATTATATTGAACGGTCCACTACTCAGTTGGTAGAGTACAAAGCTCTTAACCTTGTGGACGTGGGTTCAAGCCCCATGGTGGAGATTATATTATATGATGTTATTATCAATAAATTATATAAAAAGTCCCAGATCAGTATTATCTTACAGAGCCGGCCCTTGGGGGCTACACGTTGCTGTTCAAGTTTACATGGTTATATCTACAAAGTCCCTGCTCATTATTGCATAATGACCCGACCCTTGGGGGCTACACTGGTTGAAGTTTTCATGAGCATAAGGCAATTACAAGTCCCAGGTTGCTGCAAGCATGAAAACCCGACACTTGGGGGCTACAGGTGATATGCATATAAGGGAGAAAAAATCTTCAAAGTCTCAGTTTGGAGTAGACCAGATTAACCCGGTGTCTGCAACAATCACGACCCGACATCATTTATTTATAACCCGACAATTTTGGCAATCATAAATCGGCAAGATCTACATCTTTAAGCCGGCTAAATATTAGTTGAATATTTCAAGACCAATATTTTTTTCAATCAGAGCATTGAAGGCCGACTCAAATGGATTATTTCTTATAATATTTCTCTACAAGAGCCAATGTCAGCAAATTGGTTATGAAGCTGGTCTATTGACCCGGATTTTTTTAGAAGAAGTGCCTGGATTTTTTGCATGGGCAAGGTTTGGACATATCTGTTAAAGGAGATTTGCTATAAGATCTTAAGTATGCATCCAGGAGGAAATGACAAGGACTTAAAGATGATCAGGTGCCGGTTCAGGAAAATATTTAACCCAGAGCACAACCTATCAAGTTTGTTCTTGTGTTTATTTTACATGATCAGTTTAACATGGATAAATCCAAATTAAACTGGGGGCTAATGTCGGGGATATACCCCGCGGTATGACCCGGCCAGGCTTGGCATTTTCATTGGTAACCCACCGGAGGACTGGCAACTCACGAGTTTGGCGGCTCACTGGTCTGACGACTCACGAGCGTGGCAACTCAAAGGATGGCCCTAAGGGCGGGTCAGATAGAAGACTAGGCCCAAGGCCCAGAAGGCCGGCTCACGTTATGGTGGGCCGGTTTATGAGGAAAGGCATAAGGAGTTTTCCCTTAAGGGAGCAGACTAGGATTCCACTTGTAATAGACTAGTCCTAATCCTAATAGGACTCCACATGTAACCCGCCCCTTCAACTTATATAAGGAGGGGTAGGGCACCCCAAGAGGGAGAGGCAAGAACAATAATCATTAAGGCTAGCCACAACTAGAGGAGAGCCGGCTTTACGGCGTCTCCCTCATGAGCATAATGAGACCTAGCCACAAACAACATGTAGGGCTATTACCGGATGATGTTTCTGGGGCCAGAAGCTGTCTAAATCCTTGTCTTGTGTGTTGCGTCTCTCGTCCTGATCAACCCCTCTCAAGCTACCACATAGATGTGTTGGCCTCACGACTAAGTCCTCACACTAGGACATCTGCCGTGACAATTCCACGACAGAGTTGGCTCTTTGGGTTTCAGTCTCCTATGCTTCCAGGGTGTTCTTCAAGTCAGACACTTCTGATTGAAGTTGAGTGGTGGTGGCCTGTACAAATACTGGGTCAAAATCATGACTGTTAGCATACAATATTAAGTTCCCAGCCTTTTGCAAGCAACAACACTTGGCACTTGGGGGCTAATGTCTACCAAAGAATTTTATCTAGGTGGCGGTTCATGAGAGTAAGTCCCATGTACTTTGCAAGCAAGAGCACTTGGCACTTGGGGGCTAATGCATATTGCTGTTAAGTCCATACAAGTATTACATTCTATACAAGCACGTGAAGGACCGACTCATTCAGGTGGATTAAGACAGCCCTTGGGGACTATGGATTAAGCCGGATTTTTACAGGTTTAATCAAAGGATATCATTAATGCTCACATATTTTGTTCTAAGTCTACATCATATTCATCATAAGCAATAGACTTGGGGGCTAGCATAGTATGGATAATTCAAGGGAAGAGATTGTACCTCAAACTTCTAGTGCATTTGCTTCACCATATCAATTTCAACGCCACGACTGCTATGTACTTGGCTCAGATAGCCAGAAAAAACTTCTCCAATACTCATGTGAGTATAATCAGCAACATCAAACCTGACCTTGCGGCGTTCCATGTGCTCTTCTTTGGCAGAACATTTGGCCAGCACAGTAGGTCTCCCCGGCTCAATGTAGCCGGTCTTGGTGATCTCGACATCAGTGTCTTGACGATCGTCTATCTTGGCCAGGCTAGAGACTTCTGGGTTTTCAGAGCCATCGACGGCTTGCTCGGCAGGTGGGTCAGCGGTTGGCTTTGGCGAGTCATGAGCTGGTTCAGGTGGCGGCTCATGAACAGAGGCCTCAGGCGTGGCCGTCCCAAGTTCCGACTCTTTGAAGATCGGTTCTTCGGCCGGCTTGTTCTTCTTCACCTTTTTGCTGGGCTTTGCTTTTCCGCTGTATAAGATCAAAAGGTCAGTACAAATATAACGAATTGAAATGAATTTAGGATAAGCAAGTCATCATTACCCTGGAGCAGTCTTGAAAGCCGGCAAATTGGACTGCACTGAGTCGCGGGAGGAAGGTGAAGTTTCCTGGTAATTCGAGTCAGAAGAGTTGAGCGGTTGACAAGTGAGACCCGCCAAATGATAAAAGGGATTTAAATCGGAGATGACCTCATTCCGACGCTTCCTTGGTGTATTCGATAAGTCGGAGGAGAGTTCAGCATCCTTGCTGGTCTGGGTCTGCCTCCGGCTCTCATGAATCTGTCGCTTCAAAATAAATTGAGGATCTTGATAAGCTAAGGGATGTGAAAATCTTACTTTTCGGGTTACTCTTCGGATTTTCTGTCTTGGAAAAGGCTCAGAGACAAAGGAAATGATAGTCACCTCTTCATCCTTTCCATGACTTTTTCCCATGTCCTCCTGATGATAATTAGTGTCAATAAGGTGGTTAAAAAAGGAGCCAAGAGAGTCAAGGGCTACCTCCGACTCAGAATTATCTTCTAGTCGAAGCAAGTCAGAGGCGCTGGCCTTCTTTCCCTTCTTCTTAGCGGCTTCTTTCCGAGCGGTTCTCTTGGCCTTCCTGGCTCTCTTTGCAGCCTCGTGATCATATTTTGCTTTCCAAAATTTATCATCAGCCTGTGAAAATTAGCAAAGGTTGAGTACAGACAAGCATCAAGGTTAAAGGTAATTTACTTAGGTTGGTGGCTTACCGCTGGATCTGGGTTAGCTTCGTAGAAGGGGCTTAAGCCCACTTTACCACAATCTGCTAGGCTTTTGTTCAGGAATGACTTTGTCATGTCATCAATGATGTGGTCCGGTAAATCGTCAAATCTGTGCCACAGAGGGTCATTCTTCTTGCCCGTGTAGGTACACATCAGACCAGGGCGGCGGCTCAATGGAATGATCCGCCAGGCAAGCCAAACCCGGACCAAGTCGATACCATTTAGCCCATTCCCCAAAAGAGCCTTGATTTTAGCCATAGTGGGGGCGAGTGTCTGGCGTTCAACGGCTGTAATCTTGTCAGGAAGCGGGTGATTGGACTCAAGACACAGAGCACGAAAGCCGGTCAGAGGGTTCTCATTAGTCGGAGAAGTGTCTTGGCAATCGAAACATGTCTGGTTCCAGTCTTTGGGATGACTTGGTGGATTGGCATAAGGAAAAATGATGTCTCTTTGACGTTGTATTGAGACCCTGCCAAGTTCCAAGCTAGGTCCATTGGCACCTTCGTTCTAGCGGTTCAAGTAGAATAACTCTCTGAAGAGTAGTAAGCTGGGTTCTTCTCCAAGATATACCTCACCGAACACTTGAAAATTGCAAATATTAGACACAGAATTGGGTCCGATGTCTTGAGGACGGAGGTGAAAGAAGTGCAGGACGTCCCTGAAGAATTTTGAGCCGGGTGGTGAAAACCCCCGGTTCATATGATCAGTGAAGACGATGACCTCCCCCTCTTTGGGCTGAGGAATTTCCTCCGTCGGATCAGGAGCACGATATGACATAACTTCCTTCTTCGGCAGATAGCCGATCTTCACAAAGTCATCAAGCGTACTGTCTGTGACGATGGATTTGACCCAATTGCATGAAGTTGGTTGTTTGGGCGGCATTGTGACAGAATCCTAAGAAAGAGTAAAATTTCCGGTTCAAATTTAAGCCGGAGGGAAACATTACAGTACATATTCAAGATGAAGGCTTATAAAGGGGCCTAATGGTATATGGCTAATTATGTCAAGTTATTTAAGCCGCCATGAGCGCTATGAGCAGTCAGGTTATTTAAACCGTCATGAGTTGTTAAGGTTATCAATTGAGCATTGCAACTATAAGCCGGTGATAAGAGTCGCCATGACTAGGTGGATCTAACAAAATACAGTTTTTTCCTAAGTGTTACACAAACAAGTTTCACAGGTTGCAGCTATTATTTTGGATCAACGTGTGTTCGGAAAAGAAAATATTCTAGACCTAAAAAACTAGTACAGATGAGTTCGTGAGTTCTAAAGAGGCCTCTTTACAGGAAAAAGGGATCTGCTAGTATAAAAAATGGACGCAAAACAACTACCGCATGAGTTCCATATTACTTTTGGATCAAAAGAGGCTGCGGTGGAAGAACTACGAAGAAACCATGATGAACCACGAAGAACACAGAGGAACTTGCAAACCCTAATGCGGATCTGAGGTACGGGAAGGAGAAGACTTACAGCTGCAGATCTACTACGGAGGGTCGCCATCGTTCTCTGGATCGACTGAGGTTGATGCAGCGGCCGAGGTTGAGGAAGACGAGGTGCTCTGCAGCGGCGGCAGAGCTTGAGCGGCAGTAGGGTTGCGAGAGGAAGAATATAAGGAAAGGGGAGAATGAGGAAAGACCTGGTCGTGCCTATTTATAAGGGAAGACTAATAAGTGGGTGCGAAAAACGAGGAGGCCGAAAACATAGTTATCCTGCTACAAGGACGCCTCGATTCTCGGGATGGTCATTAAGATAAGGATCCGTTGAGATATGTTGGACAAAACTTGCATTAATGGCAGATGACATCATGGCGGGTTACCACAAATCCAAAGGATGACGTCATGGCGGGTTACAAAAATTTTATACAAGGAAAGAGCAGAAGATTTTTCTTAAGTGTTGAAGATTGACATGAAACAGTTCAAATCAATCTGGGGCCTAATGCTGGGGATATAAATATTAGGTATGACCCGCCCAGGAGGGGCCGGGTTATACCTATGAGTACTCTTGAAGCCCAAGACAAAGCTTGAAGATGGCGGTTCAGTTAAGGGCCCAAAGCACAGAGGCGACTTAAGGCCATATGTACATAACTTGTATTGTAAGGCAAGAATAGTTAGAGACTGAGCCGGACACTGTTTATGAGCCGGCCGTGACTCTGTGAGTCGTTGGGCGTCGACCTCTGTATATAAAGGGACGACCCAGCGGCGGATCAGGGCAAGTAACATCAGATCGAGAGCTAGGTCAAGCGGATTCGCTCCCTGGTAATCGAGACATAAGCAATCCCACTCAAAACTGGATCGTAGGCTTTTACCTTCATCGTAAGGGGCCAAACCAGTATAAACCCCGTGTCCTTTGTCCCGATTAACCCCTTTAAGCTTCCTAGTTGCGATGGCTCCACGACTAAGTCCTTTCACTAGGACATCTGACGTGACAATTCCATGACAAAAAGCAAAAACAGTTCCAGGGGAGAGTGGGCGCAACAACAATATGTGCTTCCATCTACTTATAAAGGGGGTGATGCAGAGTTTGTTGTAACAAAGCAACAAGCATCATGTCTGGGTTGGTCCCATTTTTGTTCACTACTTAATGGGAAAAGACAGCAATACAATAGCTTCAATTCAACATTTATTTAAAATAGTACCAATACAAGTAGCACAACATCTCAAAGCACACTGCACAATCATGTGGATGAAGGCCTGTACTGACCTTTCATGAGAAGACCAAGTTAAAATACGAATCTACCAACACGAATAGGAAATCCAATCTCGTTTTGTGCAGTTGCACTGAAATCAAGCAATGTGTTTCGTGTAGCGAAGCAAAATGTCGCAATAGCAACAAGTTGAATAGATATCCCTGTTTAAACAAAGGCAAAAAAGGAATCAATTACTGGCTAATAAAGGAGGATGAAACATGTGGCCACAAAAATGGTAATCCCGCCAATCCCTAACAAGTGTTGCAGTTTTGAAATAAGATTCAGTAGTTAATTCCGAGAGTGGCATTGCTTAATTTTACTAGCGGCATTAGATTAACAAAAAGCATAAACAGTTCTAGGGGAGAGTGGGCGCAATAACACCATGTGATTCCATCTACTTATAAAGGGGGTGATGCAGAGTTTGTTGTAACAAAGCAATAGGCATCATGTCTGGGTTCGTACCATTTTTCTTCACTACTTAATGGGAAAAGAGAGCAATACAATTGCTTCAATTCAACATTTATTTAAAACAATACCAATACAAGTAGCACAACATCTCAAAACACACTGCACGATCATGTGGATGAAGGCAAGTACCAACCTTTCATGACGCACACAAGATCACCTATGAATCTGCCAACACGAATAGGAAATCCAATCTCGTTTTGTGCAGTTGCACTGAAATCAAGCAAAGTGTTTCACGTAGTGAAGCAAAATGTCGCAATAGCAACAAGTTGAATAGAAACCCCTGTTTTAACAGAGGCAAAAAAGGAAACAATTACTTGCTGATAAAGGAGGATGAAACAAATGGTGACACAAAGAAGCATCTAACTTATCTTGATGGAAAACAAAGTAGGATAGTAGCATTTCTAAAATGGTTGCATTGATTCATATTAACAAAGACATTCTCTTAAAACAACATTCGTTAAAAAATGTAATTTACTTTTAACAGTGGCATTGCTTCAATTTTCGGGCGGCATTCTTAGATTAGCAACAACAAAATAGTTGTATGGGACATGCCAGCACCATGTGCGTCCACACGTATAAATGGGTGATGCAGAGTATGTAGCCAAGCAGCATATCTGCCTTGGTCCCATATTTGTTCTCTTTGAACCTTTTTCCTATGTGAGGGCAGCAAATCAAGTCCTGCACAAACTACCCGACCCCCTAGTTTGTTTCCCTTTTCAACAAAGAGATCGGTTCCTTACAGATGTGTGTACTGGGTTACCCCCTTTTCCCCTTTTCGACCAATAAAGCGGCTGGATAGCCAGTCTATACTACTTTCCGTCCCTCCTTTCCTCATTGAACCACGTCCTAGATTCATGCTCCAGCCCACCGCACCCTTCTTTCCTCTTTGAACCAAGACCTAGATTCGACTACAGATCGAAAAAGATCCACATGCAGCTAGAGCAACGATGGTTTCAAAGAAGCTTATACCTTAGGGTTGTCGGGATGTGGCAAGGCGTGCGGCGGTGAAAGGATCGAGATGGACCTAGAGGGGGGGGTGAATAGGTACAATTACAAATTTTAATTATTACTACGCAATTTTAGGCAATAGTGCGGAATATGAGGGTGAGCCTAACAATTGCAAGAGTAGTACTAAGTGCTAAGCAAGTAACACGAGTATGTAAGGAAGCAAGCACAATATGATATAAGTAAGTGCTAATAGACAAGTAACCACAAGTAGAGAGTTAGGATTAGTAATAACCGCAACTCCGGGAGACGATGATGTATGCCAATGTTCACTTCCTTGGAGGGAAGCTACGTCACCGTTAGAGAGGTGGATGTTACCACGAAGGCACACCAACGCCATGAAGGCTCGCCCTATTCTCCCTTTGAGACATCACCACAGAGGTGTTTCTCAACCACTAGTGGTAGACCTTGGGGTGGTCTCCAAACCCTCACAAACTTTTCCGGGGGTAATCACAAAGGTCGATTCCTCTCTGAAAGACTCCTACCGCCTAGGAGTCTCCAACCTCCAAGAGTAACAAGAATGATGGGGAAAAGCTCAAGACTTGCTCAAATCACGAATTCATTTGGTGCAAAGAAGGAGACGGAGTGGATCTATCACTTGATTGGACAATTTCTCTCAAATGCTCTCAAATCCCTTGGGGATCTAAGATTTGGTGTGGAGGATTGAGAGAGAGAGAGAGTGAAATGTGTTCTAGGGTTTGTTCAAAGTGAGTGGCCAGTCCTCTCCCGTGGGGAAGAAGGGCTATATATAGTGTGAGCACAATTATGGCTGTTGTAGTGTAAGTGAATCGGCAGCCTGGACATCCGAGCTAGGTGCCGGATATCCGGCCTGGTAAGGTTCGAGGAACAAAAACAGAGCTAGAATAGAAAACAGAGGGGCCGGACATCCGGGGGCCAAGCCCGGACATCCGGCATATCAGGAAGGCCAGGATATCCGGCAGATGGCCAGATGTCCGGCATGATCACTAATAGGTTACAGAACCTCGGCCGTTCTACGGGTAGTGGAGGCCGGACATCCGGGATAGGGCCCGGACATCCAGGGGAACACCCGGACATTCGTCGTGCAGTGCAGCACAAAAGAGTTCTCTGGATGGCTAGGCCCGGATATTCGGCAAGAAGGCCGGATATTGGCGTGAGGCCCGGACATCCGGCTTGAAGCCCGGACATCCGACAACCAAGAGACAGAAACATAAAGTTTTAGCACGTGCATGTATGGCAATGAGGTTTGTGGCAAGAGCAAGCCTTTAACTAACCCTATCAATCCCCTCTTAATAGTGCAGGATCCTATACTCAAGAGAACAAATATGAAATCAATTTTTATGCTTCATCCTTGAGTAAAATCACTTTGTATGCTCTTGATCCACACACTTCGATGAACCAGGGACTAACACCTGAGATTTACTTAACAACCATTGTTAGTCCCCTACATGTATATTGTCATCAACATCAAAACATGTTGTAAGGGCATGATTGCTCTTTCAATCTCCCCCTTTTTGTTTGTTGATGACAATCACACATGTAGTATCACAGTTGCAATAAATAATCTTTGCATTGACAAACATGAGAGCAAGAATACAAAGTATGTTGATGTTTCTATTTGTATTTGGCTCCCCCTCATTGTGAGCATGATATGAATATGTTAGGATGCATATGTATCTCCAGGAGATATATATGTAAGAGACATGCACATATGTATATGTGAGAAATATGCACATATGGAACCACCATAACATATGGACAAAAAACATTTCAAAGGTAACAACATAGTCTCACATGATCAAGATAATAAGACACAAGGTAACAACATAGTCTCACATGATCAAGAAAATAAGCCACAAGGTAACAACATAGTCTCACATGATCAAGATAATAACATAGGTAGCAACATAACAAGTTCGAATAATAGTAGAGCTAACACAAATAGCCAATACATCATAGCATGACCATACTAAGATGCTACTTCTCCCCCTTTGACAACAACAAGTAAAAAGGGGCGAAGAACTAAATGGACTCGGTCACTCCTGGCGGATGTCATCATGATCAACAAAGAACTCGGGATACTCGTCATGAGACGAGAAACCGAAGGTAGAAGTGGACGGAGCCGCGGGAATAGGATCATCATCACTCACGGGACTCCCACGGTCACGGAGGCACTGCTTGAGCTCATTCTTGGAGATGATGAGGCGATTCTGAACATCATCATTCTGCTGACAGCTGAAAGTGATTACCCTCATGATAGCAGATTGAGCCTTGCCGAAGAACGAGGCAAGGCGTCCACGAGGAGGCGACGAGGAAGATGGAACAGAGGAACCAGTGGGCTGAGTCCCACCAGCATACCTCCTAGGCTGAGTAGGAGCACCAGTCTGAGCAGCAGCCACCACGCGCATATGAGGAGGAGGCTTCCAAATAGAATGAACAACAGTCTTAACCACCTCAAAGGGGGCAGTGTGATCAATCAGAGCCTGAATGAATGGAGCATGAGGAAACTGGCGCGTCTGAATGAAACTGCAAAGACGGATCTCATGCCAAATGAAATGGGCTGTGTCTAGAGGCTCAGTGGGTTTGTCATGCATACGAACCATCAAGTCAATGCAATAGTTGTAAGCCCTTGAGCGATCTCCCTTCTTAGGATAGAGAGTGCGAAGCACACACTGATAGAGGATGTAGTAAGGAGCACGGAAGATAGATACCTCATTGAGTGGACATGCAAGTTCTTCTTTAGTGAGCTGAGAGGTAGGTTTGACAAGTGGAAAGCAAGCGTCAATCCCTTTGGGCTTGTGCTCAGGATCCATACTGTGGATGCAATGGCCAACACCAGAGAGACCCAAAATCTGAACAAACCTGTCATAGGTGATGCTCAGAGTAGTGTTATCAGTCATCCAGGTGAGAGTGTTGTTCGGACCAAAGAAACAGGTGGCATAGAACTGTAGAATGGGAGCTTCATTCCAATCACACCTGAAGGTCATTACGGGACCAAGAGTCATATCATCAATGATCTTGACCGGATTGTTAGGAAACATGTCAGGATGCTCACGCAGGAAGTTGAGATCCAAGCATGAGTGAGGAGCAAGTCCACGCCCATGGACGAAACTGGAATAGAGATCCTACTGCATACAAGTCCGGAACCAAGGATCCTCGGCATCAGCCACCATCTCATATTGTTTGACATCCCGACGAAACACAAGATATTGACCCGCCCCCACAGTTTTGAAGTTGTGATGGGGGCGATCCCCGCTGTCAGGAAGCTCCATGGAGATGTGAAGACCATGGAAAACGGGCATTGTAGAACCAAGAACTTGAGGCACTGGCGCCCTCCTAGTACCAGGCTTGGACTGTCCAACGGAGTGTCTTGGTGCACTGACATCCTCTTCCTCCCAACATAGGCCGCATCATCTGGATCCGAGGCCGACGGACTAGTGGATGGTGCCCACTTCTTCTTCTTGGTGGTGGTGGTCTTCTTCTTAGGCTGAGCATGCTCATCGGAGTCGGTTGAGCCTTGCCGGCGAACAACTAGAATGTATAATGAGAGATTCCGATGAGAAGGATCCAACAAGTATGAACATGGATAAAACAAATTAAACAATGGGATGACAATTTTTGAGCATGACCATAGAATAAGTCCAGTGGTAGATCAAAAAATGTGACATGTCCATGATTTAAATTGATTAGTCGAGTTCATTGACAGATTTTTAGGCTTAGGCAAGAGACACCAAAACTCAAGAGAGACATAGACGCCAAGATATGAATGAGAGAGTGAAGCCCTAAGATTTTTCGGTCACCATAGAAGTAGAATGGAGGAGTGATAGCATCCATACCCCTGAAGAAGGCTCGGGGCGATCGGGGCCGCAGTTCTTGGTACGCGCCATGAGGAACTCCGGCGGTGAATCCGGTCCCCCCCGAGGGATTCACACCACAACCCAAGAAATGGATTGGATAGAATCGTAGATTGGGAGGAGGAGAATCGGTGAACAGGAGATCGGGGCCGGAGGTCGGAGGAGAGGGCCGGGGCAGCGCCGGAGCGATGGCCGGGAGGCGGCGGCAGTGTGAGGCGATATGGGGATATGAACGAGAGTGAGTGAGGAACTGCCCCCAAAATCCCATGCCCATCCCCAGTTATATGTGGCCACGGGCGATGGGCCGGACATCTGGCAAGCGGAGGTCAGAGAGCAGAAGAATCAGTGCCAACGGGCCAGACATCCAGGAATAAGCCCGAATATCCGGCGTGTGGGGGTCAAGGGGCAAAATGTTCAGGGCCCGGATGTCCGGCAAGAGCCCGGATGTTCGGCCACTGAAAGTGCGCGATTGCAGTTTGAGCGCAGAATGATTTTGCTCCAGGGCCCGGATGTCCGGCTGAGGAGCCGAATGTCCGGTCACTGGACAACAAGACCAGGCAGGGGAGAGATGTGAAAGGGGCCAACAAATATGATTTGATATAGACTCCGCCAAGGAGTTTTGTTGAGAATTATGGGGAAAGGAAAACTTGAGTAATCTAAGGCCATACTAAGGTGTGATAACAACCCAACCAAAATAAGAAATGAAAGGTCCACACAAGCAATGCACAAGTGGTGACCGAGGTCACCATGTTTGAGCATATGGAATATAGTGCCGCAAAGATGTAGACTTTGGGCACATAGTCACGACTCCATCATGTTAAAGTACCATAGTTCAAGAACCATGACAACTTTGAGAGTGTTTGTTCTATTTATGCATTATGTAGGGTGAGAATACTCATGAATTAAATGTCTCCCCCTAAATATATGCCTACATCAGGACAAGACATTAATTTTATGCATGAATGGGTACTAGATTTCACATAATGTTGTCAAGCTCCAAGATACCAAGTTCATGCCTAAGTCGACAAAACCTTGTTTCATCCAATGGTTTTGTGAAAATATCCGTAAGTTGCAAATCTGTGCCAACATGATCTATGTGAATATCACCCTTTTCCACATGATCTCTCAAGAAGTCATACCTAATATCAATGTGCTTGGTGCGGGTATGATCTTTGGGGTTCTCAGCAATATTGATGGCACTTTCATTATCACATAGAAGAGGCACATGTCTATAGGTGATACCGTAATCCTTCAAAGTTTGCCTCATCCATAGTAATTGAGTTGCACAACTGGCGGTTGCAATGTATTCAGCTTCTGCGGTAGAGAGGGCAATACAATTTTGTTTCTTCGAGGACCAACGTACCAAGGAGCGTCCAAGAAACTGACATGCGCCAGAGGTGGACTTATGATCCACTTTGTCTCTAGCCCAATCCGCATCCGTGTACCCAATGAGATCGAACTTAGCATCTTGGGGTACCATAAACCCAACTTTGGGGTGTGAACAAGGTATCTAAGAATATGTTTAACCGCCTTATGATGACTTTCCCTAGGGGAAGCTTGAAATCTAGCACACATGCATACACTGAACATGATGTCTGGTCTAGATGCACAAAGGTAAAGCAATAAACCAATCATAGAGCGGTAAATAGATGGGTCGAAAGGAATACCATTTGTGTCTTCAGTGAGTGCAATTTTGGTTGGCATGGGTGTCTTGCATGGACTAGCATCAGACATGCCAAACTTCTCTAGGATATCCTTGAGGTATTTTTCTTGAGACAAGAAAATTCCTTCTTGAAATTGTTGAATTTGAAATCCGAGAAAGAACTTCAACTCCGCATTGAGTGACATTTCAAAATTCTTGGTCATTGAAGCCGCAAACTTCTTGCAGAAATGAATGTTAGGAGAACCAAAAATGATATCATCTACATAGATTTGGCATAAGATCAAATCACCCTTGCCCCTCTTAGTAAAAAGAGTGGGATCGATCACCCCTCTCACGAAACCATCATCGAGTAAAAACTTCTTAAAATGATCATACCAAGCATGAGGTGCTTGTTTGAGGCCATACAAACCTTATGAAATTTATACACATAGTCTTTGTGATCGGGATCAATGAACCCAGGTGGTTGTGACACATACTTCTTCTCGTAGAGGACTGTTAAGGAAAGCACTCTTCACATCCATTTGATGTAAATTAAAACCATCGAAAGCGGCATAAGCAAGTAAGATGCGAATGGATACAAGATGGGCAACGGGGGCAAGGGTCTCACCAAAGTCCAAACCTTCAACCCGTGAGTACCCTTGTGCCACTAACCTTGCCTTGTTACGAATGATCACACCATTCTCATCTTGCTTGTTCTTGAAAATCCATTTTGTTCCAATGTCGTTGTGCTCGGTAGGTTGCCTCTTGACTAATGACCACACTTGGTTGCATTCAAAATTGTTCAACTCTTCTTGCATAGCAATGAGACAATCATTGTCCATCAATGCATCTTGTACCTTGAGGGTCTCAACACTAGACACAAACGAGAAGTGAGCACAAAAGTTTGTCAAATGTTTACGAGTGACTCTACCTTCCGATATGCCGGTGAGAATTTTGTCAACATCAACACGACCGGTGACTCGAGGCATGATGGAGGTTAGGGTTTCTCGAGGTTCAACTTCATGTCCATCATCCACGTCCTCAACATATGATCATTAATGTGTGGTGGAAGATCTTCTTGTTCATATCACATTTGTTGAGGTTCATCATGAATGATTGGACTTTCTTGTTCTTGCCCTTGATGATGATCTTGTTCTTGAAGATTATCATGAAGATGAACTTGATCATCTTCTTGTACTTGGACTAAGGGCATTGGTTGAACAATAGGAGTTTGTGGTGCTATGGGTGTTGAAGTAGTTTGATGATGTGTGAGACTTCCATCTTCTTCTTCATCATCATGAGGTTCTTGTTCCATTGGAAGAAGTGCACCAACACCCATGGTCAAGATATCTTGAGAAGAATCTTCTTCACCTACATCACTTAGATCAACTTGCTCCCCATGGGAGCCATTAAATTCATCAAACACCACGTCACAAGTTTCTACAACACATCCATTAGATTTGTTGTAGACTCTATAGGCGTGAGAGTTTGATCCATAGCCAACAAATATGCCCTCAATTGTTTTGGATTGAAATTTTCCTAACCGTTCTCTTTTGTTGAGGATGAAACATTTGCACCCAAATACACGAAAGTACTTGACATTTGGCTTGTTCCCAGTTAGGAGCTCATATGGAGTCTTTTCCAATATAGTACGGAGGAAGAGCCGGTTTGATGCATGGCATGTAGTGTTGATAGCTTCGGCCCAAAAACTATGTGGTGACTTGTATTCATCCAACATGGACCTTGCCATCTCCACAAGTGTAAGGTTCTTCCTTTCGGATACACCATTTTGCTGAGGAGTGTATGGAGCTGAATATTGATGCTCAATCCCTTCATCACTAAGGAATTCTTCCAAGGTATAGTTCTTGAACTCAGAGCCATTGTCACTTCTTATTGCCAAGATTTCTTTGTCAAACTTGAGTTGAGCTGGGTTGGCAAAATCAGTGAAGGTGATCTTCGTCTCGTCCTTGGACTTGAGGAAAAACACCCATGTATATCTCGAGTAATCATCAACAATGAAAAGTCCATACTTTTTCCCACCAAGACTATCCCATGAAGGAGGCCCAAAAAGATCCACATGAAGGAGCTCCAGGGGCCTTGAAGTAGACACAATGTTCTTAGGTGGGTGCTTTGATTGATGTTGCTTCCTGGCTATGCATGCACTACACGCACGATCTTTCATAAAAGAGACATTGGTTAGTCCAAGGATGTGATTCCCCTTTAAGAGATCTTGAAGATTTCTCATGCCGACATGGGCTAGTCGGCGATGCCATAGCCACCCCTTGTCGGCCTTGGCCATTAGACAAGTTGCATGGAATGTGCTCTCTTTCGAGAAATCAACCATGTAAAGGTTGCCATCCAACTCTCCAACAAAGGCCACTTCGAGAGTATCTCTCTTAAAGACTTTCACATCCGTTAGTCCAAAAAGTGTATCATAACCAACAAAAGCCAATTGGCGAATAGAAAGGAAATGGTATTTAAGGGATTGGACAAGCATGACATTTGCAAGAGACATGTCATTTGTGATAGCCACCTTGCCCAACCCGAGTACCTGTCCTTTTGAACCTCCACCAAACATAATGCTCATGAATGGTTGAATAGCTTCCATGAAATCATAGAGCAATTTGCTGTCTCCGATCATATGGTTGGTACATCCACTATCAATCACCCATTTTACTCCACCAGAGAAGGCAACCTACACACAATTATGACTTGGTTAGAGGCACCCATTTTGCAATGGGACCTCTCAAGTTAGTCACAAGGGTCTTAGGGACCCAAATAGCATAGAATCGGAATGCATTTCGAGGACCAACAAATTTTGCATAAACTTCTCCATCCGTAGTCTTACGAAGTACATAGGATGGAGGCATAAACTCTTTTAGCTTGTTGAGAGTGGGTATGCCCCTTGTGGTGTCAGGACCCCAACTCAATGCCACATCGATCTAGCATGTAACACCTCATATCACTTTGCGGCCTCACGCACGGTATTCCCACGGGTGTCGCCTTACCTTTGCCCGGGACCGTTTGCGCCTTTTGGCACACGTATATGATAGTGTCGCTAGCATCCATATGATAAGGAGCCCGGGCTGACATGGCTAGTCGTAAACCCAAAGTGGCACAAACTTACAGGGACAGGCATCCATGACCCAACATCGAACGTGTCGGTGAATCCAGGCTGTAGCACTGGGCTGGCAGGACTCCGGTGAACCGGGTTGTAGTGGGCTAACAGGACTCCGATATTCATCGCGTGACATTTCCCCGAAGGGACAGACACAGGAACGAAGAAGGACACATGCCGCCCAACCTAAGTGTTCCGGAGCAGTAGCAAGCTACCATGGCTCAATGGAAGCACTAGGAGACATTTCCCGGTAAGAGAGGCTACTAAGGATAAACAACTAGATAGTCAGATCCCACACATACCAAGCACTTCAATAACATACAGACAATATGCTCGATATGTGCAAATACAACATGGCATCACAACATGACTCTACAACTCAAGTATTTATTCAATAGGCTCAGAGGAGCGAGATATTACAAACATGGGTCTCATGACCCAGCATTTAGAGCATACAAGTTAAAGCACATGCGGAAGCTTAACATGTCTGAGTATAGACAACTACAAATGAAAAAGGCTGGGAAGCCTGACTAACTACCAGATCCTGCCGAGGCTCAAGATCATAGCTGAGGTAACAAGCTAAATGTCGAAGTTTACGCGGAACTACTAGTGAGACTGAAGTCTCTCTGCAAAAACATAAAATAGGCAAACGTGAGTACAAATGTACCCAGCAAGACTTACATCAGAACTAACTACATATGCATCATTATCAACAAAGGGGATGGTGGGGTTTAACTTCAGCAAGCCAGCTTAGACTCAGTGGCTATCCTGTACTACGACTGCAAGTAACTCTTTTGAGGTGGCGCACACAAGTCCACATATTCACCATATCAATACACCACTATGGGTCCGCTCCCGTCTCCCTACAAGAACGCCATCCATAGCACTCACGCTTATCTTGCGTATTTTAGAGTATCCACTTTCACTTGTCTATGAACTGTACAGGCAACCCAGAAGTCCTTTACCGCGGACACGGCTATTCGAATAGATAATGTTAACCCTGCAGGGGTGTACTTCTTCACACACACGCTCTCGCCACTTACCGCCATGTACACGTCATGTATCTCGGCAACCTTCAAGGGGAAGCCTGGCGAGGGAGTCAGCCACGACCTGACTAACCACACAAGTCTCTCGTCCAGGTTTATCGCCTATTCGGGTTCCATCCGGAAGGAGATCCGGCCGGGGTGTCGCTCACGGCCCCAAACGATGTGAGCAGGGTTCCCAAGCCCACCTCGACGGGTGGATCTACGCTTGGTACACCGTGCCATGGTGCCTAGTCTGTCCCAAGCCCACCTATACCGGGTGCCACTTGGTAGACTACTAACACTACCTGAAAACACCAGAAACTAGTTGCGACTCCTGGACAGAGATCAAGTCGGTTAATAAGTCGAGAGAGTCAATTAAGGATCCCAATGTGTGGTAGTAGCTGTTCATGGATCAAAAACACAGAACACAGTTCCTGAGGACGGCTGCAATGAGACAACCCACCATGTACTCCTACATGGCCTCTCACTGCTACCTTTACCAAATCGTGTTCACACACTTAGCTCTCAACAATAGGACATGTTCACCACATTCCAATTCATCCCCGATGAATCAGACTTGACTCAACTCTAAGCAATAGCAGGCATGACAAACAAGCATGAATGAGTAGGCACATCAGGGCTCAAACAAATCCTACTCATGCTAGTGGGTTTCATCTATTTACTGTGGCAATGGCAGGTCATGCAGAGGAAAGGGGTTCAACTACCGCAACATGTAATAGTTGAATCGTTGTTGCCCTAATGCACTAAAAGAGAGCAGGAGCGAGAGAGTGGGATTGTATCGGAATGAACAAGGGGGTTTTGCTTGCCTGGCACTTCTAAAGATAGTATAGCTCTTCATCGGTGCCATCAATCACATCGTCGGAACACGTCTACTGAGAGGGGATAAACACCGACAAACAAAGAAGAAACACAATCAATGCAATGCGACAATATGATGCATGATCATGACATGGCAATATTCTGTGATTTGGGCTAATGCAACTAGCAAATAGATTAAATGAAGTTGGTTTGAATCCAAGGTTCAAATTCAAACTCCACATGTGGTTATTTAAATGCTATTCATTTGATTTGTCGTAAACAGTAGCCATAAGTTGTTCTAACATGCATGAAAATGGTACAGATGGATTGATTGGATTTTTCTGATCATTTTTCATATATAATTTGTTTGATTTGGAGTTATCAATTAATTTCTATGAATTTTTGAAGTTTTGGATATTTTCTGGAATTTCTTGAATTAAAATTAATCCGGAAAATGAGTTATGGCGTCAGCACTACCTCACTGTGACGTCAGCAGGTCAACTGCGGTTGACCAGGTCAAACCTGACGTGTGGGGTCCACACGTCAGTGACACAGGGCAGGAACAGAGACTGACCAGTGGGTCCAGGTCAATCTTGACGTGGCAGGGTCAAACTGATACGTGGGACCGGCTATATTAACCTAAACTAAACAGGGAATAAATCAGCTTTTGATTAGGGCACGGGGCCCATATGTCAGTGAGGGAGGGGGTTAATTAGCTGGGTCGTTAGTGACTAATGACAGCGCCTCGTCGACTTCGCCGGAGTTACGCCGGCGACGACCAAAACGACGGCGGCTCGGCTCGGATTTGAGCTACGGGTGGTGGTTTGGCGAGCTGAGGGCACCAGGGAGTAGCTCTTGCTCGTCCGCATCCAAAGGACCGGACGGGAGTCCGCGGGGTGGCCGGTAGCAGCGCCGGCGGCGAGCAAGGCGGCGGCCGGAGCTACGGCTCCATGGGCGCGAGGACTGCAGCGCGCTAGCGAGCGAGATGATGGCCGCGTTGGGTTCCTGGGAGCTCCTTGAGCACTCCTATGTTTGATTGAAGATTATTTTAGGTTGAACCTATTTGATTTGATCTGGTGCTAGGGTTTGAACAATCCCCATTTCAGGTTTAAATGAAATTTAAACATGATGCAGCAACCAAGCTAGTCCAAGTGCATAGCAAGGCTAGGGACGTGACAACTCACCCCCACTAAACAAGAATCTCGACCCGAGATTCAAGACGTGAGGTAAGAAGACAGAGGGGACACAAAGCTAGCACAATCTTCACGATCCAGGTTGCACTTCATATCAACCTTGATTCGATCATCATCTTTGTCTCGATGTCTTGCTCTGAGAACTCCAACTAACATGACAACGAGAGGGAAAGAAAGACTCTGGAAGGATCGATCTTCTCGAAGATCGAACAACTCAGGATCAAGTCATGGAATGAGACATTGAAACATCTCTCGAGCTGAGACACAAAGCATTCGTCCAGAGGGATGGAGTGAAACACATGACAAAGGTTCACTAGGTAGGAAATAATTCCACACCTAAAAAGGTGGTGAACGGTTGTCAACGTAGCGAGGAGTTGAGTTGCCATGATACCATAACGATGCACCTTAGGGAAGGTGACTCGTAGAAATATCCCCTTGAGTGGCAAAAAGAATTACCTTTGATTCGGAGATCATTGAAACTCTTCATACCAGGCTAAGGCAATTCTCAAACGATCATTTGGCGGAGTGCGAAGGAATGGCATACCCAGACTAGAATGGATGATGTGGATTACCTTGTTGAAGACAACGCAAGGGATGATTTTGCTTGTGCGTGCTCTCAAGAACTTGAGCATCTCCATATTCATCAAGGTTTTACCAATATCCGTGTCAAGGATCCTGGCAACACAACATACTACCATGATGAATATCGGTGGAAGATGCAGATGCAAAGGAAGATAACACCTTCTCAGATTTCACTTTGGCGGGGCCAATGGAACAAAATCTGGATGATCGACCGAGAGACATTTAGCACTCCGCTACTAATGTTCTCCTTGATGTGCTAGCATAATTCATTCATAGATATGGTTTAATATCTAGAACATCAAGTAAAAGGTCGGACTTCGGGAGCTCAACAATCCATAAGGAATAACTATGGAAGTAAATCCTACGAAATACTTATGGGGAGGTGGCCAACTTCCTCAATCAAGATGCTACAATAATGGATCTTCCGGTTGGGTGTGTTGGCCACGACATCCATTTTACTGGGTTATAGAGAGACCAACATTATAGTTCTTGGGACGCGTTCCAACCATCAAGTCTGCGTGAGATTCAGATCTGGTTGGTGTCAGAATATTCCAGACTCGTCAAGTCCAGAAAAATGAAAGTTTGCAACACAAATAGACGAGATGGCGTTGCGAGATTCTCGGGAGATGAACTATGATAGCAAGCTCCAAAACATGAGCTGGTTCTGCCACACACATGTGGACACACTGTCATAGACAAGCATGACCACGTAGTGGTCTTATGATGAAATACTACCGAGTTCTGGTTGGGAACCATCATTGAAGATAACGAAGTCTTGTGCATGTCCGTCTGGGCCCTTCGGAATAGCATTTGAACTTCTTATCCTTGAACAAATCAATCATTGGTTTTGTGTGCTAGGAATACATATGGAATGGAGATGATCAGTCTATCAAACCATAGGATACTTCGCACATGCGTGACTGACTTGGGATGATTCCAAAGGAAGCAAAACAAACTTTCTCGAATTCACGGCAGCAACTTACATCAGATACACGTGAATTAGAGAAAGTCACTTCTCTCATCCAAACATATACCTCAGGGACGGAACTCGAAGGCATTGTTGACAAAGTTTCCAATGCTAGCTTAATGTCCAACAGAATCATGGAGAAGATAAGGATGTTGTCGATGGGCTCAACAACAATTCATCCAGCTTTCCATGAAGACAGAGTTCCATAGTTATGTGAACAGGTCAGACCCAAAAGATATAATGGTGTATGCTCGAAGGATCAACCACGAATAAGACAACATTACGAATATCGTTGGTTCCGGTCTGATTTGATGATAGCCCATACTCAAATCAAAGGTTGGATAAAATGATAGGTCCATTAACTGATCACGAGGGTCAGTCGATGAAAATATCAACTTTCTTCAACACACATACAAGATATCCCTTAAAATGAACTAAGTAGGACAAGCTTTTATCTTCCAACTCTCCAAGTTGTTTTCCAGCTTAACCAACTAGCTCAGGGGTATCCGGCACAGATTCTTGGAGAATGGGTGGTTTGGAGGAAAACCAACATGACCACGAACTCAACATAGCGGTCAGGTGACAACCTGGTAATACTTCCGAGAAGATATTCGGAACATCACGAACCACCGATATGTTACTAAGCTCGAGAACAATCTTGCTTTTCAGGGCAAGATGATATGATCAACAGAGCAAGGGTTTGAATAATCCTAACTCATTGATCGAAGAGTGCACCAGAAATAAAGACTAGGTAGCACAATTAGTCTTAGAATGAGGGTTCAATAACCAACACGTTAAGAATGAAATTGTTTTCCATTTAACTACCAAACAGCAAGGTTGCTAGGAGTATTGATTTCACACATCATGATTCACTTGCCGGCACTCCGATTGTGACAACATGGAACCGAGAAAGGAATAATGATGGCAAGAAGTATCACTACGTCAAGAACCCATAAGAGAAGGTGCAATCCTCATGACAATCCCGACGTAAAGAGGGTAACACTACAAGGTGGAACAGAACAAAAGCTGGATTAGTATTTGATCTGTGGAACACAACAGCTTTGACCCAATCCTAGATATGGATGAGGAACTGGAGTTTGTTTCTCCTAGTCATTCCAGAATAGAATGGCTTGATGGACCACAAGAGTAATAGGCATCGATGAACGAATGTATGCATACTCTTGACTATCAATTGATAGACGAGTGTCAGAAGACGACTAAGGTGGGACAAATCAAAAGAACATACGATTTTCTGAGTTGTGGACGCATGGATTAGAATGTCGGGCAAAGCTCAACATTTCTTCCGGATAACCCATGCATGGAGGTAGGTTTGGCAGGGACGCAATATAGAATGGGGAACTCATCCAGAGCACTCTTGTTGTGATCTCTTGGTTCAAGAACTTCTGCCATACGCAGTTCATGGTATTTGGAAGAACGATATACCACGGACCTCGAGGACTATCACAAAGGTTACTAATAACCTAAAGGAACTAGCAATCACTATCAACATGAAGTAAGTAGTGTGAGTCTCGGGTTCAGAAACCTATGAGTAGAATGCCTACTAACTAAGTGGCATCACAGGATGCTTTCGAAAATGATGGCCAGAATCATCACACTGGGAACACAAATCATGGCCAGATTACTAGATGATCCCCTAAGACATCTAGGGTCATAATAATAGCTCCAACATATATGTCGAGGCAATAGAATACCTCAACTCAGCAATTAGTGTGATTAACCTGGCCTAAAGGAGCATCGAAACCAGAGGGAAAAGATTTTGCAAATGCATGAGATTGTGTAGAAACCTGGGATGACTCGGACAGCATAACAGCTGTAAATGCTCAAAAGGATTAGAGACATGCTACAACAATGGTGGCATAACCACTCAATCATCACAATATCAAGGTTTCGAGATCAACAATTAACATACAGAGGTAATAGGAACTGAACCGAGGCTTAAGTCCAACAATCCTATAAATCTACGGATTAGTAACACATGATCGTGATAGAAAGAAGAGAAGGCCTAGTTCCTTAACCCCGGAGGAAACATAAGATGACTCGGATTAGAGGGCATGAGGTATAAGGAGTAAAAAGAGCCTTATGTTCCATCCCACAATCAATTCCCTTATATAACTAAAGAATTTCTAGACTCAACTTCGACCGGTTTGGCTTGGTAATCCTACAGGCAGTCAAGCTCTCAAACCAAAGCTGTCAGGACCCCGACTCAATGCCACATCGATCTAGCATGTAACACCTCATATCACTTTGCGACCTCACACATGGTATTCCCACGGGTGTCGCCTTACCTTTGCCCGGGATCGTTTGCGCCTTTTGGCACACATATATGATAGTGTCGCTAGCATCCATATGATAAGGAGCCCGGGCTGACATGGCTAGTCATAAACCCAAAGTGGCACAAACTTACAGGGACAGGCATCCATGACCCAGCATCGAACGTGTCGGTCATCAGCGAGTGAATCCAGGCTGTAGCACTGGGCTAGCAGGACTCCGGTGAACCGGGCTATAGCGGGCTAACAGGACTCCGGTATTCATCGCGTGACATTTCCCCGAAGGTACAGACACATGAACGAAGAAGGACACATGCCGGCCAGCCTAAGTGTTCCGGAGCAGTAGCAAGCTACCATGGCTCAATGGAAGCACTAGGAGACATTTCCCGGTAAGAGAGGCTACTAAGGATAAACAACTAGATAGTCAGATCCCACACATACCAAGCATTTCAATAACATACACACAATATGCTCGATATGTGCAAATACAACATGGCATCACAACATGACTCTACAACTCAAGTATTTATTCAATAGGCTCAGAGGAGCGAGATATTACAAACATGGGTCTCATGACCCAGCATTCAGAGCATACAAGTCAAAGCACATGCGGAAGCTTAACATGTCTGAGTATAGATAAGTACAAATGAAAAAGGCTGGGAAGCCTGACTAACTACCAGATCATGCCGAGGCTCAAGATCGTAGCTGAGGTAACAAGCTAAACGTCGAAGTTCACGCGGAACTACTAGTGAGACTGAAGTCTCTCTGCAAAAACATAAAATAGGCAAACGTGAGTACAAATGTACCCAGCAAGACTTACATCAGAACTAGCTACATATGCATCATTATCAACAAAGGGGATGGTGGGGTTTAACTGCAGCAAGCCAGCTTTGACTCAGTGGCTATCCTGTACTACGACTGCAAGTAACTCTTTTGAGATGGCGCACACGAGTCCACAATTCACCATATCAATACACCACTATGGATCCGCTCCCGTCTCCCTACGAGAACGCCATCCATAGCACTCACGCTTATCTTGCATATTTTAGAGTATCCACTTTCACTTGTCTATGAACTGTACAGGCAACCCAGAAGTCCTTTACCGTGGACACGGCTATTCGAATAGATAATGTTAACCCTGCAGGGGTGTACTTCTTCACACACGCTCTCGCCACTTACTGCCATGTACACGTCATGTATCTCGGCAACCTTCAATCGGAAGCCATGCGAGGGAGTCGGCCACGACCTGACTAACCACACAAGTCTCTCGTCCAGGTTTATCGCCTATTCGGGTTCCATCCGCAAGGAGATCCGGCCGGGGTGTCGCTCACGGCCCCAAACGATGTGAGCAGGGTTCCCAAGCCCACCTCGATGGGTGGATCTACGCTTGGTACACCGTGCCACGGTGCCTAGTCTGTCCCAAGCCCACCTGTATCGGGTGCCACTTGGTAGACTACTAACACTACCTACAAATACCAGAAACTAGTTGTGACTCCTGGACAGAGATCAAGTCGGTTAATAAGTCGAGAGAGTCAATTAAGGATCCCAATGTGTGGTAGTAGCTATTCGTGGATCACAAACACAGAACTCAGTTCCTGAGGACGGCTGCAATGAGACAACCCACCATGTACTCCTACATGGCCTCTCACTGCTACCTTTACCAAATCGTGTTCACACACTTAGCTCTCAACAATAGGACATGTTCACCACATTCCAATTCATCCCCTATGAATCAGACCTGACTCAACTCTAAGCACTAGCAGGCATGACAAAAAGCATGAATGAGTAGGCACATCAGGGCTCAAACAAATCCTACTCATGCTAGTGGGTTTCATCTATTTACTGTGGCAATGACAGGTCATGCAGACGAAAGGGGTTCAACTACCACAGCATGTAACAGTTGAATCGTTGTTGCCCTAATGCAGTAAAAGAGAGCAGGAGCGAGAGAGTGGGATTATATCAGAATGAACAAGGGGGTTTTGCTTGCCTGGCACTTCTGAAGATAGTATAGCTCTTCATCGGTGTCATCAATCACATCGTCGGAACACGTCTACTGAGAGGGGATAAACACCGACAAACAAAGAAGAAACACAATCAATGCAATGCGACAATATGATGCATGATCATGACATGGCAATATGCTGTGATTTGGGATAATGCAACTAGCAAACAGATTAAATGAAGTTGGTTTGAATCCAAGGTTCAAATTCAAACTCCACATGTGGTTATTTAAATGCTATTCATTTGATTTGTCCTAAACAGTATCCATAAGTTGTTCTAACATGCATGAAAATGGTACAGATGGATTGATTGGATTTTTCTGATCATTTTTCATATATAATTTGTTTGATTTGGAGTTGCCGATTAATTTCTATGAATTTTTGAAGTTTTGGATATTTTCTGGAATTTCCTGAATTAAAATTAATCCAGAATTTACCGATTAGTTATGGCGTCAGCACTACCTCACTGTGACGTCAGCAGGTCAACTGCAGTTGACCAGGTCAAACCTGATGTGTGGGGTCCACATGTCAGTGACACAGGGCAGGAACGGAGACTGACCAGTGGGTCCAGGTCAATGTTGACGTGGCAGGGTCAAACTGATACGTGGGACCGGCTATATTAACCTAAACTAAACAGGGAATAAATCAGCTTTTGATTAGGGCACCGGGCCCATATGTCAGTGAGGGAGGCGGTTAATTAGCTGGGTCGTTAGTGACTAATGACAGCGCCTCGTCGACTTCGCCGGAGTTACGCCGGCGACGACCAAAACGATGGCGGCTCGGCTCGGATTTGAGCTACGGGTGGTGGTTTGGCGAGCTAAGGGCACCAGGGAGTAGCTCTTGCTCGTCCGCATCCAAAGGACCGGACAGGAGGCCGCGGGGTGGCCGGTAGCAGCGCCGGCGGCGAGCAAGGTGGCGGCCGGAGCTACGGCTCCATGGGCGCGAGGACTGCAGCGCGCTAGCGAGCGAGATGATGGCTGCGTTGGGCTCCTGGGAGCTCCCTGAGCACTCCTGTGTTTGATTGAAGATTATTTTAGGTTGAACCTATTTGATTTGATCTGGTGCTAGGGTTTGAACAATCCCCATTTCAGGTTTAAATGAAATTTAAACATGATGCAGCAACCAAGCTAGTCCAAGTGCATAGCAAGGCTAGGGACGTGACAACTCACCCCCACTAAACAAGAATCTCGACCCGAGATTCAAGACATGAGGTAAGAAGACAGAGGGGACACAAAGCTAGCACAATCTTCACGATCTAGGTTGCACTTCATAAGAACCTTGATTCGATCATCATCTTTGTCTCGACGTCTTGCTCTGAGAACTCCAACTAACATGACAACGAGAGGGAAAGAAAGACTCTAGAAGGATCGATCTTCTCGAAGATCGAACAACTCAGGATCAACTCATGGAATGAGACATTGAAACATCTCTCGAGCTGAGACACAAAGCATTCGTCCAGAGGGATGGAGTGAAACACATGACAAAGGTTCATTAGGTAGGCAATAATTCCACACCTAAGAAGGTGGTGAGCGGTTGTCAACGTAGCGAGGAGTTGAGTTGCCATGATACCATAACGACGCACCTTAGGGAAGGTGACTCATAGAAATATCCCCTTGAGTGGCAAAAAGAATTACCTTTGATTCGGAGATCATTGAAACTCTTCATACCAGGCTAAGGCAATTCTCAAATGATCGTTTGGCGGAGTGTGAAGGAATGGCATACCCAGACTAGAATGGATGATGTGGATTACCTTGTTGAAGACAATGCAAGGGATGATTTTGCTTGTGCGTGCTCTCAAGAGCTTGAGCATCTCCATATTCATCAAGGTTTTACCAATATCCGTGTCAAGGATCCTGGCAACACAACATACTACCATGATGAATACCGGTGGAAGATGCAGATGCAAAGGAAGATAACACCTTCTCAGATTTCACTTTGGCGGGGCCAAGGGAACAAAATCTAGATGATCGACCGAGAGACATTTAGCACTCCGCTACTAATGTTCTCCTTGATGTGCTAGCATAATCCATTCATAGATATGGTTTAATATCTAGAACATCAAGTAAAAGCTCGGACTTCGGGAGCTCAAGAATCCATAAGGAATAACTATGGAAGTAAATCCTATGAAATACTTATGGGGAGGTGGCCAACTTCCTCAATCAAGATACTACAATAATGGATCTTCCGGTTGGGTGTGTTGGCCACGACATCCACTTTACCGGGTTATAGAGAGACCAACATTATAGTTCTTGGGAAACGTTCCAACCATCAAGTGTCACACCCTGATTTTCATGGCACAACACTTAAGCTAATAAATCATGATAAATTTTGGTTTGACAAAAACTTTTGTGTGTTTTGGTCTTTGCTTGATTTGATTTTTGTCTGCTGTTTGCAAGTGCTCTAAAAATCAAATAAATCCTCCAACTCCTATACTTCATCTCCTTGCTCCAAACTCTTGAACCAATGATCATGCCATGTGTATAGGACATAAAAATAATTTCTTAAAAAAAATAATTTGGCCAAATAGTATTTTCAAAAATTAGTTTTTCAAAACCCCCTGAATTGAGGTTTGCACTGCAAGTACTTAATTAAGGGAAGTAAAAATCTTTCCAAAAATATATTTGACTCCTATTAGGTATAGGATACCCAGGAACCACAAAAATATAATTTTAAAAGTTATTTTCCTATTTTATTTAAAAGCTTTTCCTTAAGGCCACAAATGGTCTTTAGTAGGGAAAAATCATTTTATTGCTTCAAAAATATTTGACAAAAACCTAGGGAAACTCAGTGGACATATATTGTCCATATATAAGAGTTTCAACACATGGTCATGTTCAAAATATTGGTGAAATCCCCCAAAAACCCTTTCTGGATATTTCAAGCTTTTGAAATATTTATAAAGGAAATACTATCCAAAAATTCCAAGAAAATTCTAGCATGTCAGATATGACATATTAGATGATCTAGCCAAGTCTCATGACTTGGAGAACAATATAACATCATCAAATCCCCTCAAAACCATTTCTGTCCATTTTGAAGTTTGAGCAACTTTACATTGCCAAACATTTCCAAATGTTCGCAAACCTTGTGAACATGCTAAAATGTTCTAATTATTCATCTAGACCAAGTGGCACAAGTTGGAGAACAAGTTTACTTGATCAAAGTGCCCCAAAACCATTCCTGTCCAGAACCAAGTTTGAGCAACTCTACATTGGAAACTTTCTCCTTTTGATCTCAACTTTTGTGGACATGTTCAGAGCCTCAAATGATGACACTAGACCAAGTGGTGCATCAAGGAGAATAGATTTGCATGGCTAAATCTTGGAAAGTCCATTTCTGTTGATTTCTAGGGTTTACCAAAGTTGCATTGTCAACTTTCTTCAAATGAGCTCCAAATTGGTGGAAGGCCCTAATTATATGTGTCATTTTACCCTATGGAGTCTCATGGAAGATGGAAATCATCTACTTGCCCAAACTATCATCAAACACCTTCTGCCACTTTACCAAAATCCCATTTTTGGCCTCTTCCACTAATCTCCATGGACTCTAATTTTTACCACAACCTCTCCTAGTCCCCCTCTAGAACCTGGACGCTTTTATGCCCAAGTAAGCAATAATGGAGGGGGGAAGAACTCCACTTTTATACTCTGGGCAGCAGCATTTCCACTCTCTCTCAACTCCCTCTCCCCTCCAGTGGATCCCCAAGGCATCCAATGTCCTTGCCACATTGTTTACTCCCCCCTGCAGCCACTAGACACAAGTGGACGCGCGAGTGCGCACGGAAAAGCCGCGCATGCCGGCCAAAGACGCGCTCTGGAGCACGCTACCGTGCTCCCGACCGTTGACACGGTGCTCCCGTCCACCTCGAGCCTTCCCCTCGCGCCAGTCGAGGTGCCTCGACATCCGCAACACGCCAACGTGCAGGCCCCCTCGTCTCTCCCTCTCTCTCACCTCCTGCGGCGCGTGCCCAGAGCCGCCCGGCTCGGCCAATGCTCGGCCTCGCACGCGCGAGCACCAGAGCCTCTCCCCGCTCCCTCTCTCTCTTCCTGGCGCCCTACTCCACCCCCACGAACGCCGTAGACAACCCCACTCCCTCCCTCCTGGCCGCCCAAGCCGTTGCCGTGGCCACCCCCGTGCCCTCCCTCTGCTCCTTTGGCTCTCTCTACTTCCCGTGCACCCACTGGACCGACCCACTCCCCTCCTCGTGCCCTCCAACCATCTCCATGGCCGGAGCCATGTCGTCGGCCTCCTCCTAAATTCGTGCTCCGTTGCCTCTCCCCTCCCCTTTAGACTCCACTAGAGCACGTCCAGAATCACCGCGGTCCTCCCCTGCGCTCCTTGGCTTCTCCCGGTGACCGTAGCGCCGTGCCCCCCATCAGCGTCGACCTCGCCCGCCACGGCCGATGGTGCGTTCGCACCCGGCCTCCCCTGCGGTCATGGCGTAGCTCGGCGGGTGCGGAATGACCTCCTGAGCCCACCAGCATGCTGGGCACCGCCGGGGGTGGTCGGTGCCGTCGGGGAGAGCGCCGGTGCTGCTCCACCTCACCTCCCCTGCCTCTGCTCTGTTAGAGCGGGAGGAAGGAGATGGCCTGGGCACTGGGCCCCGCGCGTCAGTGACCTAGCGGGCGGGCCCCGCCCGTTTAAGTGGAAACGGCTTCAGCCGGGCTCGCTTTGCTCGAGCGAAAGTGCACCACCAGAAACACGCCTTCGACGTGGCCGCCTACGCGCGTGCAGCCGAGCCGCTGGGCCGGCCCAGTGCGCCGAGGCACTATGGTGCACCCAGTGCACAACATAGGTATAACGCCCCCCCTTGCTTTGTCTTTTTCTTTTTTTTTCCAGAAACTTATAAAATCCATAAACAATTCAAATGGACTCCAAATTTGATGATTCAAATTTGTAGTAGTTCATAAATTCATGATCTATCACATGGTGCTATTTGCACATTTTTCCAGAGACCTTTTCTTCAGAGATATTTATCAAATCCCATTTTTCCGATTTCTGTGATGAACTTTAGAAAATCACAAAGAGCTCAAGATTGATCGAAATGCCATGATTCAAATCCCTAGATGCTTCTAAAGTCATAACTTAGTTTTTGAACATTTTTACTAATACTTACTGTATCACCTCAAATAATGGTCTATTTCTTTATATATAGCCAACTTTGCAAATTCATAGGAAAATCATCACAACTCCAAATCCAGTGAAACCAATTCCTAGATGCTTCAAAAATCATCCTTTGTTAAATGGGTGCCTTTGCTCATTTTTCAAAAATATATTTCTGTACAGTTCTTGCAAACCCATTAATCCCTTGATTCCATCATATTGAAATGTTCAGAGATGTCCATTGATCAAATCCTAATGAAACCACTTTGGTCATCCCTCATATGACCAGAGGTATCCCAGAAAAGTCCAACTCATATTTTTAGAGCACTTTTATTTCCCGCCTTGTTGTGTTGCTTATTATGGTTGCTTTCAACGATAGTTGACAAAGTAGACGAAATGCTCGGAGTTGGACCAGAGATATTTGAAGACCTCGAAGACTTTGTTAAGACAGGCAAGCAACCCTTTGACCATGTCTATGAAACCCTTTTTATGCATATCATATAGCACCATATTGTTGTTGCAACGGAATCATGATGAGGTAGTAACCACTTTGGTGGTTTGCCACCGTACTTCCTCGTTGATACTTGCATTGTGCATGACCCTACCTTCTTATGAGGGTTATGCCAGTGGGAGTAGATAGGATGCTAAAGTAGATGCTACGCAAAAAGGGCTGGGTATATGCATGGTGAAGGAGACAAAGTAATTTCAAAAGACTTTCCGAAAACCCCGTCGGGTGCCACTTATGCCTGGGGGAGATGATGAGTTGGGTAGCCACTTGATGACGAAGTGGTGTACCGAAGCAAGTGTGTGTTGTTTTCAAAATGGATTGGTTTAAGTTGCGACCGTTATTCCAACCTTACATGCGCAACCACTCTACTTGTATGGGAAAGGGCATTATTGAGTACCTAGACCGATACTAGCTTGGAGCCTGCATTACTAGTGACGGGAGAGTTGTTGGTGCGCTCTCTCGGGACGGGGTCGTGCCAGGTAGGGCGACCAAGAACATTTTTATGGTGCACCGGACACACCGTTGGTACCCCGTGCTTGTGATGTGAGATGATTATGGAGCGTGGCTCCACGAAAATGTTATGTGATAATGTTGGGCACGGGGATTACTACCAATCGAGTGGACTCCATGTTAGTGTCGTCTAGGGAAAGGTAGTGATCGGGTGCTTACCCCGGGTACTTGAGGAATCGCGGGTCGTGGATGACACGGAAGTTCCCCGGATCTTGTGGGTATAGTGTGCAACCTCTGCAGAGTGTAAAACTATTCGAATAGCCGTGTCCACGGTCAAGGACAGTTGGGTAACCGCTCTTGGGCTACGTCCACTTGTTTACAAACCAAGTGTGTGTGTTGATAAAATGACTTGGGTCAAGTCAAGGGACTGGACATGATTGAGATGGGTTGGTGCCCACTCTATTTATGTTGATATCTGTAACCTGTCCTCATGGTTACTTGAATTCTCCTGATGCATGTCTTACAAATTGTTGAACATGTCATTGCACTCAAAACTAGCTTTCTGCAAAAATTTACCTATATCATGCATTGTGGTATCTTGAACCAAAACATGGGTTGCTTGCGAGGACATTCAAAGTACTCATTGGCTTGCCACTGGTTACTTTATTGGCCAGGCATGAAAGAACAAGATATATTGAAGAGTTCCTTGGTGACGATCGTGCGAGCTAGGACGCTTCCCCAGTCAGAATGCCTGTAGGGTTAAGGCAGATGGCATGGGTCCAAGTTATCGACGAAGATTTCCGCTGCAATGTTATACTCAAGACTTGGCCATAATGGTCCTACTTGTGTAATACGGTATGTATGGATGTAAGCCTCTTGTTATTCAGCTTCTGTGTGTTCAGTGAGCATTGATCTCTGGGTCACTATACACGTGCATTCGGTGATCACGACTTATGAGTCGGGGTCCCCACAGAGCTGGTATCAGAGTCATCCTGACTGTAGGGAGCCTTAGTTAGCATGGTCGTTAGTTAGGGTAAAACTATTTCCAAAACTACTACTAGTTTTCAAAACTATCTATACTTCTCCCCCCCTTCTCAGTTTTTCGAAAACTAAGGTATACTTTCTTTATTAATATCTTCCCCTTCAAAACCTTTGGTCGCTAGAACCCTTATGCCCCTAACCCCTGGATTCCTTGTAATCCTCATGGATAATCTAGAAGGAATATGCCTTGCCAGACATCCACCCACATCTCCTGAACACAAGATTGGCGACATCACAACAAGATGATACCAACAGAAGATACATCCTCGAGGAATGAGGACCTGAAGACCCATGAGATGGTGACACCCTTGACACTGCCCCAAGATGATGCAACCTTAGCCTACGATGATCAGGGCATAGAATATGCAAAATCATGATATACATCGCTAATAGAGTAACCCTGTCACTACCGTTGTTGTATCGGCAACCACCGATGGATGAGAACCTAGCCATTTGGTCCGCCTCACCATAGTGAGCAGGAAAACGGTTCTCCTCATCCCCCGCTCTTGGTGTCGATGTTGTCATTAACGTAACTGACATGATGGACCTCTATTACGCCCTGATAATGTCATTGCATAAAGGATTACCTACCTGGTACCATCGACGGCTTAGAAGACAAAAAGGGATCGTCGTGATTAAGAAGACAATAGAAGACCAAGTCAATGCCAGTTACGAGGAGCCACCTTCACCCCATCACTTCAACAGGCAAGAAGTTGTTGAAGAATCTTCAGGCTCAACCCAGATTGTTTCATCGAACAACTACAAGAGACGTAGCAACACCTGAGGAAAACTCAGAAGACTGCATGAGGCACAAGGCACGACAACCGAGTCCGAGAACCCCTAGGGTAGGATGAGTCATGTACCCCCTATGCGCAGTCGAGTCCATACGATGGTTCGAATAGAACCATGATTGTGTGTTGCTTGTTTTTATTTGTTTGTGTTTTGATATAGGTCGCACTTTTGCCCTAGGCGACAAGTATGCGACTATATCACCTTCCTCACCTTGTTTCTTTTGTTTGGACCTTTTTGCACCTGTTTGTTTGCACTAGCACTATAGAACCCCCTTTAGGCATTCCCCTCCTCTATGCTACTTTTCCCTCTCATCTCTCTTCTCAACTGAAGGCTAGCAAGACAAGACACACCAAGGATTCTACTTTGGCAACCAACAAGCACTGAAGACTTTTGCTACAACCTCCTCGACCAAGTGCAACCCCTGAGAGTTATGGTTTCCCCTCAAGATTAGAGACCCATTCCTAGACCCCTCGAGACTTCACGAGATACCCCAGCTCGAATCCTTAACCATGAGCTTAACCTACGGAATTGCAAGAGAACCTGTTAAGCCTCCGTAACCTTGCTTATCACTGGATTCATTATGGAACTAGTGGACATAGGGAACGAGCACATTATCATCCTAAGATAGCACCGAAACTGATGATGCCCTAGGGAAGACCAATCTGAGGATATAGGAATAGAGGACAAATGACTTGATGAGTTTATATCAGTGACCTTGAGGAATTATTTGAGACTCTTCGGAGGATTATAAGGCTTTCATGTTGGTAGATGAACTTGGTGGGATCATGATTATAGAGTAGCATAGCTTTCATTACCCCTGAGTAAATTGGATTTATAGGACAATTATGATCGCAAGCTGGAATTCTTGGAAGTATTTGGTTTTGTCTCAGGCAGGGGATATTGATAGGAGGTAGATGATATTACAATAACGACTTGGGGAAAGGTGAAGAAATTCTCGTTGGACAAGAGATTTGGATTTAAGTAGCTGATTCTAGTTGAATATAGATGATGATGTATGTCTACATGGTTCGGAGTAAATTGGATTTAGACTGATGATCTCGATCATGATAGCATGTTTCTCGGTGGACGATAAACTAGGAGATTGGATTAATTGTCGGAGTTGATTTAGAGTTCTATATAAGCTTGACCTTGGAGTTTACTTGACCATGATAATGGAAATTGGTGGACTGACTATAGTAGAGATAGCCTTTTTAAGTATTGGGGATTATAAGGACTTTAGGAGATCATGTGGAACACCAGCATAGGCGTTGGATTTGTAGAATTAATGGATTGTGTAGTGATTAATGGAAGTTAATGGGCTGTTGGAGTTGATTCATAGGAAGGAAACAAGATCTTGGAGTGGCTTACGACGTGTTTCCTTAGGATAGAGATGCACTATCTTGGACCTTGGGTCAATAGACTGAGCACTTGGATGGTGGATATTAAATCCAAGCTTGTATGCTCTACCCATGGATTTTTTTAGGAGTAGCCACACACATGAGTTTGGGGATCGTAGACATATATGATTTTGTTAGACCTCCTCTTGGGAGTCATGAGGATATGAATAGCATGAGTGATGATAGGAGTTGACCTATACGAATGATGCTTTCAATAGTATAAGGTGATCTATTTGGAGGACTAAGTAGAACAATTGGCATCTCAGGAATGGTGCTCAAGGATAAACGTTCACTCGCACCCTAGAATCCTTGAAACCCTTAAACCCTACCAAGCTACAACATGGTCAGACCATGACCGTGGGTCTCGACTCTAGATCAAGAACACCTTGGCCACACTCAACCGTGACCACCACCAATGCCTCAGCCCACTTTACGTACCCCATAGACTTCATGGAGTGCTTAGACAAGATAGTTGTCATCATCATTTGGTGACCTACCTCTCCACCAGAAGACGGAAGAAGAGCCGTTCAGCTAGTCAAGGAACATTTGAAGACTGCCATGCCAAGGAGGAAGAACTACACCTACCACCATCATCAAGAAGTAAACATCCGCGTCGAAGACCAGGTGTATCTGCAAGCCACTTCTCTCTAAGGAACCAAGCATTTCCATGACAAGGAGACCCACACCAAGATTTATCAGCCCCCTTCGAGATCACTCCAAGATGTAACAACCCCCTCTGAGATCACTACGAGACAAAGAGAAGACAGTTACCAGCTGGAGTTGCCACCTGGGTTACCTGATGTGCACAACGCTTTCCATGCATCACAACCCCAAAAGTGTTTCCAACTTCCTAACTTGCCCGATCTCTACAAGGGCATTGACCACCGAGCCATCGACCCCTAGCCCAATCTAACCTACCGCGAGCTACCCATTAGCAACCTGGATCAAGAAGAGCGTCATACACGAAGCCATACCATCAAGTACTTCAAGCTCAATGGAGCACTACACGGAAGCAGAAGCAACATGAGGAATTGAAGACTACCCCAGATCCAAGTTTCTGTATCCCTTTCCGCGCCTAGTTTGGGAATCTCGGGGACGAGATTCTTGTAAGGGGGGTAGATCTGTCACACCCTGATTTTCATGGCACAACACTTAAGCTAATAAATCATGATAAATTTTGGTTTGACAAAAACTTTTGTGTGTTTTGGTCTTTGCTTGATTTGATTTTTGTCTGCTGTTTGCAAGTGCTCTAAAAATCAAATAAATCCTCCAACTCCTATACTTCATCTCCTTGCTCCAAACTCTTGAACCAATGATCATGCCATGTGTATAGGACATAAAAATAATTTCTTAAAAAAAGAATTTGGCCAAATAGTATTTTCAAAAATTAGTTTTTCAAAACCCCCTGAATTGAGGTTTGCACTGCAAGTACTTAATTAAGGGCAGTAAAAATCTTTCCAAAAATATATTTGACTCCTATTAGATATAGGATACCCAGGAACCACAAAAATATAATTTTAAAAGTTATTTTCCTATTTTATTTAAAAGCTTTTCCTTAAGGCCATAAATGGTATTTAGTAGGGAAAAATCATTTTATTGCTTCAAAAATATTTGACAAAAACCTAGGGAAACTCAGTGGACATATATTGTCCATATATAAGAGTTTCAACACATGGTCATGTTCAAAATATTGGTGAAATCCCCCAAAAACCCTTTCTGGATATTTCAAGCTTTTGAAATATTTACAAAGGAAATATTCTCCAAAAATTCCAAGAAAATTCTAGCATGTCAGATATGACATATTAGATGATCTTGCCAGGTCTCATGACTTGGAGAACAATATAACATCATCAAATCCCCTCAAAACCATTTCTGTCCATTTTGAAGTTTGAGCAACTTTACATTGCCAAACATTTCCAAATGTTCCCAAACCTTGTGAACATGCTCAAATGTTCTAATTATTCATCTAGCCCAAGTGGCACAAGTTGGAGAACAAGTTTACTTGATCAAAGTGCCCCAAAACCATTCCTGTCCAGAACCAAGTTTGAGCAACTCTACATTGGAAACTTTCTCCTTTTGATATCAACTTTTGTGGACATGTTCAGAGCCTCAAATGATGACACTAGACCAAGTGCTGCATCAAGGAGAATAGATTTGCATGGCTAAATCTTGGAAAGTCCATTTCTGTTGATTTCTAGGGTTTACCAAAGTTGCATTGTCAACTTTCTTCAAATGAGCTCCAAATTGGTGGAAGGCCCTAATTATATGTGTCATTTTACCCTATGGAGTCTCATAGTAGATGGAAATCATCTACTTGCCCAAACTATCATCAAACACCTTCTGCCACTTTACCAAAATGCCATTTTTGGCCTCTTCCACTAATCTCCATGGACTCTCATTTTTACCACAACCTCTCCTAGTCCCCCTCTAGAACCTGGACGCTTTTATGCTCAAGTAAGCAATGATGGAGGGGGGAAGAACTCCATTTTTGTACTCTGGGTAGCAGCATTTCCACTCTCTCTCAACTCCCTCTCCCCTCTAGTGGATCCCCAAGGCATCCAATGTCCTTGCCACATTGTTTACTCCCCCTGCAGCCACTAGACACAAGTGGACGCGCGAGTGCGCGCGGAAAAGCCACGCATGCCGGCCAAAGACGCGCTCTGGAGCACGCTACCGTGCTCCCGACCGTTGACACGGCGCTCCCGTCCACCTCGAGCCTCCCCCTCACGCCAGTCGAGGTGCCTCGACGTCCGCAACACGCCAACATGCAGGCCCCCTCGTCTCTCCCTCTCTCTCACCTCCTTTGGCGCGTGCCAGAGCCGCCCGCTCGGCCAATGCCCGGCCTCGCACGCGCGAGCACCAGAGCCTCTCCCCGCTCCCTCTCTCTCTTCCTGACGCCCTACTCCACCCCCACGAACGCCGTAGACTACCCCACTCCCTCCCTCCTGGCCGCCCGAGCCGTTGCCGTGGCCACCCATGTGCCACGTCCACGGTGAGCCACGGGTCGGCTACATAAGGCCACCCCCGTGCCCTCCCTCTGCTCCTTTGGCTCTCTCTACTTCCCGTGCACCCCCTGGACCGACCCACTCCCCTCCTCGTGCCCTCCAACCACCTCCATGGCCGGAGCCATGTCATCGCCCTCCTCCTAAATTCGTGCTCCGTGGCCTCTCCCCTCCCCTTTCGACTCCACTAGAGCACCTCCAGAATCACCGCGGTCCTCCCCCGCGCTCCTTGACCTTCTCCCGGTGACCGTAGCACCGTGCCCCCCCATCACCGTCGACCTCGCCCGCCACGGCCGATGGTGTGTTCGCACCCGGCCTCCCCTACGGTCATTGCGTAGCTCGGCAGGTGCGGAATGACCTCCTGAGCCGCCAGCATGATGGGCGCCGCCGGGGGTGGTCGGTGCCGTCGGGGAGAGCGCCGGCGCCGCTCGGCCTCGCCTCCCCTGCCTCTGCTCCGTTAGAGCGGGAGGAAGGAGACGGCCTGGGCACTCGGCCCCGCGCGTCAGCGACCTAGCGGGCGGGCCCCGCCCGTTTAAGTGGAAACGGCTTCGGCCGGGCTCGCTTTCCTCGAGCAAAAGCGCACCACCAGAAACACGCCTTCGACGTGGCCGCCTACGCGCGTGCAGTCGAGCCGCTGGGCCGGCCCAGTGCGCCGAGGCACTATACTGCACCCAGTGCATAGCATAGGTATAACGCCCCCCTTCCTTTGTCTTTTTCTTTTTTTCCAGAAACTTATAAAATCCATAAACAATTCAAATGGACTCCAAATTTGATGATTCAAATTTGTGGTAGTTCATAAATTCATGATCTATCACATGGTGCTATTTGCACATTTTTCTAGAGACCTTTTCTTCACAGATATTTATCAACCATTTTTCCTATTTCTGTGATGAACTTTAGAAAATCACAGAGAGCTCAAGATTGATCCAAATGCCATGATTCAAATCCCTAGATGCTTCTAAAGTAATAACTTAGTTTTTGAACATTTTTACTAATACTTACAGTATCACCTCAAATAATGGTCTATTTCTTTATATATAGCCAACTTTGCAAATTCATAGGAAAATGATCTCAACTCCAAATCCAGTGAAACCAATTCCTAGATGCTTCAAAAATCGTCCTTTGTTAAATGGGTGCCTTTGCTCATTTTTCAAAAATATATTTCTGTACAGTTCTTGCAAACCCATTAATCCCTTGATTCCATCATATTGAAATGTTCAGAGATGTCCATTGATAAAATCCTAATGAAACCACTTTGGTCATCCCTCATATGACAAGAGGTATCCCAGAAAAGTCCAACTCATATTTTTAGAGCACTTTTATTTCCTGCCTTGTTGTGTTGCTTATTATGGTTGCTTTCAACGATAGTTGACGAAGTAGACAAAATGCTCGGAGTTGGACCAGAGATATTTGAAGACCTCGAAGACTTTGTTAAGACAGGCAAGCAGCCCTTTGACCATGTCTATGAAACCCTTTTTATGCATATCATATAGCACCATATTGTTGTTGCAACGGAATCATGATGAGGTAGTAACCACTTTGGTGGTTTGCCACCGTACTTCCTTGTTGATACTTGCATTGTGCATGACCCTACCTTCTTATGAGGGTTATGCCAGTGGGAGTAGATAGGATGCTAAAGTAGATGCTACGCAAAAAGGGATGGGTATATGCATGGTGAAGGAGACAAAGTAATTTCAAAAGACTTTTCGAAAACCCCGTCGGGTGCCACTTATGCCGGGGGAGATGATGAGTTGGGTAGCCACTTGATGACGAAGTGGTGTACCGAAGCAAGTCTGTGTTGTTTTCAAAACGGATTGGTTTAAGTTGCGACCATTATTCCAACCTTACATGCGCAACCACTCTACCCTTGTATGGGAAAGGGCATTATTGAGTACCTAGACCGATACTAGCTTGGAGCCTGCATTACTAGTGACGGGAGAGTTGTTGGTGCGCTCTCTCGGGACGGGGTCGTGCCAGGTAGGGCGACCAAGAACATTTTTATGGGGCACCGGACACTCCGTTGGTACCCCGTGCTTGTGATGTGAGATGATTATGGAGCGTGGCTCCACGAAAATGTTATGTGATAATGTTGGGCACGGGGGTTACTACCAATCGAGTGGACTCCATGTTAGTGTCGTCTAGGGAAAGGTAGTGATCGGGTGCTTACCCCGGGTACTTGAGGTATCGCGGGTCGTGGGTGACACGGAAGTTCCCCGGATCTTGTGGGTACAGTGTGCAACCTCTGCAGAGTGTAAAACTATTCGAATAGCCGTGTCCACAGTCAAGGACAGTTGGGTAACCGCTCTTGGGCTACGTCCACTTGTTTACAAACCAAGTGTGTGTGTTGATAAAATGACTTGGGTCAAGTCAAGGGACTTGACATGATTGAGATGGGTTGGTGCCCACTCTATTTATGTTGATATCTGTAACCTGTCCTCATGGTTACTTGAATTCTCCTGATGCATGTCTTACAAATTGTTGAACATGTCATTACACTCAAAACTATGGGTTGCTTGCGAGTACATTCAAAGTACTCATTGGCTTGCCACTAGTTATTTTATTGGCCAGGCATGAAAGAACAAGATATATTGAAGAGTTCCTTGGTGACGATCATGCGAGCTAGGACGCTTCCCCAGTCAGAATGCCTGTAGGGTTAAGGCAGATGGCATGGGTCCAAGTTATCGACGAAGATTTCCACTGCAATGTTATACTCGAGACTTGACCATAATGGTCCTTCTTGTGTAATACGGTATGTATGGATGTAAGCCTCTTGTTATTCAGCTTCTGTGTGTTCAGTGAGCATTGATCTCTGGGGTCACTGTACACGTGCATTCGGTGATCACGACTTATGAGTCGGGGTCCCCACATCAAGTCTGCATGAGATTCAGATCTGGTTGGTGTTAGAATATTCCAGACTCGTCAAGTCCAGAAAAATGAAAGTTTGCAACACAAATAGATGAGATGGCGTTGCGAGATTCTCGGGAGATGAACTATGATAGCAAGCTCCAAAACATGAGCTGGTTCTGCCACACACATGTGGACACACTGTCATAGACAAGCATGACCACATAGTGGTCTTATGATGAAATACTACCGAGTTCTGGTTGGGAACCATCATTGAAGATAACGAAGTCTTGTGCATGTCTGTCTGGGCCCTTCGGAATAGCATTGAACTTCTTATCCTTGAACAAATAAATCATTGGTTTTGTGTGCTAGGAATATATATGGAATGGAGATGATCAGTCTATCAAACCATAGAATACTTCGCACATGCATGACTGACTTGGGATGATTCCAAAGGAAGCAAAACAAACTTTCTCGAATTCACGGCGGCAACTTACATCAGATACACGTGAATTAGAGAAAGTCACTTCTCTCATCCAAACATATACCTCAGGGACGGAACTCGCAGGCATTGTTTACAAAGTTTCCAACGCTAGCTTAATGTCCAACAGAATCATGGCGAAGATAAGGATGTTGTCGATGGGCTCAACAACAATTCATCCAGGTTTCCATGAAGACGAAGTTCCATAATTATGTGAACAAGTGATAGCATTGGTCAGACCCAAAAGATATAATGGTGTATGCTCGAAGGATCAACCACGAGTAAGACAACATTACGAATATCATTGGTTCCGGTCTGATTTGATGATAGCCCATACTCAAATCAAAGGTTGGATAAAATGATAGGTCCATTAACTGATCACGAGGTTCAGTCGATGAAAATATCAACTTTCTTCAACACACATACAAGATATCCCTTAAAATGAACTAAGTAGGACAAGCTTTTATCTTCCAACTCTCCAAGTTGTTGTCCAGCTTAACCAACTAGCTCAGGGGTATCCGGCACAGATTCTTGGAGAATGGGTGGTTTGGAGGAAAACCAACATGATCACGAACTCAACATAGCGGTCAGGTGACAACCTGGTAATACTTCCGAGAAGATACTCGGAACATCACGAACCACCGATATGTTACTAAGCTCGAGAACAATCTTGCTTTTCAGGGCAAGATGATATGATCAACAGAGCAAGGGTTTGAATAATCCTAACTCATTGATCGAAGAGTGCACCAGAAATAAAGACTAGGTAGCACAATCAGTCTTAGAATGAGGGTTCAATTACCAACATGTTAAGAATGAAATTGTTTTTCATTTAACTACCAAGCAGCAAGGTTGCTAGGAGTATTGATTTCACACATCACGATTCACATGCCGGCACTCCGGTTGCGACAACACGGAACCGAGAAAGGAATAATGATGGCAAGAAGTATCACTACGTCAAGAACCCATAAGAGAAGGTGCAATCCTCATGACAATCCCGAAGTAAAGAGGGTAACACTCCAAGGTGGAACAGAACAAAAGTTGGATTAGTATTTGATCTGTGGAACACAACTGCTTTGACCCAATCCTAGATATGGATGAGGTACTGGAGTTTGTTTCTCCTAGTCATTCCAGAATAGAATGGCTTCACAGACCACAAGAGTAATAGGCATCGATGAACGAATGTACGCATACTCTTGTCTATCAATTGATAGACGAGGGTCAGAAGACGACTAAGGGGGACAACTCAAAAGAACATACGATTTTCTTAGTTGTGGACGCATGGATTAGAATGTCGGGCAAAGCTCAACATTTCCTCCAGATAACCCATGCAGGGAGGTAGGTTTGGCAGGGTCGCAATATAGAATGGGGAACTCATCGAGAGCACTCTTGTTGTGATCTCTTGGTTCAAGAACTTCTGCCATACGCAGTTCATGGTATTTGGAAGAACGATATACCACGAACCTTGAGGACTATCACAAAGGTTACTAATAACCTAAAGGAACTAGCAATCACTATCAACATGAAGTAAGTAGTGTGAGTCTCGGGTTCAGAAACCTAGGAGTAGAATACCTACTAACTAAGTGGCATCACGGGATGCTTTCGAAAATGATGGCCAGAATCATCACACTGGGAACACAAATCATGGCCAGATTACTAGATGATACCCTAAGACATCTAGGGTCATAATAATAGCTCCAACATCTACGTCGAGGCAATAGAATACCTCAACTCAGCAATTAGTGTGATTAACCTGGCCTAAAGGAGCATCGAAACCAGAGGGAAAAGATTTTGCAAATGCATCAGATTGTTTAGAAACCTAGGACGACTCGGACATCATAACGGCTGTAAATGCTCAAAAGGATTGGAGACATGCTACAACAATGGTGGCATAACCACTCAATCATCATAATATCAAGGTTTCGAGATCAACAATTAACATACAGAGGTAATAGGAACTGAACCGAGGCTTAAGTCCAACAATTCTATTAATCTACGGATTAGTAACACATGATCCTGATAGAAAGAAGAGAAGACCTAGTTCCTTAACCCCGGAGGAAACATAAGATGACTCGGATCAGAGGGCATGAGGTATAAGGAGTAAAAAGAGCCTTATGTTCCATCCCACAATCAATTCCCTTATATAACTAAAGAATTTCTAGACTCAACTTCGACCAGTTTGGCTTGGTAATCCTACAGGCAGTCAAGATCTGATACCAAAGCTGTCAGGACCCCGACTCAATGCCACATCGATCTAGCATGTAACACCTCATATCACTTTGCGGCCTCACGCACGGTATTCCCACGGGTGTCGCCTTACCTTTGCCCGGGGCCGTTTGCGCCTTTTGGCACACATATATGATAGTGTCGCTAGCATCCATATGATAAGGTGCCCGGGCTAACATGGCTAGTCGTAAACCCAAAGTGGCACAAACTTACAGGGACAGGCATCCATGACCCAGAATCGAACGTGTCGGTCATCAGCGAGTGAATCCAGGCTGTAGCACTGGGCTAGCAGGACTCCGGTGAACCGGGCTGTAGCGGGCTAACAGGACTCCGGTATTCATCGCGTGCCATTTCCCCGAAGGGACAGACACAGGAACGAAGAAGGACACATGCCGGCCAGCCTAAGTGTTCCAGAGTAGTAGCAAGCTACCATGGCTCAATGGAAGCACTAGGAGACATTTCCCGATAAGAGAGGCTACTAAGGATAAACAACTAGATAGTCAGATCCCACACATACCAAGCATTTCAATAACATACACACAATATGCTCGATATGTGCAAATACAACATGGCATCACAACATGACTCTACAACTCAAGTATTTATTCAATAGGCTCAGAGGAGCGAGATATTACAAACATGGGTCTCACGACCCAGCATTCAGAGCATACAAGTCAAAGCACATGCGGAAGCTTAACATGTCTGAGTACAGACAACTACAAATGAAAAAGGCTGGGAAGCCTGACTAACTACCAGATCCTGCCGAGGCTCAAGATCGTAGCTGAGGTAACAAGCTAAACATCGAAGTTCAAGCGGAACTACTAGTGAGACTGAAGTCTCTCTATAAAAACATAAAATAGGCAAACGTGAGTACAAATGTACCCAACATGTCTTACATCAGAACTAACTACATATGCATCATTATCAACAAAGGGGATGGTGGGGTTTAACTGCAGCAAGCCAGCTTTGACTCAGTGGCTATCCTGTACTACGACTGCAAGTAAATCTTTTGAGGTGGCGCACACAAGTCCACATATTCACCCTATCAATACACCACTATGGATCCGCTCCCGTCTCCCTACGAGAACGCCATCCATAGCACTCATGCTTATCTTGTGTATTTTAGAGTATCCACTTTCACTTGTCTATGAACTGTACAGGAAACCCAGAAGTCCTTTACCGCGGACACGGCTATTCGAATAGATAATGTTAACCCTGCAGGGGTGTACTTCTTCCGCAAGGAGATCCGGCCGGGGTGTCGCTCACGGCCCCAAACGATGTGAGCAGGGTTCCCAAGCCCACCTCGACGGGTGGATCTATGCTTGGTACACCGTGCCATGGTGCCTAGTCTGTCCCAAGCCCACCTGTACCGGGTGCCACTTGGTAGACTACTAACACTACCTACAAACACCAGAAACTAGTTGCGACTCCTGGACAGAGATCAAGTCGGTTAATAAGTCGAGAGAGTCAATTAAGGATCCCAATGTGTGGTAGTAGCTGTTCACGGATCACAAACACAGAAATCAGTTCCTGAGGGCGGCTGCAATGAGACAACCCACTATGTACTCCTACATGGCCTATCACTGCTACCTTTACCAAATCGTGTTCACACACTTAGCTCTCAATAATAGGACATGTTCACCACATTCCAATTCATCCCCGATGAATCAGACCTGACTTAACTCTAAGCAATAGCTGGCATGACAAACAAGCATGAATGAGTAGGCACATTAGGGCTCAAACAAATCCTACTCATGCTAGTGGGTTTCATCTATTTACTTTGGCAATGACAGGTCATGCAGAGGAAAGGGGTTCAACTACCGCAGCATGTAACAGTTGAATTGTTGTTGCCCTAATGCAGTAAAAGAGACAGGAGCGAGAGAGTGGGATTGTATCGGAATGAACAAGGAGGTTTTGCTTGCCTGGCACTTCTGAAGATAGTATAGCTCTTCATCGGTGTCATCGATCACATCGTCGAAACACGACTACTGAGAGGGGATAAACACCGACAAACAAAGAAGAAACACAATCAATGCAATGCGCCAATATGATGCATGATCATGACATGGCAATATGCTGTGATTTGGGCTAATGCAACTAGCAAACGGATTAAATGAAGTTGGTTTGAATCCAAGGTTCAAATTCAAACTCCACATGTGGTTATTTAAATGCTATTCATTTGATTTGTCCTAAACAGTAGCCATAAGTTGTTCTAACATGCATGAAAATAGTACAGATGGATAGATTGGATTTTTCTGATCATTTTTCATATATAATTTGTTTGATTTGGAGTTACCGATTAATTTCTATGAATTTTTGAAGTTTTGGATGTTTTCTAGAATTTCCTGAATTAAAATTAATCCAGAAAATGAGTTATGGCGTCATCACTTCCTCACTGTGACGTCAGCAGGTCAATTGCGGTTGACCAGGTCAAACCTGACGTGTGGGGTCCACATGTCAGTGACACACGGCACGAACAGAGACTGACCAGTGGGTCCAGGTCAATGTTGACGTGGCAGGGTCAAACTGATACGTGGGACCGGCTATCTTAACCTAAACTAAACAGGGAATAAATCAGGTTTTGATTAGGGCACGGGGCCCATATGTCAGTGAGGGAGGGGGTTAATTAGCTGGGTCGTTAGTGACTATTGACAGCGCCTCGTCGACTTCGCCGGAGTTACGCCGGCGACGACCAAAACGACGGCGGCTCGGCTCGGATTTGAGCTACGGGTGGTGGTTTGGCGAGCTGAGGGCACCAGGGAGTAGCTCTTGCTCGTTCGCATCCAAAGGACCGGACGGGAGGCCGCGGGGTGGCCGGTAGTAGCACCGGCGGCGAGCAAGGCGGCGGCCAGAGCTACGGCTCCATGGGCGCGAGGACTGCAGTGCTCTAGCGAGCGAGATGATGGCCGCGTTGGGCTCCTGGGAGCTCCCTGAGCACTCCTGTGTGCTCGGGTTAGCCAGGCAGGGCTGCTACCGATGGTGATGACAGACGCAATGCCAGCGAGCTTCGGTGATGGCGGGGAACGGCACTACGGCATGGGGGCGAGCAAATGGAGAGAGGGGAGATGCGGAGGAGCTCACAGCTAATCCAGCAGAGGCAACGGCGAGGCTGGGGAGAGACCGGAGCTCGCGAATCCACGGCGAGGTTGCCGGCGGCCGGAGGTTGAAGATGAGGTCGGGGACGACACTGCAGGGCGCTTCCGCTCGCGTGGCTTGGCAGAGATGGCATAGCGGTCGACGGCGGAGCTTCTCGGTACGTCGGGGAGGCGTGTGGAGGCCGGTGGCCATGGTGGTGGTCTTCGTCGGCGGCGGGTGCAGCGCTCGGGCGCGGTGAGAGAGAGCGAGGGAGAGGAGGGGAAGGAACGAGAGAGAGTGAGAGAGGTGCGGGGCGTCTCCGTGGCGCATCCAGAAGAGCCGGGGCGTCGCGGTGGAAGCAGGAGCTGGCGCGCGCGGGGCGACCACGCGCCCTACCTACTGGCGTGAGGAGGAAGACGACAGAGGAGGCTGCGGTGGGCTGGGCCAGTAGTAGTTGGGCCGGGTGGGCTGCCAGGTGAGCGCGAGGTAAGGCAGGTGAGTTTTCTCTCCTCTCTGCCATTTCCTATTTCTGTTTCGTTTTCTATTTTCTGTAGTTGTTTGGGCTTTATTAAAAATACCAGAGCACTTCTAAAAATCCTGAAAATAATTGTGGGCACCTTCTGAAATATATGCAACAACCCACATTTAGTTTCAGAATTATTTGAGCATTTAAATTATTTATAGCATTCAACTGCCCAAATTCAAATACTTTATGAATTAATTCAAAAATCCATAAATGGCCAAGAAATATGCTCATCATTTTTTTGGCAGAGGTTTTCACCTTTATCAAAAATCATGAACATTTCCAAAGGCATTTTGGGTTTATTGAAGATTATTTTAGGTTGAACCTATTTGATTTGATCTGGTGCTAGGGTTTGAACAATCCCCATTTCAGGTTTAAATGAAATTTAAACTTGATGCAGCAACCAAGCTAGTCCAAGTGCATTACAAGGCTAGGGACGTGACATGTGGCCTTCCCACTAACAACCTTACCTTTCTCCTTGTGCCCTTCTCGTACAAATGTTTCCTTTAGAGGGGTTGTGCACTTTTGAGAGGACGTCTTCTTCTTGCTTGTGCTTGGGTCAAACCCGAGTCCCTCTTTGGCAAACGCCTCATTGTGTTGGCTCAATACCTCATTAAGGTTCTTTTGCCCTTGAGCACATGTCATGAGACCTTTCTCGATTTGAGCCTTGAGAAAGCAATTTTCCTCAAGAATAGATGCTAGATCACTACTAGAGTTAGTAGTGCAAGCATCAACATTGATAATAGGGGAAGATTAAGCCTTGGCTAGAGTTTCAAGATAAGTAAGTTTGAGCGTCTCAAAACTCTTTGTAAGAAGGGTGAGCTCTTCTTCCTTAGTCTTGATGGACACGGATAGAAGCTCACAATCCTTAGAGAGAGAAGCATGAGACTTCACAAGCTTACTTTTATCATTCATCAACTCCTCGCAAGAGTTAATAGCCTTTTTCAAGGAGGCAAGATCTTTAGTATGAACATCAATGTTTGCACCAATTTATTTAAGCATAGTTCATCATTTCGTGCTTCCTCATATTGGACTTTCCGCTCAAGGATTTCACATTTTTCCTTTTCCTCGGTGACGAGGGTTTCGAGTTCCTTAATGGTGATGGTGTGCTTACTCACCATCTCCATAAGCATACGAAACATAGTGAGCTTCTTTCCTTTGAGGGAGCAGATGAACTTATTAAGTTTATCAAGCATAGGATCATCTAGATCATCATCCTCATAACTATCATCCGCATCAAGATACTCATCACTAGGAGTAGAAGGAGTGAAAAGAGGAGGATTTGATCATGGTGTTACCTTGACCTTGTCAGGAGAGCTTTGGTCCTCTCCATCTTCTACCACGGCCTTTTCCATTAGACACTTGTGAGCGTTGCCCTTGTAGTCTTTCATGTAGTTTTAGGTGACCACATCACCACTCTTGTTCACTAACCTCAAAGTGTTTTGAGAGTCTTGAGCAACTCCGGCAACAGCACTAACATCATCCAGATCGGATTCTTCTTGTGCAACCATTGCTTTCCCATCTCTCTTCTTGAGCTTGGAGTTCAAAGGATTTGGCAACTTCTTCTTGGGAAAGGTCTTGGGAAACCTTGGTTTATCCTCTCTCTTCTCATAAGGGCACTCGTTGGAGAAGTTGTTGGTTCCTTCACAGTGTAGCATTTTCTTACTTTCTTCTTTTGAAATCTTCCCTTAAATTTTCCCGCGCTAAACTTCTTGACAAAGAGAGCCATGTCTTCATATGAAGGGCCCTCATCGGATTCAATCTCATCACCATCTTCATCATCATCATCATCTTCTTCTTCTTCTTCACTTTGCTCATCTTCACATACATGTTTGGCCTTCAATGCAAGATTGATCTTTGATGTTGGAGTACCATGCATGGCAAGATGTTTTGTGGCATTTGCCTTTGACTCTTCAAATAGTTGGAAGGTGGATATGATGTCATTTGTAGTCATTTCCTTGAAGGCATGGTGTTGTTTTATGTCCCACACCATTTGATGGTGATATGGGGCAAGAGCATGAAGCAACTTATCCACAAGGAATCGCTTAGTCATGTTGAATCCATCTTGTGTCTTGTCACACTCACACGACTCAATGTCAGCGGTGAGAGTCATGAGACGCTCAAGGAGTTGATTGGGAGTTTCACCTTTCTCCATACAAAAGTTTGCAATTGCCCCTTGGCAATTTCATATTGAGCATTCCGGAGGGTGGAGGTACCGGTCTTTGATCTTATAATGCTTTCCCATAGTTCCTTGGCACTTGTGATGTGTATGAACGATCTTCTTTGTTTTTCAACCATACTTCTCCTCATACACATGGTTGCAGTGTCATTGATATTCTTGTCATAAATTTCTCTTGGTGTAGGATTCTTTCGATCAACCACATGGTACCCATACTCCAAGATCTCCAGCATCTCATCGTTTCCATATCGAAGATGATCCTGCATAGCAACTCTCCACAAGGCAAAATCGGAAGTGGCATCAAGTAACGGAGGTTTTCCTTGAGGATTATATTTCGGTTTCTCAACTTGGGGTCTTGCATAAAGTCGAGGAACACCGGAGTGATCATTGCTAGGAGGTTGTTGACCAAGTGACAGAGCAGTCACAGTTGGCCTCGAAGCCGCACCACCCGAAAGTGGTGCAAGCACCGTGGACAACGTGGCTAATCTCATTTGGACCAAGGTCTCAAGAGAAGCATCATGCTCCTCTTTTTGCTTAGTAAGGGCCCATTCCAGATCCATAGAAGTAAAGGACTTGACTTCAGAAGAAGCCTCGCCTTTATCCTTCGGATCTGCAACAAGGGAAGTCCCATCGAGGTTCATCTCACTCTAGGGCGGTTATGCCACAAGAATAGAGCAGGAGGCTCTGATACCAATTGAAAGGATCGAGATGGACCTGGAGGGGGGTGAATAGGTACATTTAAATTTTTTAATTATTACTAAGCAATTTTAGGCAATAATGCGGAATATGAGGGTGAGCCTAACAATTGCAAGAGTAGTACTAAGTGCTAAGCAAGTAACACGAGTATGTAAGGAAGGAAGCACAACATGATATAAGTAAGTGCTAAGAGACAAGTAACCACAAGTAGAGAGTTAGGGTTAGGAATAACCGCAACTCCGGGAGATGAGGATGTATACCGATGTTCACTTCCTTGGAGGGAAGCTATGTCACCATTAGAGAGGTGGATGTTACCACAAAGGCACACCAACGCCACGAAGGTCACCCTATTCTCCCTTTGAGACAACACCATGGAGGCATTTCTCAACCACTAGTGGTAGACCTTGGGGTGGTCTCCAAACCCTCACAAACTTTTCCGGGGGTAATCACAAAGGTCAATTCCTCTCTGAAAGACTCCTACCGCCTAGGAGTCTCCAACCTCCAAGAGTAACAAGAACGACGGGGAAAAGCTCAAGACTTGCTCAAATCACGAATTCCTTGGGTGCAAAGAAGGAGAAGGAGTGGATCTATCACTTGATTGGACAACTTCTCTCAAATGCTCTCAAATCCCTTGGGGATCTAAGATTTGGTGTGGAGGAGTGAGAGAGAGAGAGAGAGAGAGAGAGTGAAATGTGTTCTAGGGTTTGTTCAAAGTGAGTGGTCAGTCCTCTCCCGTGGGGAAGAAGGGCTATATATAGTGTGAGCACAATTATGGCCATTGTAGTGTAAGTGAATGGGCAACCCGGACATCTGGGCTAGGGGCCGGACATCCGGCCTGGCAAGGTTCGAGGACAAAAACAGAGCCAGAACAGAAAACAGAGGGGCCGGACATCCGGGGGCCAAGCCCGGACATCCGGCATATCAGGAAAGCAAGGATATCTGGCAGATGGCCGAACATATGGTGTGATCACTAACAGGTTACATAACCACAACTGTTCTACGGGTAGTGGAGGCCGGTCATCCGGGATAGGGCCCAGACATCCGGGGAAACACCCGGACATCCATCGTGCAACACAGCACAAAATAGTTCTCTGGATGGCTAGGCCCAGATATCCGGCAAGAAGGCCGGATATCCTGCGTGAGGCCCGGACATCCGGCTTGAAGCCCGGACATTTGACAGCCAAGATACAGAAACAAAAAGTTTTAGCATGTGCATGTATAGCAATGAGGTTTGTGGCAAGAGCAAGCCTTTAACTAACCCTATCGATCCCCTCTTAATAGTGCGGGATCCTATACTCAAGAGAACAAATATAAAATCAATTTTTATGCTTCATCCTTGAGTAAAATCACTTTGTATACTCTTGATCCACACACTTCGATGAACCGGGGACTAACACCTGAGATTTACTTAACAACCATTGTTAGTCCCCTACATGTATATTGTCATCAACATCAAAACATGATGTAAGGGCATGATTGCTCTTTCAGGCGGGAGGCCAAATCTGCCCACACTACGTACGACATCGAGGAAGAAGGGGTCGGTGGCCCTCCCACACAGGTGCTGGGTGAAAGAGAACAACGCATCCGGCAGTGGATTGCCTCCCTTGCCGAAGGCGATAGAGTGAACGCTGCACCTCCTCCCCTTCCCGGTCCGACGGGATTCGGACGCCTCCTTCACTAGCTATGAGGGGGAGAGAGAGACAAGAGGCCAACACAGTCTTGTTTAGATCTGGTGAAGAGAGGGTGAGAGACTGTGAATATAGCAAACCCTAGCAAAGGAACGTTGAGCTCCAGCGTGTGTATATATATGTAGTGCGGCGAGAGTGTGGATAGTGCAAACCCTAGCGAACAAGCGCTGAGGCTCCAGCTTATATATATACTGCAGTATGGACTGAGCTCCGGTGCCTTAACCGCACCTGCTTTTGGGTGTATGACAGGTGGGCCAGCCACATTTTGGGCCCACCTGTCATAAACCCAAAGGCAGGTGCACTAAAGTCAATGAAGCTGCGTCCATATAGTCCTCGTGTATATACGACTAATATATAGTGGAGTGGTTTTCTTATTCTCTCCATAACAATCATTTTAAATTGTGTAAGTATGAAACAAAACTCTTTATTTAACGTACTAGTGAAGAAAACTACTGCTCCCTCTGTTCCTAAATATTTGTCTTTCTAGAGATTTCAACAAATGACTACATACGAAGCAAAATGAGTGATTCTATACTGTAAAATATGTCTATATACATTCGTATGTGGTTGTCCATTTCAAACCACTTGAAAGACAAATATTTAGGAAGGGAGGGAGTACTTCCGATGAACTAACGATCAACGTGTCCTGGTCGCACTTCCTGTCCTTCACGTGCGGTACACTACCCTCCCTTGAGTGAACGACCACACATGCGCCAAACTATTGGAAACATGTGAGAGTGTACAAATAAAGAATTTTAATTTCAATTATCGGAAAGGTTTGAGAGTATGTACAGTTTGCCCTCTCTAATAATTATGGTTTGTTGTGTTCAGCCTAAACTTGGTCAAACTTTACAAAGTTTAACTTTAGTCAAATCTAATATGCGGAGTAAATAAAAATGGAGGGATACTACGTCCATCCGGGTTTTTAGTCCACACCATTTTTTAAATCAAAGTTAATAGCTGGACAAATAAAATTACAGGGGAGCTGGAGACAAAGTTGTGAGAAGGCTTAGAAATCAATAAAAAACTTATGCTCTTAGTACCAACGTCGATCCTTCTTCGAGGAAACATTTGGTTCATAGCCAATTGTGTGATAAAATTGCACCAACGTGAAAGACGACTGCGTCTCCAACGCAACCAAGGTGAACTGACGAAGGATATCATCTTTGTGGTAACAAGCAAAGAACACTGATGGAAGACAACTCGTTTTTCATTGAAAATCGATCAGCTTCACCAGCCGACGCAACCATGAGGCGCAACCATGAGCATCGATAGGTCATCATGGTGATGCATCATCCATTTGGCATCAAGTTTGGGTGAGGCACCTATGAAGTTCGACAAATCCTCACTGTGGTCTGTTTCTTATCAGTAGTCAAGCTCGAGGAAGGAAGAACCACGTGGCAGAGGACAGTGAGGCGGAACAACAATGGCCATCCAATTTTGTGCAGTTCCACTAAAATTGAGGAATACATGCTAGGGTATGGAGATACACATCCCTGTTTCCAAAATTATAAAAAGGGATATAGTGTTGTGTCACATCCCTAGCCTTGCTATGCGCTTGGACTAGCTTGGTTGTTGCATCATGTCTAATTTATTTGAATGTTGAAATTGGGATTGCTCAAACCCTAGCACCAGATCAAATCAACTAGGTTCAAATAAAAATATTCCCAATGAACCCAAAATGCCATTCAGAAAAGTTCATCATTTTTGGATTAGTCTAGAACCTCTCCCAAAAATGGTGCACATTTTTCTAGGCCATTATGGATTTTTGAATTAAATCATATGTTATTTGCATTTGGGCATTTAATTGCTAAATAATATTTTAAATGCTCAAATAATCACAAACTGAAATGTTTGTTGTTGGAAATATTCCAAACAGTGACATTGAGCAGTTTCATGATTTTTGGAAATGTCGTGGCATTTTTATTAAAGCCAAACACAATTACAGAAAATAGAAAACAAAAAAGAGAGAGAGAAAGGAAACTTACCTGGCACTCACCTGGCCTCACCCACCGGCCCACCTGGCCCGTGCCAGTCATCACCTACCTTTGCCAGTAGGCAGAGGAGGGAGACAGCGCACGCGCACCCGCGACGCCACGCACCTCCCTGCTTGCCTGCGTCACTGAGGCCACCACGATGCCTCGGGGCTTCTCCTCGGCGCCGCCCCGACCCTCTGGACGTTTCACTCTCCCCCTCCCCCTCTCGTTTCTATGCTCACCGAGAGGAGCCTGTCGCCGTCGTCCACCATTCGCGCAGCCGCCGAGCCCTCCTCGTCCTCTGCCTGTGTCCAGAAGCTCCGCCGAATCGCCATCGACCTCTCTGACAACCCACACAAGCCGGGACGCCCTGCAGAGCTGCCCTCGACGTCGTCTTCCTCATCGGTGCCGCAGATTGCCGCTGTCAAATCCGTTGTCGTCCGTGCCTCCCCAAGCTGACTGAGACCGCCTACGGGACCGCTGTGAGCTCTACTACATTTCCCCTCTTCCCCCGTAGTCTCCCCCCCACCGTAGCCGTGCTAGCCACTGTACCGAGCACCGTCGTCCGTCATGGATGTCGGGCATGGCGCTGTCGTGCCGCTCCGCTCAAGCCAACGAGCCTAGGGAGCTCCTAGATGTACCAGGAGGCCGCAGATCCCCTTAGCTGGCCTCGCTGTACCCTGCAGCACCCCGCGCCGCTCGGGGCCGAACTCCAGCCGCCGCCTCCCTCGCCGCTGCCGACGCCACAGCCAACCCCAGCTCCTCTGGCTTGCTCCATTGGATGCGCACGAGCGCGAGCTCCCTGTAGAACCCCCCCGCGCGTAGAATGGGCGCCGGAGCAGCCGTCCCAGCATGCCTCCGTCATCGGTAGACGTCACCGGCGGTTAAACTCCGGTGGGCTGACGTGGCAACGTCTTTAGCAGCTAAACACGCTAATTAACCCCACTCCCTGGACACTGACAGTGGGCCCTGCTGCCTAATTAAACCGCTATTAGTTTTACGTTAATTTAGTTAACAAAACCAGCGGACCCACGCGTCAGAGTTGACTGGCTGACGTGGCAGTTGACCGGACCCACCTGTCTGTGGGACTAACCAGCCCGAGTCACTGGCATGCTGGACCCACGCGTCAGGTTTGACCTGGATCGGGTCTGTTGACCTGCTGAGGTCAGCATGACGCAATGCTGACGCAGTAAATGATTTTCTGGATTTAAAATAAATCAGAAAATCCAGAAAATGTCCTAAACTTCTAAAAATCATAGAAATTCATCCGTAACTCCAAATCAAACAAATTATATATGAAAAATGATCAGAAAAATCCAATCCATCCATCTGTACCATTTTCATGCATGTTAGAACAACTTTTGTTCACTGTTTATGTCAGGACCCCGACTCAATGTCACATCGATCTAGCCTGTAACACCTCATATCACTTTGCGGCCTCACGCACGGTATCCCCACGGGAGTCGCCTTACCTTTGCCCGGGACCGTTTGCGCCTTTTGGCGCACGTATATGATAGTGTCGCTAGCATCCATATGATAAGGAGCCCGGGCTGACATGACTAGTCGTAAACCCAAAGTGGCACAGACTTACAGGGACAGGCATCCATGACCCAGCATCAAACGTGTCGGTCATCAGCAAGTGGGTCCGGGCTGTAGCACTGGGCTAGCAGGACTCCGGTAAACCGGGCTGTAGCGGGCTAACAGGACTCCGGTACTCGATGCGTGACATTTCCCCGAAGGGACAGACACAGGAACGAAGAAGGACACATGCCGGCCAGCCTAAGTGTTCCGGAGCAGTAGCAAGCTACCATGGCTCAGTGGTAACACTAGGAGACATTTCCCGGTAAGAGAGGCTACTAAAGATAAACAACTAGATAGTCAGATCCCACACATACCAAGCATTTCAATCATACACAGAATATGCTCGATATGTGCAAATACAACAAGGCATCACAACATGACTCTACGACACAAGTACTTTATTTAAGGCTCAGAGAGCCATACATAACATACACACAAGTACGGGTCACATGACCCAGCACTCAAGTCATACAGTCATATAAACCAGCAGCGGAAGTAACTTGTTTGAGTACAGACAACTAGTAAAATAAAAGAGGCTTGGAAAGCCTAGCTATACTACGTGGTCCTTCACAAGCTCAGGATCACCACCTGGGCCTTAGCCTACTCATTGATGTCAACGTCTACGAAGAACCCATCAGAAGGGGTTGCAGCGTCTTCTGTAAAAATGTAAATTATAGCAACATGAGTACAAAGGTACTCAGCAAAACTTACATCAGATCCTACATACATGCACATTATCAAGAAGGGTTGGTGGAGTTATTGCAGCAAGCCAGCTTTAACTCTTGGCTAGGCTATCCTACGAGACTCCAACTTGAAATGGTTTTGCGCACACGAGTCCACTACTCACCACTTCAATACACTATCGAGGATCCACCTCCGTCTTCCTACAGAAGAGCCATCCTCGGCACTCACACCTATCTTGAGGCTTTTAGTAGTTTCCATTTACTTGTCTATGAACTGTATAGGCAACCAAGTAGTCCTTTACCGCGGACGCGGCTATTCGAATAGATCATGATAACCCTGCAGGGGTGTACTTCTTCATACATGTTTCCACCACTTAGAGTCTGCACACGACATGTGCTCGGCAGACTTCAAGAGAAAGCCAACGTGGGTGTAGACCATGACCTACCTAAACACCTGAGTCTCCAATCCAGGTTTATTGCCTATCCAGGTTCCATCCGCAGGGAGTCCGGCCGAGGTTTCCCATACGGCCCCAAACGATGTGTACAGGGTTCCGTGACACCTAACGGGTGCCCGGTATTCCCGGCCACGTACCTACCGCATCATAGCCCACCCCTACGGTCAGCGCTGTCCACGGCCTCCAGTAGGCTACAAACACCAGAACCTACTTGCAACTCCTGGACAGAGGACTAGGGTGAATAAGAAGTCGAGCAGGGTCATATTTCAGGGCCCAATGCATGGTAGTAGCTGTATCTTAAATCACACATACAGATCTTAGTGCTTAAGGTCGGCTTCAATGAAACAACCCACCATGTACTCCTACATGGCCTCTCATCGATACCTTTACCAAATCGTGTTCACCACACCATTCTCATTACCGACATAATCATTTCACTCTAGCCCATCACCCAGATGAACCAGGCCTGACACGACTCTAAGCATAGCAGGCATAGCAAGGTAGGAACAACACATACACATGGCTCAATCAACTCCTACACATGCTAGTGGGTTTCATCTAGTTACTGTGGCAATGACAGGTCATGCAGAGGAAATGGGTTCAACTACCGTAGCACACAGCAGTTTGAAACGCATTGTCTTAATGCAGTAAAAGAGAGCAGGAGCGAGAACATGGGATTGTATCGATATGATCAAATGGTTGGTTGCTTGCCTGATGGTTCGATGCACTGATATGGTTCTTCACTAGGGTAATCACGATACTCCTTGGAGGCAGACCCTGCCGCAAAGAACACCGATACACAGCCATCACCAAACAATGTGCGACAATATGATGCATGCATGAAACATGGCAATATGAGTGTGTTGGGCTAATGCAACTAAGACCAGAAGGGTTTGAACCAATTTGAACCAAAGATTCAAATTTCAAACTCATACATGGCCCTTTAAAGTGTTTTATCTTGTTCTGCATTAAACAGCAAGTTAACTTGTTTAATCATGCATGAAAACAGTACAGATGGATAGATTGGATTTTTCTGATCATTTTTCATATATAACTTGTCTGATTTGGAGTTACAGATTAAAAGTTATGAATTTTTGAAGTTTAAACTATATTCTGGAATTTCCTATATTAGAATAAATCCAGAAATTAATTTATTGCATCAGCCATGCGTCAGGATGACGTCAGGGTCAACGGGGACGTCTAGGTCAAACCTGACTGTGGGTCCAGGGTGTCAGGGTAATTAGTTTAGTTAAAGTTTAATTAAAACTAACCCTATTTAGTTAACAGGGCTGGGCCCCACCTGTCATTGACTCATCGGAGTCAACCAGGGCCCACCCGCGGTCAAAGCCAGGTCGGCTGCACCGGCGTTTAGCCGCCGGCGAGCCCGACGCGGCGGCGGAAGTGGTTTTGGCCGTTTCGGCAACCAAACGAGTCGCGGAGGCCATCGGAGTGGAGCTGAGGAGGAGCCGCAGATCTTGGTGGAGTCCGTTGGGGTCGGGGCGGCCGGAGTTGGCGCCGGCGACGACTTTAGCGGCCACCGGAGTTCGGACGAAGGCGAACTTGATGCTAGAGGGGTCGGTGAGGTGCGGGGAGTAGCTGGTTAGCTGCTACGTGACGTGGTGAGCATGATGGACACCAAGTTGTGGCCGGAGGGTGACCGGGAGCACGTCGGCGACGAGCTCCGCGGCGGTGGGTCCGGTTGAGCTCCGGGAGGTCACTACACAGCTCGGGAGCAAGAAAAGAAGGGAGGGGAAGATGGTTAAGCTCACGGGGAGTTCGACGAAGCACTTGGTGCGGCCGGGGACGGGCCGGAGCGACGACGGCGTTGAAGGGGATCTCCGGCGACGGCGGTTCGGTCGAGGTCGATGTGGTGGGCTCGGGCCTTGCGAGCGCTCGGGGCTCGGCTTGCTCAAAGGAGAGGAGGGTGGCGGAGCTCCTGGACACGGCGGCACGGCGTGGGGTTGACGGAGGGCGTGGCTACGGCGAAGGGGTGGCGGCGATGGCGTCGGCCATGGCGGGGGAGCGCGAGAGAGAGGAGTTGGGGGAGAATGGAGGTGTCCTGGGGGTTCACGGCTCGGCGTGGAGTTCATCCATCCAGCAACGAGGCGAGGAGGTGAAGCAGGGCGACGGCCAGCTGCGTGGCGCATGCTGCGGCCGCCGTCGGGCACCTGCCTGCCTGCCTGGCCGGCAAGCAGCTCGCTGGCGCAGTGCTGGGCTGGGCCGGCAGGTGGGCCGGGTGCTGGGCGCCAGGTAAGTTTTTTGTTATTTCTCCTGTTTCTGTTTTTTTTAATTCATTTGCAACTTTGTTGAATTATTAAAAATACTTAGGCAACTCCTAAAATCACCAAACTACTCCTGGTCCATAGTTGGATTATTTCCAACATGAAACATTTTAGTTTGGAGATATTTGAGCATTTGAAATATTTTATATAATTTTAAATGCCCAAATTCAAATATCTATGATTTAATTCAAAGACCCTAAGATGACCTAGGAAAATGTGCACCACTTTTGGCAGAGGTTCTGAACCAAGACAAAAATGATGGGAATTTTAGAAGGGCATTTCAGGTTCATTGAAAAAGTTTTTAGTAAACCCTAGTTGGTTTCAGAGGGGGCTGGGGGTTCTGTCATCCCCATTTCAGGTTTCTGATGAAAGAATAGACATGATGCAACACTCTAATGCATGAACTAGCTAGGGTGTGACAACTCACCCCCACTCAAAAGAATCTCGTCCCGAGATTTGGGTTCCTCCGGAAGAAGGTGGGATACTCGAGTCGAAGACGATCCTCCCTTTCCCAAGTTGCTTCATCCTCAGAATGGTGTGACCATTGAACTTTGAGAAACTTGATATTGTGACGTCGAGTGGTACGCTCGGCCTGATCGAGGATACGAATGGGGTACTCTCGATACGTGAGATTATCTTGGAGATCAAGCGTTTCGTGGTCCACTCCACGGATAGGATCTGAGAAGCAACGCCTGAGTTGAGAAACGTGGAAGACATCATGGACTCTGGAGAGATGCGGAGGTAGTTCCAACTGGTAGGCAACTTCTCCTCGTTTAGCGAGAATACGAAAAGGTGCAATGTAACGGGGAGCCAATTTGCCTTTGATACCGAAACGATGGGTTCCCTTCAGAGGGGTAACCCGAAGGTAAGCCTTCTCGTCAACCTCGAAAGTCATAGCCTTATGTTTTCGGTCATATTGACTCTTTTTGACGAGATTGGGCTGTTTTCAACTTTTCACGAACGATGCGAACTTGCTCTTCTGCTTCCTGGATCATATCCGGGCCAAAGAATTGTCTTTCCCCGGTTCCTGACCAATTAAGGGGTGTTCGACACCGTCGTCCATAGAGAACTTCAAAAGGGGCTTTACCCAAGCTAGATTGATAGCTGTTGTTGTAAGCAGATTCGGCAAATGGAAGGCATTTCTCCCATTCCATTCCGAATGAGATAACAGAGGCTCGAAGCATGTCTTCTAGGATCTGGTTGACGCGTTCTACTTGACCACTTGATTGAGGGTGAAAAGCGGTGCTAAAGGAAAGGCGGGTTCCCATAGCATTTTGGAAACTTTCCCAAAATCGAGAGGTGAAAAGACTTCCTCGATCCGAGTTAATTTCCAAAGGAACACCATGGAGAGACACTATTCGGGAGATGTAACAGTCTGCTAACTGCCTAGCAGTTATACTCTCACGAACAGGTAAGAAATGGGCTACCTTGGAGAGACGATTGACAACGACGAAGATAGCATTATTCCCTCTCTTGGTCCTGGGAAAACCGGTAATGAAATCCATACCAATTTTATCCCATTTCCATTCAGGAATAGCTAGGGGTTGAAGGGTGCCAGCAGGCCGTTGATGCTCTGCTTTTACATGACGGCAGACGTTGCAATTAGCAATATACTGAGCAATTTCTCTCTTCATCCTAGTCCACCAGAACCTCTGGCGTAGGTCCTGATACATCTTGGTACTACCGGGATGAATGGTGAGAGGTGATTCATGAGCCTCCTTAAGGATCAACTGCCGTAGATGCTGGTTCTTGGGAACCACTAAACGGTTCTCAAAGTACACAACACCATGATCATTTGTGGAGAAACATCTAGCACCTCCGCTAGTAATGTTCTCCTTGATCTTGGATATTCCTTTATCTCGCTTTTGGGCAGCGATGATTTGATCCGTAAGAGTAGATTTCGCCACCAAGGTGGAATGAAATCCTTGAGGAACAATGTGAAGGTTAAGCTTCCGAAATTCCTCATGGAGAAGCGGTTGACTTTGTTGTAACATCAGGTTGTTACAATAAGATTTACGACTTAGCGCATCAGCCATGACGTTGGCTTTCCCTGGGGTGTAAGTTATTCCTAAGTCGAAATCTGTGATCAACTCGACCCAACGTCTTTGCCTGAGATTCAAATCCGGTTGGGTGAAGATGTACTTCAGACTTTGGTGATCAGTGAATATTTCGCAACGATTACTGAGGAGGTAATGTCGCCAGGTTTTAAGTGCATAGACTATAGCTGCAAGATCTAGATCATGAGTAGGATAATTCTCCTCATGTGGGTGCAATTGCCGTGAAGCGTAAGCAATTACGTGTCGATCTTGCATCAGAATACAGCCTAGTCCTTGTCGCGAGGCGTCGCAGTAGATAACAAAGTCCTTAGAGAAATCTGGCGGTACCAGTACGGGAGCAGATGTCAGGCGTCTTTTCAGTTCCTGAAAGCTGTGCTCACATTGTGGAGTCCACTCAAACTTTTTATCTTTCTTGAGGAGTTCGGTTAGAGGTTTCGCGACTTTGGAGAAATTTTCGACAAAGCGACGGCAATAGCTCGCTAAGCCTAGAAAACTCCGGACTTGCTTGACCGATTCAGGTGGAGTCCAATTAAGGACGACTTGAACTCGCTCAGGGTTAACAGCAATACCTTTACCAGATATTACATGACCCAGATAAGTCACTTCTGACAACCAAAATTCACATTTAGAAAATTTGGCATAAAGACGATGCTCTCGAAGTTTCTTCAACACTAGCCTTAGATGTTCGGCATGTTCTTCCTCGTTCTTGGAGTAGATGAGTATATCATCGAGGTAAACCACGACGAATTTATCCAAATACTCCATGAAGATTGAGTTCATTAACCGAGAAAAAGTGGCTGGAGCGTTGGTTAAACCGAAGGACATGACGGTGTACTCGTATTGGCCATATCGAGTAACAAAGGCCGTTTTAGGAATGTCCCCATTCCTGATTTTGATTTGATGGTAGCCCAACCTCAAATCCATTTTGGAGAAGACTGAGGATCCAGCGAGCTGATCATACAGGTCGTTGATCCTGGGAAGCGGATATTTGTTCTTGATTGTGACCAAATTGACAGGTCGATAATCTACAACCATCCGGTCCGTACCATCCTTCTTCTTGACGAAGAGGACGGGGCAAGCCCACGGAGATGAACTAGGTCGGATGAAACCCCTTTTCAAGGACTCATCGAGTTGTTTCTTAAGCTCGGCTAGTTCTAGTGGTGCCATCTTATAAGGTCTTCTAGCAATCGGGACGGTTCCTGGAATAAGGTCTATTACGAACTCAACATCCCTGTCAGGTGGAACACCTGGCAATTCCTCTGGGAAGACATCCGGAAAGTCACGGACTACCGGGACGTCCTCAAGGTCTGGCAAAGGGCTGGCGTTAAGAGAATATAACTGTTGCTTGGCTATTCGGGTCAAGACATTGACTATCTTCCCCGAAGGATGGGTGAATTGAACAGTCCTAGAGAAGCAATCAATTTTGGCATGATGGGCTGACATCCAGTCCATACCCAAGATGATATTAATATCTGAAGATTTGAGAGCTATCAAAGATGCAAGGAAAACAAGTCTGTCGACTTGGATTTCATTTCCATGACTTACCCTGGAGGTTTGCCATCTAGAACTGGGAGTGGAAATTTCCATGGTAGAAGGCATGTCACAGAATGCGGTGTTATGCAAGCGAGCATAGTTCTCGGATATAAATGAATGAGATGCTCCTGTATCGAAAAGAACAGATGCCGGGTGGCAATTAACAAGGAGCGTACGGAGAACGATGTTGGGATCCTCTTGAGCTTCTTCGGCAGAGATACAATTGACATGGCCACGTGCAGCGGTGGCCGGCTTGGCGTAGAACACTTTCCCTGTCGGCTTGCCACGTCCAACAGCTTTAGCAGATTGGTTGGGGTTGGTCTGGGGACACTCGCGCATATAGTGGCCAGATTCCCCACACTTAAAACAAGTCACGGAACTGGTGCGTGGAGGAGCATTGTTGGTTGGACCACCATAGGGCTTGGCTGGTGCAAACTGTTGAACGGGGCGAGGCGCCTGGAAGGATGGCCTCGGTGTGAACCTGGGTGGCAGGGCAGTGTTAGGCACCCACACGCGGCGCTTCTGAGGACCAGCACCGGATGAGGAACCCATGTCACGGCCATGCTTGCGTGTTGCGTCATAATCAGTCTGACCAGTCTCAGCACTGATGGCCTTGTTAACAAGCTTCTGAAAAGACGTGCACTCATGCAGACGGAGGTCGCGGCGAAGCTCAGGACTAAGTCCCTTATGAAACCTTGCTTGCTTCTTGGCATCAGTAGAAACTTCCTCAGTTGCATATCGTGCGAGGTTACCGAACTCCCTGCTGTAAGCATCCACAGAGAGTCAGCCTTGAGTGAAATTGCAAAATTCCTCACGTTTACGGTCCATGAGACCCTCCGAAATGTGATGTTCACGGAAAGCCTTGCTAAACTCAGCCCAAGTAGTGACATGGTCCGCTGGGCGCATAGCTCCATAATTCTCCCACCATAGACTGGCGGGGCCTTCAAGATGATATGCAGCAAAGGTGACCTTGTCAGCCTCAGCTACTAGCGCGGAACGCAGTTTGTGAGAAATACTGCGAAGCCAGTCATCAGCGTCGAGAGGCTCGACGGAGTGGTGGAACATGGGTGGATGTAACTTGATGAAATCACTGAGTGACACCAAGTTAGCCCTCTGATGGTGTGCTGTGTTCTGTTCAATACGCTCCAACAACCGGTTGGTCTCCCGCTTGTTTCTCTCGGCTTCCAGCATAACTTCGGCTAGGGAAGGAGGGTGAGGCGGGTTTGCATTCCCGACTTCACTGCCTTCGGCCTGCTCTTGGGAAACAGGGTTATTGCGCGTGTTGACCATCCTAGGTAAACAAGACAATGATTTAGTCAGAATGATAAGATTCCAACATAGAATACAGAATGTAAGGAATAACTCGGAATGCAAGATGATCATCCGTATGACATGGTAGATACAGAAACTGCTTCTTTTATTCCATCGTCATACACACCATACAGGGTTTAGTACAATACCAAACAAGGTACTATTACGGTGAAAGGAAGATTACATCACATCGGAGGCACTCAGAGCTCCTATACATTATTTTCTACACCTCCGAAAAGCGGTACAAACTAGGTCATATCCCACGAGTCACGCAGGACGATAGACGACACCGCTAGTATGAACTAGTGATACTACCACTAACTCAGACCGATCCGTAGTAGTCCTCGTAGAAGTCACCTCCATATCCTGGAAGCTCAACATGATCATCCGGGAACAGACGATCTCGCGGAGCTTGTGGACCATAGGGGCTAGGATGAGGTCTTGGACCAACAGACGGTGGCCTGCGGGGACCGCGAGGTGGGGTGATGCCTCCTACATCACGCCAACCCATCACGTCTGGCAGAGCAGATCTCACAGGATAGAGATCGCGCATATCCGAATATCCAGCTTGCACAGCCGGTGCGAATCGAGTCAAAGTGGCCCAATGGTCAGCACGGGTATTGAAAAGCTCTAGCCTCAAGGCCTGATTTTCACGGTCCTTATCCTCGAGCATCTCAGCAGTGGTGTGAGTCCATGAATCCTCCTGAGTGGGGTCAGCATAGATAGCCTGGAGATACCCTTGTGCTCCCGGAAGTGATGCTGGCATATACCGGAAATCAGAGTCCCGGAATAGGCCAGTCCTGACTCGCATGATGGTCATCATAGAGTAAGCGGCGTCCTGCACAGCCATCTCAATAGTAACCCCGAGTCCATAGGAGCAGTGAAGGGGCTCGGTGGATCCAGGATAAGATGGAAATATCCTGACAGTGCAAAGATACTGGCTTTGGTTAAAGTCTCGAAATTGCTCTTCGACCATGTACTCAGGATACCAACGGTATCCAGCCTCAGTCATTACCCTGACCAACATGGCAGTATGGCCGGGTACATTTAGGCATCGAGTCAGGCGAACCACTTGATTGAGGTCGCGAGTGGCCATCTGAAAGCACAACCATAATGCAAAGGCATTAGAATTTCTAGCAAAATTTCGACAGCATAACAGCTGTAAATGCTCAAAAAGAATTTTGAGACATTTGACAAAGGATTTCATACACACTCAACAACATCATATCAAAGTTCTGAGTCCATCCTAGCAACATAATGTGGTAGTAGAACTAAACTAGGCTTCTATCCATCAAACCTATAAGGTACTACTGATTAGTAACACGTGAACCTGATAGAGAGAAAAGATCCTAATTCCTTAACCCCCGGTGGAAGAATAGACTGACTCAGATCAGAATGTCATAAGATAAAGGAGTAAAAGAGCCCTACGTTCCAACCCACAAACAATTCCCCTACGTATAACTAAAGAATTTCTAGACTCAACATCGACCAGTTTGGCTTGGAGAACCTACAGGCAGTCCGGCTCTGATGCCAACGCTGTCAGGACCCCGACTCAATGTCACATCGATCTAGCCTGTAACACCTCATATCACTTTGCGGCCTCACGCACGGTATCCCCACGGGAGTCGCCTTACCTTTGCCCGGGACCGTTTGCGCCTTTTGGCTCACGTATATGATAGTGTCGCTAGCATCCATATGATAAGGAGCCCGGGCTGACATGACTAGTCGTAAACCCAAAGTGGCACAGACTTACAGGGACAGGCATCCATGACCCAGCATCGAACGTGTCGGTCATCAGCAAGTGGGTCCGGGCTGTAGCACTGGGCTAGCAGGACTCCGGTAAACCGGGCTGTAGCGGGCTAGCAGGACTCCGGTACTCGATGCGTGACATTTCCCCGAAGGGACAGACACAGGAACGAAGAAGGACACATGCCGGCCAGCCTAAGTGTTCCGGAGCAGTAGCAAGCTACCATGGCTCAGTGGTAACACTAGGAGACATTTCCCGGTAAGAGAGGCTACTAAAGATAAACAACTAGATAGTCAGATCCCACACATACCAAGCATTTCAATCATACACACAATATGCTCGATATGTGCAAATACAACAAGGCATCACAACATGACTCTACGACACAAGTACTTTATTTAAGGCTCAGAGAGCCATACATAACATACACACAAGTACGGGTCACATGACCCAGCACTCAAGTCATACAGTCATACAAACCAGCAGCGGAAGTAACTTGTCTGAGTACAGACAACTAGTAAAATAAAAGAGGCTTGGAAAGCCTAGCTATACTACGTGGTCCTTCACAAGCTCAGGATCACCACCTGGGCCTTAGCCTACTCATTGATGTCAATGTCTACGAAGAACCCATCAGAAGGGGTTGCAGCGTCTTCTGTAAAAATGTAAATTATAGCAACATGAGTACAAAGGTACTCAGCAAGACTTACATCAGATCCTACATACATGCACATTATCAAGAAGGGTTGGTGGAGTTATTGCAGCAAGCCAGCTTTGACTCTTGGCTAGGCTATCCTACGAGACTCCTACTTGAAATGGTTTTGCGCACACGAGTCCACTACTCACCACTTCAATACACTACCGAGGATCCACCTCCGTCTTCCTACGGAAGAGCCATCCTCGGCACTCACACCTATCTTGAGGCTTTTAGTAGTTTCCATTTACTTGTCTATGAACTGTATAGGCAACCAAGTAGTCCTTTACCGCGGACGCGGCTATTCGAATAGATCATGATAACCCTGCAGGGGTGTACTTCTTCATACATGTTTCCACCACTTAGCGTCTGCACACGACATGTGCTCGGCAGACTTCAAGCGAAAGCCGACGTGGGTGTAGACCACGACCTACCTAAACACCTAAGTCTCCAATCCAGGTTTATCACCTATCCAGGTTCCATCCACAGGGAGTCCGGCCGAGGTTTCCCATACGGCCCCGAACGATGTGTACAGGGTTCCGTGACACCTAACGGGTGCCCGGTATTCCCGGCCACGTACCTACCGCATCACAGCCCACCCCTACGGTCAGCACTGTCCACGACCTCCAGTAGGCTACAAACACCAGAAACTACTTGCAACTCCTGGACAGAGGACTAGGGTGAATAAGAAGTCGAGCGGGGTCATATTTCAGGGCCCAATGCATGGTAGTAGCTGTATCTTAAATCACACATACAGATCTCGGTGCTTAAGGTCGGCTTCAATGAAACAACCCACCATGTACTCCTACATGGCCTCTCATCGATACCTTTACCAAATCGTGTTCACCACACCATTCTCATTACCGACATAATCATTTCACTCTAGCCCATCACCCAGATGAACCAGACCTGACACGACTCTAAGCATAGCAGGCATAGCAAGGTAGGAACAACACATACACATGGCTCAATCAACTCCTACACATGCTAGTGGGTTTCATCTAGTTACTGTGGCAATGACAGGTCATGCAGAGGAAATGGGTTCAACTACCATAGCACACAGCAGTTTGAAACACGTTGTCTTAATGCAGTAAAAGAGAGCAGGAGCGAGAACATGGGATTGTATCGATATGATCAAATGGTTGGTTGCTTGCCTGATGGTTCGATGCACTGATATGGTTCTTCTCTAGGGTAATCATGGTACTCCTCGGAGGCAGACCCTGCCGCAAAGAACACCGATACACAGCCATCACCAAACAATGTGCGACAATATGATGCATGCATAAAACATGGCAATATGAGTGTGTTGGGCTAATGCAACTAAGACCAGAAGGGTTTGAACCAATTTGAACCAAAGATTCAAATTTCAAACTCATACATGGCCCTTTAAAGTGTTTTATCTTGTTCTGCATTAAACAGCAAGTTAACTTGTTTAATCATGCATGAAAACAGTACAGATGGATAGATTGGATTTTTCTAATCATTTTTCATATATAACTTGTCTGATTTGGAGTTACAGATTAAAAGTTATGAATTTTTGAAGTTTAAACTATATTCTGGAATTTCCTATATTAGAATAAATCCAGAAATTAATTTATTGCATCAGCCATGCGTCAGGATGACGTCAGGGTCAACGGAGACGTCCAGGTCAAACCTGACTGTGGGTCCAGGGTGTCAGGGTAATTAGTGTAGTTAAAGTTTAATTAAAACTAACCCTATTTAGTTAACAGGGCTGGGCCCCACCTGTCATTGACTCATCGGAGTCAACCAGGGCCCACCCGCGGTCAAAGCCAGGTCGGCTGCACCGGCGTTTAGCCGCCGGCGAGCCCGACGCGGCGGCGGAAGTGGTTTTGGCCGTTTCGGCAACCAAACGAGTCGCGGAGGCCATCGGAGTGGAGCTGAGGAGGAGCCGCAGCTCTTGGTGGAGTCCGTTGGGGTCGGGGCGGCCGGAGTTGGCGCCGGCGACGACTTTGGCGGCCACCGGAGTTCGGCCGAAGGCGAACTTGATGCTAGAGGGGTCGATGAGGTGCGGGGAGTAGCTGGTTAGCTGCTACATGACGTGGTGAGCATGATGGACACCAAGTTGTGGCCGGAGGGTGACCGGGAGCACGTCGGCAACGAGCTCCGCGGCGGTGGGTGCGGTTGAGCTCCGGGAGGTCACTACACAGCTCGGGAGCAAGAAAAGAAGGGAGGGGAAGATGGTTAAGCTCACGGGGAGTTCGACGAAGCACTTGGTGCGGCCGGGGACGGGCCGGAGCGACGACGGCGTTGAAGGGGATCTCCGGCGACGGCGGTTCGGTCGAGGTCGATGCGGTGGGCTCGGGCCTTGTGAGCGCTCGGGGCTCGGCTTGCTCGAAGGAGAGGAGGGTGGCGGAGCTCCTGGACACGGCGGCACGGCGTGGGGTTGACGGAGGGCGTGGCTATGGCGAAGGGGTGGCGGCAATGGCGTCGGCCATGGCGGGGGAGCGCGAGAGAGAGGAGTTGGGGGGGAATGGAGGTTTCCTGGGGGTTCACGGCTCGGCGTGGAGTTCATCCATCCAGCAACGAGGCGAGGAGGTGAAGCAGGGCGACGGCCAGCTGCGTGGCGCACGCTGCGGCCGCCGTCGGGCACCTGCCTGCCTGCCTGGCCGGCAAGCAGCTCGCTGGCGCGGCGCTGGGCTGGGCCGGCAGGTGGGCCGGGTGCTGGGCGCCAGGTAAGTTTTTTGTTATTTCTCCTGTTTCTGTTTTTTTTAATTCCTCTGCAACTTTGTTGAATTATTAAAAATACTTAGGCAACTCCTAAAATCACCAAACTACTCCTGGTCCATAGTTGGATTATTTCCAACATGAAACATTTTAGTTTGGAGATATTTGAGCATTTGAAATATTTTATATAATTTTAAATGCCCAAATTCAAATATCTATGATTTAATTCAAAGACCCTAAGATGACCTAGGAAAATGTGCACCACTTTTGGCAGAGGTTCTGAACCAAGACAAAAATGATGGGCATTTTAGAAGGGCATTTCAGGTTCATTGAAAAAGTTTTTTGTAAACCCTAGTTGGTTTCAGAGGGGGCTGGGGGTTCTGTCATCCCCATTTCAGGTTTCTGATGAAAGAATAGACATGATGCAACACTCTAATGCATGAACTAGCTAGGGTGTGACAGTTTAGGTCAAATCAAATAATGGCATATGAATATCTACACATGGAGTTTGAATTTGAATCTTGTGTTCAAACCAACTCCATTTAACTTGCTGCTAGTTGCATTAGCTCAAACCACAGCATATTGCCATGTCACATTCATGCATCATATTGTTGCATTACATTGATTGTGTTTTCTCTGTGTTGCCGGTATTTGTCCCCTCTCGATAGACATGGTTCCGACAATGTGATCGATGACACCGATGAAGAACTATATTATCTTCAGAAGGGCCAGGCAAGCAAAACCCCCTTGTTCATTCCAATACAATCCCACTCTCTCGCTCCTGCTCTCTTTTACTGCATTAGGACAACAACGATTCAACTATTACTTGCTGCGGTAGCTGAACCCCTTTATCCTCTGCATGACCTGTCATTGCCACAGTAAATAGATGAAACCCACTAGCATGAGTAGGAGTTGTTTGAGCCCTGATGTGCCTACTCATTCATGTTTGTTTGTCATGCCTGCTACTGCTTAGAGTTGAGTCAGGTCTGATTCATCGGGGATGAATTGGAGGTGTGTAAACATGTCCTACTATGTGTGAGCTAAGTGTGTGAACACGATTTGGTAAAGGTAGCGGTGAGAGGCCATGAAGGAGTACATGGTGGGTTGTCTCATTGCAGCCGTCCTCAGGAACTGAGTTCTGTGTTTGTGATCCATGAACAGCTACTACCACACATTGGGTTCCGGTAACTCGGCCCCTCTCGACTTATTAATCAACCTGATCTCTGTCCAGGAGTTGCAACTAGTTTCTGGTGTTTGTAGGTAGTGTTAGTAGTCTACCAAGTGGCACCCGGTACAGGTGGGCTTGGGACAGATTAGGCACAGTGGCACGGTGTACCAAGTGGCACCCGGACGGTGGGCTTGGGAACCCTGCTCACATCGTTTGGGGCTGTGAGTGACACCCCGTCCGGATTTCCTTGCGAATGGAACCCGAATAGGCGATAAACCTGGATGAGAGACTTGTGTGGTTAGTCAGGTCATGGCCGACTCCCTCGCCAGGCTTCCGCTTGAAGGTTGCCAAGATACACGAGGTGTACATGGCGGTAAGTGGCAAGAGCGTGTGTGAAGAAGTACACCCCTGCAGGGTTAACATTATCTATTCGAATAGCCGTGTCCGCGGAAAAGGACTTCTAGGTTGCCTGTACAGTTCATAGACAAGTGAAAGTGGATACTCTAAAATACGCAAGATAAGCGTGAGTGCTATGGATGGCGTTCTCGTAGGGAGATGGGAGCGGATCCATAGTGGTGGATTGATATGGTGAATATGTGGACTCGTGTGCGCCACCTCAAAGAGTTACATTGCAGTCGTAGTTCAGGATAGCCACTGAGTCAAAGCTGGCTTGCTGCAGTTAAACCCCACCACCCCCTTTGTTGATAATGATGCATATGTAGTTAGTTCTGATGTAAGTCTTGCTGGGTACATTTGTACTCACGTTTGCCTATTTTATGTTTTTGCAGAGAGACTTCAGTCTCACTAGTAGTTCCGTGTGGACTTCGATGTTTAGCTTGTTACCTCAGCTATGATCTTGTGCCCTCGGCAGGATCTAGTAGATAGTCAGGCTCCTCAGCCTTTTTCTTTTGTAGATGTCTGTGACATGTTGAGCTTCCGGTTGTGCTTTGACTTGTATGCTCTGAATGTTGGGTCATGAGACCCATGTTTGTAATATCTCGCTCCTCGGAGCCTATTGAATTAAATACTTGAGTTGTAGAGTCATGTTGTGATGCCATGTTGTATTTGCACATATCGAGCATATTGTGTGTATGTTATTGAAATGCTTGGTATGTGTGGGATCTGACTATCTAGTTGTTTATCCTTAGTAGCCTCTCTTACCGGGAAATGTCTCCTAGTGCTTCCACTGAGCCATGGTAGCTTGCTACTGCTCCGGAACACTTAGGCTGGCCGGCATGTGTCCTTCTTCGTTCCTGTGTCTGTCCCTTCGGGGAAATGTCACGCGATGAATACCGGAGTCCTGTTAGCCCGCTACAGCCCGGTTCACCGGAGTCCTGCTAGCCCAGTGCTACAGCCTGGATTCACTCGCTGATGACCGACATGTTCGATGCTGGGTCATGGATGCCTGTCCCTGTAAGTTTGTGCCACTTTGGGTTTACGACTAGCCATGTCAGCCCGGGCTCCTTATCATATGGATGCTAGCGACACTATCATATACGTGTGCCAAAAGGCACAAACGGTCCCGGGCAAAGGTAAGGCGACACCCGTGGGAATACCGTGCGTGAGGCCGCAAAGTGATATGAGGTGTTACATGCTAGATCGATGTGTCATTGAGTCGGGGTCCTGACATGTTGTTACTTTGTTTTACAAGATTAACAACAATATCTCAATTCTCAATAAGAATTAATGAAAAGTGCACCAACAAATAGAAGCATCATGATTATCTTGATGGGAACTAAACCAGGACACCCGAGAAAAAAGCATTTCTTCATTTAACCAGCGATACTATTAGATTAGCAGCAGCAATAGGAGCACATGGACAATGACCGCACAACCACCATGTACTTTATGTTGAAACAACATGTATACCTCCACTGAGGCATAAATCAGGACAACTTTTTGAGTGGAATTTCCTCTATAATAGTAGGTGATATTGGACCAGCCGACGAACCCTAGCCACTATACATGGGGAGCTGGGGAGTACTCGCATAGAAGAAACCCGCATGCAGTGACCTGGGGAGCTGGACCAGTACAAGAAGTTATACCTCAGGTGGGCGAGATGTCGCTTAGGCGGGTGGGCGGTGACACGACGGAGGCGAACAAGGACGCAGAGGATCTTCGTCTGCGCCAGCGCCGGCTCCAAGAGGACGGTGCGCATCGGCTTCCTCCATCACCGACGGCGACAACATCAACGCTGCACCTCCTCACCTCCCGCAGCGGACGGCCGGGATTCGGCCTGATCTGTGACCACCGGTGAGGAGAGAGATAGAGTGGACACTGTCATCTTGTTTTGATATGGAGAGGGTGAGAGAGCGAGACGCGAGAAACTCTATCAAACAAGAGGCTATAATGGAGTAAAAAAATCTCTCCATAGCAATGGTTTCAAATAGAATACACGCGTTCCCGGACAAAAGAAACGAGCACTGGCGGACAATTTTTTAACATACCAAGAAAGAAAACTCGATCAAAAACACGCCCCCGCTCCCAGGTCGCGAGAGTCGTCGCGCACACACACATAGACATAGACATGCATATCCATGTTTACATAAAATTCCATTTCCATCTCCATCTCCAATCATATTTGTCCAACCGGCACATTATTTACGTTGTTAATTATATACATAGCAATATCAACGTACAACATCTCTTGTTCGCAGGCGTTCGGACCGCTGCCACGGCCGCTCCTGACCAACCCTAACCCTCTTCATCACTCACGCGTGCTTCCTGCCCGAAACGGTCAGTGCCGCTCCTGACCGACCTCTCACTGGCGCCAGCATTGAAGCGGTGCGCCAGCCGAGAGAGCATCGCCCATGCCGCTTCCTGGTGCACGCGACTGCTTCACGTTCAAAGGTCGCAATAGTCGGCCACAACATGCATGTAAAAAGTTCTTGGGAGTCCGTGCTACAGCTACCTATCCTCCCCCAACTCGTCAATCTCTTCCAGTAGTGCTAGTACTCCATGGCGCGATCCATTGACAAGCAGGTGGGAAAGTTATCGTATACTCGGTTTGCGGTGAGTGGAACGCCGAGCGACCGCGTGGGGTCGATCCATGGAGGATGGTGAGACACGTACGCGAAAGACGTGATTTAAATGTTGGTTTTGCTCGATGGCGCAATCCAACGAAACGAAACGTTGGTTTCTCTCCGTTTCCCTTTTTTCTCCGGAAAAACAGAAACTTTCCACTCCATTTCATTCCTACTCCAAGGTTGCCCCGTTACAACATTCCATCAAATACAAAGGAAAACTAACACGCATGCTGATGCATCTCAATGATTCACAGATCATAGCCAATATTTACTTCACAGCTAAAGACAAAAGTTGTGAGAGCGTGTACGAAAGAAAAACTACTGATGGGGTCACTGCAACTTAAACCCTAAACCCTAAACATGATTTAATTTCCTGGCTAGGTAGAACCTGTCGAAGGAAAGATGACTGACACCCTCGGATCATATGATGCTGTTGTGCAGTTCCACTAAAATTGAGCTAAGCATCCCTGATGGCAAAGATATTGAAGAAGTGTGATTAGAATAATAGTACTGGCACTAGTTCATGAGACATAAACTCATCACAAGTACGTAGAAGCCAGTAGAAGTAGAGAAATATCGACATGGAGATGGAGCTATGTGGGGAGCTGCGGCAGTGGAGCAAGCCGGCTCCAAAAGGAAGATGTACTACCTGGGACGTCGGGCTGTAGCTAGAAGGGCGGTTGGGACGCGACATCGGCCCATACCGCAGTGACCCCCGATTGGGACGCACCGACTGTGGGTTTTCTCCCTCGCCGATGTTGACCACGTCTACACAGAACATTGTTTCGTTCCCCCAGCTACGGGGTCAGGCCGGATATGTGACCAGCGGTGTGGCCACCATCGTTCTATGCTTGTGAATAGAGCAACCCAAGCAAGCAGGCTTGTAGCTTAGGCTCCTGCTAATGTATATATAGTGGTTTTGTTTTTCTCTCCATATCAATCACTTTATATTGTGTACGTGTCATTGAAGAGTGAAATGATGGTTGCTTCTTCCGACTAACTTACCGTGTGATTTGACTGCTCCTTAGTGGCCCCTACACGTACTCCCCCTACGTGTATGCAACAGTCACACGTACACATGGACGCAAAAACGCACGCGACGCCCTTAATGCATTATGTCTGAGAACATGACTAAACACACACGATCACGCTCAAGTGCTCAACCTACACGTGCATGCACACACATACTCTGCCAGGGTGAGCTAGTGACCGTATAAACACCAGAAAATGTATATATTGAGCGCAATGAGCGTATTATGAAGTCCACTGACAGTATTTTTACAAATATACAGTGACAGACAATGTATTTATCCCGTTTGAAATTAAGCCATATTAACCGGAGAGGAGGCAGTATGGACTAGCATTACTTTGCTGTGTCCCGTCAACTTTCCGAACGAGGAGAAGCTTGCAGGGACGGGAGAAGCTTGCGCGCGGTGGCTCGTAGGACAAGGAGAAACTTTTGACTAATGCAAGCTCTCCCTCGCTCAGGCGATGGACGTGCAACAGTTAATTTGGTGTCAGATTGCCAGAAGCATACACTATACTAGTATTATTATTGTTCGACTTCCAGAAGAGGCGAACAACCAAGCGCAAAGTTTACTAGTACTGGTACTACTACTATAGTCTACAGCCAACCGGATGGAGGAGCGTCTGCACTCTTATTATATTTTTAAAACGTGATAAAGCAATCTTCAACACATTTGGTTCTCTTTGAGGGTTCTCGCGTGTAATAATGGAAGTTGATTGCATGGAACACTCGCCACAATTCTCGCTTAATTCTGGCTCATATCCTGTTACAAATAGGAGCGCTCGGTAATATTTCATCTTTTTGCAGTCTCTCTTAAGACTAACTAGTTGGAGAAGATTAGGCTCGGAGTTGGATGGGGAGGATAGAGCAAAACCAATCTCCCTTTGTGTAGTTGCATTGAAATGTAGAGACGTTGCCTATGTGACATTTTAGTACAACTGCACAAAACACTCTTAAGAAAAAAGTGATTTGTAGTTCACCAAAAGGTTGCAATAGCAACGAGGTGAAATGGATAGCCCTGTTTGCAAAAAGAGGTAGAAAGGAAACAATTACTGGCCAAAAACAGTTGATGACACATGCGACGACAAAAAAGAAGCATATTCCTTGTCCTAAGGGAAGATAACAACATGGTTGTGTTTGTCTAAAACGGTGTGAGGATGAGATTGCAATATGGAAAGTACGCCGGACAAGCTACATTTTGGGCAAAGAACTATGGAAGATCCACATGCAGCGACGTGGGAAGACGGGCAGTGGAGCAAGGCCGGAGGGGATACCTGGAGGTCGTCAGGATGTAACTAGGTGAGCGGCGGTGGGTGGAATCTGCCCATACTGCGGCAACGAGCAGGTGGCATAGGCCCTACCGCGCCAGAGCTTGGTCAGAGAGAACGGTGTGTACCACAGATCGGAACGTGCTGCCTCGGTGCCGTCTAACAGAGAAACGATGCACTTCCTCCCTTTCCGCCGGTGGACGAGATGCGGCCGGATCAGTGACCAACGGCGAGACAGAGAGAGACAGGCCACCGCAGCCTTGTGTGAGATACTCTGAAGAGACACAAACCAGGCAGGCAGGCTCCATTGTATATAGTGGAGCGGACTACCTTTTTCTCCATAAAATCATTTTATATTCTGTGTACGTGCCATTGAGCGATATAACTTTGTTTAAAAATAACGCGCCAATGCATCAAGTCGAACTTTGTTTCGTGCATGCGTGGTACACGACCTCCGTAGGTAAACAACCGCTACAAGCATTCAAATTAACACGTGGGCTGCCATTTCGTATAGAAATGAGCTCCACCGTGTACCTGCGCGGGTGTGGCTGGGCACGAAGCGTGAGTACGTGCATGATGCACCTATTCTCTTCTTGTATACTTACACCACCTACATGGGGTTGTGTGATACATGTACAAACATA
>NC_041385.1:505044848-505114194 GCF_002162155.2 Triticum dicoccoides | reverse complement strand
GTAACATATGCAATGTGTGTGAAATAGAGTCCTGGATATATCATATATATAGAGGGGGCGATCCACAAGAAGAGAGTGGAGGGGTATCATCGGCTTGAGCTGTCCATGGAATCGAAGTGAGGGATGATGTGTGTGTGTGTGCGCGCGATCGATAAAGAGTGCCATCGAATTTGTGTGTGCCCACGTCAAAGATATAGAGTGGCTAGCCTACTGGAACATGAGAGGGGACATGTGCAGTTTGTCTCTGTGGCATGGATACCTACCTACAGCACTCGACTATCGGTGTGTGTGTGTGGGAGGGGGGGAGGCCTAATGAACTATAGAGGTACAATGGCTGGTATATGTGTGGAGGAGGAGAGAGGCCTACCTCATGTATTAAGGGAGATCGATCTACCTCATGTATTAAGGGAGATCGATCGGCATCCATGCAAGTCTGTAGGAGAGGAATAAGGTTGGGAGAGAGACAGAGCTAGAGTGTTGGAGGGATGGTAGTTGTAGGACCTTGAAGTATGTCTAGAGGGGGGTGATTAGACTACTTGACCAATTAAAAACTTAACCTTTTCCCAATTTTAGAGTTTGGCATATTTTAGCTATCTTAGGAAGAGTCAAGCAATCATCACACAATTCAAGCAAGCATGCAAAGAGTATATGGGCAGCGGAAATTAAAGCATGCAACTTGCAAGAAAGTAAAGGGAAGGGTTTGGAGGATTCAAACGCAATTGGAGACACGGATGTTTTTGGTGTGGTTCCAATAGGTGGTGCTATCGTACATCCACGTTGATGGAGACTTCAACCCACGAAGGGTAACGGTTGCGCGAGTCCACAGAGGGCTCCACCCATGAAGGGTCCACGAAGAAGCAACCTTGTCTATCCCACCATGGCCATCGCCCACGAAGGACTTGCCTCACTAGCGGTAGATCTTCACGAAGTAAGCGATCTCCTTGCCCTTACAAACTCCTTGGTTCAACTCCACAATCTTGTCGGAGGCTCCCAAGTGACACCTACCCAATCTAGGAGACACCACTCTCCAAGAAGTAACAAACGGTGCATTGATGATGAACTCCTTGCTCTTGTGCTTCAAATGATAGTCTCCCCTACACTCAACTCTCTCTCATAGGTTTTGGATCTGGTGGAAAGAAGATTTGAGTGGAAAGCAACTTGGGGAAGGCTAGAGATCAAGATTCATATTGTAGGAATGGAATATCTTGGCCTCAACTCATGAGTAGGTGGTTGTCTCTCAGAAATGGTAAGTTGGAAGTGTAAGTTCAGTCTGATGGCTCTCTCCACGAATGAAGAGGAGGTGGAGGGGTATATATAGCCTCCACACAAAATCTAACCGTTACACACAATTTACCAAATTCGGTGGGACCGATTCAACAGACTCGGTCGGACCGATTTAGTAAACCTAGTGACCGTTAGGATTTTCGGTGGGACTGACATGCAACTCGGTGAGACCGATTCGGTTAGGGTTAGGGCATAATGTAATCTCGGTAAGACCTATTACACAAACTCGGTGAGACCGATTTTGGTAATAAGCTTTCCAGAGAGTTGGTCAGGTAAACTCGGTGGGACCGATTTGCTCTTTTCAGTGAGACCAAAATGTTACAAAAGGGAAACAGAGAATTTACATTGCAATCTCGGTGGGACCGATCGCTCACTTCTGTTAGACCGAAACGTTATGAAGGGAAATAGAGAGATTACAATCCCATCTCGGTGAGACCAAGATCCCTATCGGTAAGACCGATTTGCTTAGGGTTTGTGGTAGTGGCTATGACTTTTGAAATCGGTGGTGCCGGATAGGAAGAATCGGTGTGACCGATTTTGCTTTAGGTTTAGGTCATTTGTGGATGTGAGAAGGTAGCTGAGGGTTTTGGAGCATATCACTAAGCACATGAAGCAAGAGGCTCATTAAGCAACACCTCATCCCTCCTTAATAGTATTGGCTCTTCCTATAGACTCAATGTGATCTTGGATCACTAAAATATAAAATGAAGAGTCTTGAGCTTTTGAGATTGAGCCAATCCTTTGTCTTTAATATTTTGAGGGATCCACTTTCATCATCCATGCCATGCCATTCATTGAGCTTTCCTGAAATAATAGTCTTGGAATAGCATTAGCTCAATGAGCTATATGTTGTTATGAATTACCAAAACCACCTAGGGATAGTTGCACTTTCAATCTCCCTCTTTTTAGTAATTGATCACAACATATAGATCAAAGCTTCGACAAATGATAATAAGATTTAACAACATCGTTGCTTTGAGAAGTATGTGATAAGCAAGAGCTCCCCCTAAATTTGTGCATAGTTTAAGATTTGCTTTGGACTGCAAATGCACAAGGAATTAGGCTCATGGGTTACTCTTCCATGTCACATACATCTTGGTGGAGTGCTAAAAATAATAAAGATTAAATACATGCACTCATCACCAAGCAAAGTGAATGATCACATAGGATAGATAAGATAATATCATCAAACGTGCATAAGTGTAGCTTATGATCAAACACATGATCATCAATGTCTCACAAGAATAGCATAGTATCTCAAGCAATCAGAAACAAACAAGTTTAACCACCAAATCAAGAGAGAATAAAAGCAACACTCTCTCTCTCTCGAAGCCTATGATCTATACATTTTTCTCCCCCTTTGGCAACAAGTTACCAAAAAGTTCATAGAAAATGCATAGTGCTAGATCGACTCTCAGGCTTGATCTTCATGTGGTGGTGTCCGGATAACTCCAAGGACGAAGGCTTCAGTTGAAGTAGAGGGTGCTGGAGTTGATGCTGGAGCTGGTTGCACTGGAGCTGTAGGGGCTGTAGCTAGTGCAGATGATGTGGCTCTGGTGTCTGTCACAGGCACTGCAACTGACCACTGGGCTCTAGGCACTCTGGCAAACACATTTGTGGTAGTCTTGCCCTGCCTCTCCTGCATGCCATCCTGTAGCTGCTCCACAACTGACTGAATCTCAGTTACTTTGACATCTTGGTCATGGAATTTGAGTTCCATGATTCTTTCCAAGCTCTCCTAATTTTGAGTGAGGGTGGCCAATCCCTTCTCAATCCTCAGAGTTGATGCTATCAAGTAACCATGCTACTCCTGCTTGTTCTTCAAGAAATACTCAGATGCCTCCTCTTGAGTTGGCATCTTGGCAGCCTTCTCCTTCCTTGCCTTCTCCTTCTTCTCTTGAGCTTGAACTGATGATGGATCATTATCATTCATGACAACCTGATTGTCCTCAAAGTTTGGATAAAGTGGAAAATGTTCCTCATCCAACAGATATTTCCCTGTGCCCATCTTTGAGTTAATCAACTCCTGAATCTGAGGGGCATATCCACAGCTCCTCTTCTGATCTGCTGCAGCCCTCTTAATGGTCTCTATCATAAGGCTCATGACTTTGAACTTCTGAGGCACATCAAACAAATGCAACATGTTGATTGCATGCCCTCTGATCATGTTGTGGTCACCAGACTTAGGCAACAGAGTGTGCCTTAGGATCCAATTGATAGTAGGCAGCCCTGACAGAAGGAAGTGGACTGATCCAAACTTATGTGTCTCAACAGCTTTGTCTGGGATCTCCTTGTACATGTGTGCCATGGAATTGTGATCCATCTTCTTCTTGGCATAAATATCCAGGTCATCATCATCTTCCTTTGGGGCATTGATCAGTCTTGCCCATTCCTCAACAGTGGACTGATACCTTGTACCTTCAGACATCCAAACTATCCTTCCATCTGGATAGAAGTGTGCTGTGGAGTAGAATTGCATGATAAGTTCATCATTCTAGTTGGTGAGCTTTTGCCCAACATAATCTGCAACTCCACAAGCAACAAAACTGTCTTGCACTCCAGGATAGTGCTCTTCATTTTCCTTTATGTAGGTCGAGTCGACCCATCTCTTATCACATACTATGGGCTTCTTGTCCAACAAGATTGTCTCATAGAAGTCTTGATGTTCCTTTGTATGGAACCTGTAATCAACAACAGTTCTTCTCCTTGAGGCATATGGATCTGACATCCTCCATATCCTCAACCCTGAGTCCTTCCTGATCTTCATGTCCTCAGCCACATGATGGGCATCATTGTGGTCTGGTATCTTAGGCTTGAGCTTCCTTAGGACCTGTCGTTCTTCATCTTCCTCATCAGCAACATTAGGCACTGGGGCCTTGTTCTTCTCAGCAGCTGGAATACTCCTGGTATTCCTCTTTGGTGCAAGCTTGGCCTTGGGGGCACCTTTGGGTGCTTCCTTGGGCTTAGATGTTGCTGCCCCTAATCTAATAGCATCACCCATAAGCTTTGGTGCCTTGGGTGCTAGTGCAGCAACCTCTTCTTCCTCTTCAGAATCTCTTCTCATTGAGGGCTTTTCAAGAACCTGGGCAGTTGTGGTTCTTGCTCTCTTCTTCTTCTTATCCTGAGCAGCTTCATCCTCTGATTCAATGGTAAACTTCATAGTTTCTCCAGTAGGGACTTTCTTGGATTTTGAAGTTGTGACTTTCTTTGCAGGTGCCTCTTTGGGTTCAGTCTGTTCTGGCACTTGAGTGGACCTTCTGACCTTGGGCATAGGTGTCCTCTTGGCAGGAACTTTCTTGTTCAGTCCAGGCTTTGTGCTATGTGCTGAGCCATACTCCTTTTTGAGCACTACTTTCTTGGAAGTAGCCTCATCCTCAGCTGCCACATAGTCCTCATCTTCAGAGTCTGAAGTTCTCTTCCTCCTTTGCATGGTAGAAGCCTTAGGCAGATTACTTGGAGTGCTTCTGCTGCCTTCATCTGAAGTGCTGGAGGGACTAGTGCCCTTACTCATGTCAATCTGCTCTTCTGACCTGTTGTGGCTGTCACTCTGGTCTGACATGCTGCAAACACTGACTGCTGACCCTGTGAAGAGTTATAGATGAGATAGAATGGATGAGCATCACAAAATGCAGAGATTTTTGCAAAAGAATGATTCAAAAATTCAGTTTTAGTTTTCCACATAAAGCATTTCGGATCAACCGATTTTCAAACCCGGTGATACCGAAGCAGTTTTGGAACCTAAACTGATGAACTTGGTTGGACCGAGTCACAGTTCTGTGGCACCGAGACTGCTAGGGTTTCACAAAGTCCTAAAATCGGTCTCACCGATTAGCAATTCTTGGTCAGACCGAGAGTTACTAGTGCAATGGCATAGGCCAAATCGGTGGGACCGAGTTTTTCGACTCGGTGGGTCCGAGAAGGTTTCGGCAGAAACCTAACCCTAAAATTTTGAATCTCATCTAATCTACGGACTGCATTGACTGGATAGGAGTCTTTCAATCGTGGCAAGAATCAATAAGAACACAATGTGCTAGGAATCGGACGAGGATAGCACAGTGATCGAGTCCATACCCTAGCTTGGCGATGAACTCGCTACGGCGGCAACGGCGGGGGCGAAATCCGTTGACGGCGGCGGAGACCAGCGACAGGAGGCGGCTGGCGACGAGGAGACGATCCGGAGACCTTGGAGGGCAGAGCGAGCTATTGCGCGGGCGAAGGGGTTCGGAGGAATTTCCAAATTTTTGCCCGTGACTATATATAGCCCGACCCTATCGGTGTGACCGAGTGGAACAACTCGGTGGTACCGAGATGCATAACTGTGTATAGTTACAGCAACTCGGTGTGACCGAAAAGTTCAAATCGGTTGCACCGAGATTGAAAACTTAGATCAACTTAATGATCTCGGTAGGACCGAAATGGAGGAATCGGCCAGACCGAGAATCACAAAGAAGTTTTGGAAGTTTAAGTCTATGACGAATCGGGGCTCCGAGTGCTCCTCACACAGAGTGGTTCGAATCTGACTTGATCAAATTTTGTGATGTAGCATGAATATAGTTTGAGACGAGAAAAGCATAGATAGCTAGAGAAGGTTCTTAGGCATTCTTGTCCATCCACTTGGCAAAAAGAAAAGAAACCCAAACAATCAAAGCAACAAGTGGATGTCCTCGAATGAGTAAAATATGCACCAACATGCTCACACAATAAGATGGCAAATGAAATATGTGGCAAAACATGCACAAACAATTCTAGCATCTATCAAACAATTGGCGATGACTAGGTCATCTGTATATGAGTATATTGACTTAGGAGTCAAATGAAAGACATTTGATCATAGGTCATACTCATCGTTTAAGCTCAAGTGGGGTTACCACTTTTACATAATGCATTGATGTGTTCACACCATTAGAGTTGCTTTGACTCAATTCTTAGAGTTAAGCTCCCCCTAGATGTGAGATCCCCTTTTAGAGGGATGAACTAACCTTGGATTTTGTCGATGATGACTTCATGTAGGTGTTGAAGATGTGGATGCTCAATGTTGATGTAGATCATTTGGAGCAATCCTTTGGAGTGAGTTGCACTTTCAACTTACCTACATGGGTTAGTCCCACAAGGAACAAACAACAATATCCATAGACATAGAGTGAAGCACACACAAGATGATGCCCATGAAATCATTAGGTTACCTTGTCCCTTGTCTTACCAACATGAGGGTTTGTGACTCCTTGAACTAGTGCAAGATGTGGAAGTTGATTGCACTTGTTCTTGCCATAATGATATGAGTGAAGAATGTTGGCGGAATCACCCTCAAGAACTCTCTAGTTCTTCTTCTTCGGAATCTACATCATCTTGATGGGAATCCTTGGAGTTGTAGTTGTACTTGATGAAGTAGAACTTGACGTAGTCTTGGGAACCCACTTGAACGAGGCCTTAGGTGCTTCTTCAAATGCATCAATCTCTTCTTGAAGCTTGTCCTTGCCTTTGTTCTTGTGGTCTTGTGGTGAAAGATTGTCTTGTGCTTGTGTTCCCTTGAAGGAAGTAGGATCATACTTCTCTTATCGAGGAACAAACTTCGTCTTGGGGTATTGATCTTCTTCCCACTCAACTCCATTGGCATTGAACTTTCGTTCAAAACCAACACCTTGATTCTTCCGGTGCCTTCCTTGCTTGCATACAATTTCCTCGAATTTCTTACTCCCGGCAAGGCTCTTGTAAACACCTTTCTCTATAATTCCCTTCAATAAGCTATTTTCTTGCTCAAGTGTAACTTGGCTAAGGGAATCACTAGTGGAATCAAGAGAACTACTAGAAGCAACAATATTGGATTTGACATTATTATTGTTACTACTAGAGGAAGTATCTTTCTTGTAGTTGTTACTAGACTTGACTTGAGGCATGTAAGTAGATAAGAGTAAACGCTTGGAAATGTAAGAGGAACTTTTCTTACGGATATCATCATTGATTGCTTTTAAGAACTCATGCTCTTGCTCAAGATTGAGCTTTTCAAAGCGTAACTTCTCATGAGCCCTTAAAAGTTCTCGATGATCTTCGAAGATAGTTTCTTGAGCCAACTTAAGAGTGTTTAGTTCTTTAGTTAGAAGCTCAATCTTCTCCTTATCATTGTCATTCGTTTTATCTTGATTAGCATTATTAATTGACGTTTCATCATAGTATTCATCACTAGAGTTGTCAACAAGTAAATCATCATCCACAAGCAAGTAATCTTCATCACTATTGAAATCAACATACTCATGATGTGTTACCTTTGGACCTTTGGCCATGAAGCATCTTCCAATTCCTTCATTTGGTGAATCAAATATGTCGTAGGAGTTGGTTGACACAAGTGCTAGACCGGCAACACCTTCATCTTGAGTATATTTAGAGTCAGAGTGATAGCTTCTCTCGGAGTGATTGTCGGAGTCGGAGCCGGATACCCATTCACCAACATGAGCTTGATGTCTTCGTTTTGTGTAGCTCCTTGATGACTTGTCCTTCCTTTACGAATCCTTGCTTCTCCGTGAGGGTCTTCGTTCATAACGATCATCTCTACTCCTCCTCTCTCTTGGTGGTGATTCTTCTCTTTTGCTTCTACTCTTGTAGAATTTGTTGAAGTTCTTCACCATTAAGCTCAATTCTTCATTGAAGGTTTGTTTGTCACTTGATGATGTGGGGGCTTCACTTGAGGCTTTGTAAGCACCACTTGACTTGTTGTGAATTCCTCCTTATCCTTGAGTGACATCTCATGAGCAACAATTCTTCCAATGACTTCCGTTGGCTTGAGATCTTTGTAGTTTCGCATCATTTGGATCAATGTGCACACGGTATCATACTTTCCATCCAATGCTCTTAGGATCTTCTTGATGATGAATTTGTCGGTCATCTCTTCACTCCCTAAGCCGGCAATCTCATTTGTGATAAGAACAAGCCTAGAATACATTTTGGCGACACCTTCACCATCCTTCATTTTGAACTTGTCAAGCTGACTTTGGAGCACACCCAACTTGGATTCCTTGACGGATTCAGTACCTTCATGCATATCAATCAAAGTATCCCAAATTTCCTTTGCATTCTCAAGACGGCTGATTTTGTTGAATTCTTTGGGGCACAATCCATTGAAGATGATATCACAAGCTTGAGTGTTGTATTGCAGCATCTTCAATTCTTCCGCATTAGCTTCACGATTCGGTTCTCTCCCATCAAAGAATTCACCTTGCAAGCCAATACAAATAATTGCTCAAATGGCGGGGTTATGTCCGAGAATATGCATTTTCATCTTATGCTTCCAACTAGCAAAATTAGTACCATCAAAGTAAGGACCTCTACGGTGATAATTTCCCTCGCTAGACGCCATACTCTCCTAGGGTGTGAAACCAAGGCTATGACCACCAAAAGCTATGGAAATCAAAGCAAATGGATACCAAAGCTCTGATACCACTTGTAGGACCTTGAAGTATGTCTAGAGGGGGTGATTAGACTACTTGACCAATTAAAAACTTAACCTTTTCCCAATTTTAGTGTTTGGCATATTTTAGCTATCTTAGGACAAGTCAAGCAATCATCACACAATTCAAGCAAGCATGCAAAGAGTATATGGGCAGCGGAAATTAAAGCATGCAACTTGCAAGAAAGTAAAGGGAAGGGTTTGGAGGATTCAAACGCAATTGGAGACAGGGATGTTTTTGGCGTGGTTCCGATAGGTGGTGCTATCGTACATCCACGTTGATGGAGACTTCAACCCACGAAGGGTAACGGTTGCGCGAGTCCACGGAGGGCTCCACCCACGAAGGGTCCACGAAGAAGCAACCTTGTCTATCCCACCATGGCCATCACCCACGAAGGACTTGCCTCACTAGCGGTAGATCTTCACGAAGTAGGCGATCTCCTTGCCCTTACAAACTCCTTGGTTCAACTCCACAATCTTGTCGAGGCTCCCAAGTGACACCTAGCCAATTAGGAGACACCACTCTCCAAGAAGTAACAAATGGTGCGTTGATGATGAACTCCTTGCTCTTGTGCTTCAAATGATAGTCTCCCCAACACTCAACTCTCTCTCATAGGTTTTGGATCTGGTGGAAAGAAGATTTTAGTGGAAAGCAACTTGGGGAAGGCTAGAGATCAAGATTCATATGGTAGGAATGGAATATCTTGGCCTCAACACATGAGTAGGTGGTTCTCTCTCAGAAATGGTAAGTTGGAAGTGTAGGTTTTGTCTGATGGCTCTCTCCACAAATGAAGAGGAGGTGGAGGGGTATATATAGGCTCCACACAAAAACTAACCATTACACACAATTTACCAAACTAGGTGGGACCGATTCAACAGACTCGGTCGGACCGATTTAGTAAACCTAGTGACCGTTAGGATTTTCGGTGGGACTGACATGCAACTCGGTGAGACCGATTCGGTTAGGGTTAGGGCATAACATAATATCGGTAAGACCGATTACACAAACTCGGTGAGACCAATTTCGGTAATAAGCTTTCCAGAGAGTTGGTCAGGTAAACTCGGTGGGACCGATTTGCTCTTTTCGGTGAGACAGAAATGTTACAAAAGGGAAACAGAGAATTTACATTGCAATCTTGGTGGGACCGATCGCTCACTTCGGTTAGACCGAAACGTTACGAAGGGAAACAGAGAGATTACAATCCCATCTCGGTGAGACCGAGATCCCTATCGGTAAGACCGATTTGCTTAGGGTTTGTGGCAGTGGCTATGACTTTTGAAATCGGTGGCGCCGGATAGGAAGAATCGGTGTGACCGATTTTGGCTTTAGGTTTAGGTCATTTGTGGATGTGAGAAGGTAGCTCAGGGTTTTGGAGCATATCACTAAGCACATGAAGCAAGAGGCTCATTAAGCAACACCTCATCCCTCCTTGATAGTATTGGCTTTTCCTATAGACTCAATGTGATCTTGGATCACTAAAATATAAAATGAAGAGTCTTGAGCTTTTGAGCTTGAGCCAATCCTTTGTCTTTAGTATTTCGAGGGATCCACTTTCATCGTCCATGCCATGCCGTTCATTGAGCTTTCCTGAAATAATAGTCTTGGAATAGCATTAGCTCAATGGGCTATATGTTGTTATGAATTACCAAAACCACCTAGGGATAGTTGCACTTTCACTAGTGGAGTTGCTTCTAACAAATGGTGGGGTAGGCTTGCTAGACAAACGGAGGGCATGCCTGCAATATCAATAAAAGAGGGGATGGATGCATGTTTGTGCACGTGCATGTGAGAGACGGGTCAGGAGGCATGCATGAATGATGAGGGGGGACAATATGGCTGTGGTAAACAGACGTAACTACATAGGAAGATCAATCATCCTTTTTTAGAGAAAGGAGAGACATAACTTGTGAGGTACGTCGATCGATGGAGGGGATAGTTAAAGTCGACCTAGGTATATGTTGGGAGATCGATCGGTATACAAGCACGTTTGTGTTAGAAGCAAATGAGGCACGGGGAGAAGGATAGAGAGAGAGAGGGATGCATCTAGGAGGTGGTGCGAGAGGCATATTATATCGAGGGGGAAGGAGTGTGCGAGTACGAGATCGATGAAAAGAGTGGTGGGAGTGAGGCATGGACGGTGATAAGAGAAGAGGGGAAGCTTGTGTTTGTGCTAGGCACACCTGTCTAGAGAGGCATATCAATCGATGTGTTCTATAAAGAAGGAGCTGGGGGGCCTAGACACACCGTGGGTGAACGACCTAAAGTGAAAATACGAATTTGCACGATGGAGCTAGAGAATGCTGAGGGAGGGTGAGAGGGATGCGGGCGTGTGCATGCACGAGAGAAAGTTAGTGCTAGCTACAAAGATAAGAGGACTGTGTGGGTGTAAAAGACGAATAGAGATCATACTTCATTATAAAAAGCGAATTTGGATATTTGAGGAATTTATCAGTGTTTTAAACCGACGCATGTGTGAATATATATAACGGTGATACACATGGTGTGGTTATGAACATGTTATACTACATAATATATTTTATATGTACTCTTATAAAAATGGAGTTGTTAATGATGGTGTGCCTGCCATCCTGCAATATAGGCCGTCCGATTTATATCTGACGGATAGGAAGGAAACTATGGCGATTTTGAAAAAAGACACCCACACCCCTCTCCACATTTGCAAATTAGGCCTCCCCTTGATCATGTTGATGTTCTGTGGAATGCATGGGCATCTTGCTAGTACTACGTATAATACATAGAACATTGATTATAATTTGGGCTAATGTGTGGCTTTTGCAGCTTAGGTCTAAATACTTGTCATAATGTAGGGGGCAGGGCACTATACTTTGTGCGATAAACACGGTGTACGTATGGAACATGGTTTACATTATGAATATATAGTTAGTACATCAAATGTACTATTATTTGGAATCAACATCAAGTGTATTCAAAAAATAGAATTCGAGTTCATGTAGTACACATAGTTCATATCTATCTCTATAGTAATCATGTGGTGTGTTGTTAAGGTAATACATGAATGATGGTTGAAGTTGGCAACAATCATGATTGTAGATTGTTATTGAAATAGAGAAACGAATTCAAATTCTTTTCGAATTGCAGTGGTAGTATAGACATTTGGAATGCACTAAAATGTTGGTATGAGTAGGTTACATGCATTATACAGCAAGCGAAAAAATTTAATTGGACATAACATGGATTCATACTCCCTCCTTCCATCGATATAGGGCGTAATGAGTTTTTTAAGACCGCATTTGACTATTGACAAGATTAATAGTGCACACTACAAAAAAAATACACTTCCGTGATGATACGTGTTTGTCACAGTAGGTCGCATTTTCTGTCCTGCATGTACATCCATGACGATTTTATGACAGAATCAAGATAGTCATACCTATGATGTCGTAGAAGTGTTCCATGACATTACCAAAATTATCATCACGGAAGTGTCCACTTCCATGACGATAAATCGCGCGTCACAGAAGTGCTTTCGTCAAGGGTGACTGACATGTGGCATCCACCGTAACGGAACACCGTTAAGCTATAGGGTCGGATTTTGGATCCGATAACCCGTTAACAGCCCCGACCAATGGGGATTTTCCACGTGTAAAATCATCATTGGCTAGAGGAAACATGTGTCGGCTCATCATGGTGACAGATGTCATCCACTCATTGGACAAAAGGCGCCTATGATACGTCGACACGTGGCACGGCCCAACAGAGGCCCATTCCTGTGAAAAGGCCGGCCCGTTTTACTTGGTCAAAATGTGGCGGGCCGGCCCATGTAAAGCTTGTTAACAGCCTGTTCGCATATAGCCCATCTACAGCCTGCTAACCCAAGGCCCGTTACGCCTATTCGAATTAGGCCTAGTAGCGTCATCTCGGCCATCCAATATGATTCCAGCCCGTTTTCACTTCTGGCCCATGTATGGCCCATGACGTCTTTCGGCCCATATGAGGCCCTATGTAACTCTTGGCCTATTAACGGCCCGTGGTGAAACTGGCCCGTAATGAACAGTGTATCACTTTACACCCATTAACGGCCCGTGGTGAAACTGGCCCATAATGAACAATCTATCACTTTATACCCATTAACGGCCCGTTATTCTGTTGGGCCGTTTCCAGCCCATGTTATCTTTCAGCCTTCTCAGAGCCCATTTATTCTTGGGCTCATTTCCAACATTCGTTTACTTACGGTCCGTTACTATCATTTTCTGCTTGTGGGCAAAATTTAACCCGTGGTTAGAGTCAGCCCGTTTGTGGTCCGCTAATACGTTGGGCCGTTTTCATAGCGTCATCAAATACGGCCTATTAATGATGGCCCGTTATAGTCGGCCCATGAACGGACGATTCCAACTCTAGCCCGTTTATGGCCATGATGCGGCCTGTTATTGGCCCATGTTTGGCCAATCGATCATACTGCCCATATAAGGCCCATTGATGATACGGCCCGTAGAAGGCCCATTGTTTCTACGGCTCGGAGAAGGCCCATTGTTTCTACGACCTGTAGAAGGCCCACTGTTTCTTTGACCCGTAGAAGGCCCACTGTTTCTACGGCCCGTAGGAGGCCCAGTGTCACTACAGTAAATATTAGCCCATGGTTATTGTGGCCTAGTTTTAAAAAATAGGTTATTGCAGCCACTAGCAAACCACAGAAAAAGAACGGCAATGACTACAAGCAAACAAATAAACAAGACAACAAGAAAATAAGTAAGGAAGCAACTTATGCTAGGCTATCATGGCTATCACACATATTACATCCACTGGGCATCAAAGTTCGCCACCAGTGCAAATAAACACGCCGACAAAAGAATATACAAAACTGAGAGCACTTCAGAAGGCACTAGGCCTGGCCAGGTCGGGCCCCCCAAACAGCTGAAGAAGCTGAGTAGACCTCAGTTGTGTCAACGATAGATGCATCAACACTAGATTTATGGCATGATGGTGCGCACGGCAGTCCTCTGACATCTTCATTGCATCTTTGACTTCAAGTCGGAGTTGAGCTAAAGCAAGCCTTTCCACTTTAAGTTGAGACTGAAGAAGTCGAACTGATTGAGGCAGCGACTGCATAGAGGTTGTCTCACACTTGCTGGTGAGTAGCTTCAACTCACTGTCTTCATCAAGACAGGACCTTGGGTCATCTCGCTGTCCTCAAGATGGTTTGGCTCACTATCTTCCTTAAAGTTCCACCTGGCGTAAGAGATATGACTCTAAAAGAGAAACAAGGAGACACGTAACATGTTTCACAATTATATAAGCAAATAAATGGATCTGTTCTGCATAAGGAACATGTTTTTACAACTACAATTTGAAACTGCTAGTTGTTGCAAACGTTCAATCAGATGTAAACAGCAAAGCAAACATCAGTGGAGGAAATGATGCCTATCCAAATCTATACTAGAATAAAGTTTGAAGGCTTGATAAGGATGAACTTACATTACATGTTAACACGGGCTGGAAAAAGCCCTTCTCCATGTTGATGGAAGGATAATTCAATAAATTCCCCAAAGAAAATTCTTTATAAGCGTTGCCATTATTCTACATTTTGCAAAGAGTAAATATAGATCAAATAATATTGGAAGAAACAAAGGATAATGAAGCTCAGGTGCAGACTGATGATACATAATCAAATAGGAATTAATTAAGTACAGTGTTACAAGGCAAAAGGGAGAGAGGTACTGACAAGAGCAATGCAGAGCCGATTATTGTTTTGAGATCGTATGATCCTTTGAGCAAGGAGATTCATTTGGAATTAGTTTTCATACAAGAGAGAAGGTAAGGCACAAGTAGAATTTAGGAGTTCAAATTTCGAATTGATATCATAGACAATACCTGACGCTGGGCTCCCAGCTGTTCTAATAGGGGTTTGGCCACTGGAGTAGGGGTAAAGTGTGGTACAGTTGGGCCTGTGTTTTCTGTGGCTGTTGATCTATCTGATTTAACAGGTATCACTACCTTTTCCAAATACCTAGTTTGTACTCCTTGAGGATCTGCACTCACCTTTTGGACATCTATTACGAAAGAACAACATTTGACTGGAAAAACATAGTGTGACGACACATGGAATAGGAACAGAAAATGGATAGGTATGGCATATAATCATATATGATGCTTAAACTAAGCAGATGGTGTAACAAAGTAGAAGTAATGCAAGAGATCAGATGCAAAATATGTGCGACCAATACAACTTTGCAAAGTTAGAGCAAGCACCTTGATGGGTGAATAAGATAGGCCATCCTCCACCATGCCAAGTTTGTTAGCCAGTGGATCGTTCCGCAATATTCCTCTCGTGCGCCCATTCTCATATTCATTTTGATAATGTTCGATATCTGACATGCATGAAAATATAAAAACAAGTGAGATTTTCTTTGTAATGTAGAAGTGATTCTAATCCAATACTGCCTCCCTGTAAACCCCTTTGTGCTATCTCTGCAACTCTTTTAAAAGATGCCATGCATGCTGTAATTTGTTGTGTGCATTAATATAATGTGGCCTACTACTCAAAATATGAGAGCTCCAGAAGTGATAACACTTCGCAGATGACAGCTTCAACATATAGTAAAGAAGAACAAGTCGACCTGACCTGACAGATTCAAAATATACTAAGGGAGAACAGCTCGACCTGACCAGTCGACCGCAAGAGAAGAGTATCATCTTAAAGAAGAGCAGAAGAGCAAGCAGATTGAAGATATTACAAGTATTTCAATACAATATCGGTTGGCCACCCATGATGAACCAGAGCGCACAAAGAAATACTATTCTTTCCGGTCTCTCCATATGTGGCTCACATGCATTTCGAAACTAAAGTAGGAACATTTAGCTAGCCAATTAAACATCTCTCAGTTTTACTAATATCAGCAATAATATCAGATATGAATTTGTACAACTAAGCTTGTTTAGCTCGATGGGTGGAGCAGTGCTATTATGACACGAACCACGTATGCTGATTGTGGTCATCATAAAATGGGGAAAACATAAGCATGATGAGTACAGTGTTGACCGTGGCAGTGGGATGGCAGATCTGAAGCTGCAAACTGCGCAAAGGGTAGTTAGCAACCGATGTTTGCTTTGAAATAACAACTAAGATTTGGTATGGACAAGAAAGTACGGTCAACAAGTGACAAAGAAATGCAATTATGCTGTCTCTCTACATGTCGCGACATGCATTTGGAAACTCAAGTGGGACCTTTAGCTAACCAATTAAATGTGTCGGTTAACTAATATCAATATGATATCACAATCATATTTGAACAACTAAGCTTTCGAATTCGGAGTGTTGTGTTGTTTAGCTTGAAGGGTGGAGTAATGCTAGTACGACAGAAAGCACCTACGCAGATCATAGTAGAGTAGATAAAAGGGGAAAACCCTAAGCATCAAGAGAAAAATCAGGAAAGTGGAACTAGCTGGACTAGTGGGTGGCGCACATGCTTTTCTAAACGAATATAGGGACATTAGGTGACCAATTACACGTTCTCTGTATTAGTGATATGAGCATCATATCAGATTCGTATTTCAACACGTAAGCTTTGGGTTGAGGTCTTGAGGAGCAGTGCTAGCACGACACGAAGCACCTACGATGATGGTAGTGAATATAAATGGGGGAAACCATAAGCTTTACAAGTATAGTGCCCGTGCGATGGCGGATCTGAAGGTACAAACCGGACAAAGGTACTTCGCAACCAATGTTTGCTTTCAACTAGCCACTATGATTTGGTACGGACAAGAAAAGTACAGTAAACAAATTACGATCTATTTTCCGGGTGAGATCAATAACTTAAGCACATATGGAAGAGTACCACCTCTCTTGCGACACCGTGTAGGCCAATGCTGATACATTGAGGGTGCTGCGGGTGTGCACTACAAAAAAAATACACTTCCGTGATGATACGTGTTTGTCACAGTAGGTCGTGTTTTTTGTCATGCATGTACATCCATGAAGATTTTATGACAGAATCAAGATAGTTATACCTGTGCTGTCGTAGAAGTGTTCCATGACATTACCAAAATTATCATCACGGAAGTGTCCACTTCCATGATGATAAATCACGCGTCACAGAAGTGCTTTCGTCAAGGGTGACTGACACGTGGCATCCACTATAACGGAACGCCGTTAAGCTATAGGGTTCGATTTTGGATCCGATAACCCGTTAACAGCCCCGACCAATGGGGATTTTCCACGTGTAAAATCATCATTGGCTAGAGGAAACACGTGTCGGCTCATCATTGGGACAGATGTCATCCACTCATTGGACGGAAGGCGCCTATGATACGTCGACACGTGGCACGGCCCAATAGAGGCCCATTCCTATGAAAAGGCCGGCCCGTTTGACTTGGTCAAAATGTGACGGGCCGGCCCATGGAAAGCCTGTTAACGGCCTGTTCGCATATAGCCCATTTACAACCCGCTAACCCAATGCCCGTTAGGCCCTATCCGAATTAGGCCCAGTAGCGTCATCTGGGCCACCCAATATGATTCCAGCCCGTTTTCACTTCTGGCCCATGTATGGCCCATGACGTTTTCGGCCCATATGAGGCCCTATGTAACTCTTGGCCTATTAACGGCCCGTGGTGAAACTGGCCCATAATGAACAGTGTATCACTTTACACCCATTAACGGCCCGTGGTGAAACTGGCCCGTAATGAATAGTGTATCACTTTATACCCATTAATGGCCCGTTATTCCGTTGGGCCGTTTCCAGCCCATGTTATCTTTCGGCCTTCTCGGAGATCATTTATTCTTGGGCTCATTTCCAGCAGTCGTTTACTTACGGCCCGTTACTGTCATTTTTTGCTTGTGGGCCAAATTCAGCCCGTGGTTACAGTCGGCCCGTTTGTTGTCCGTTAATACGTTGGGCTCTTTTCATAGCGTCATGAAATACGGCCTATTAACAATGGCCCGTTATGGTCGGCCCATGAATGGACGATTCCAACTCTAGCCTGTTTAAGGCCATAATGCGGCCTGTTATTGGCCCATGTTATCATACTGCCCGTATAAGGCCCATTGATGATACGACCCGTAGAAGGCCCATTTTTCTATGGCCCGTAGAAGGCCCACTGTTTCTACGGCCCGTAGGAGGCCCAGTGTCACTACAGTAAATATTAGCCCATGGTTATTGTAGCCTAGTTTTTAAAAAATAGGTTATTGCAGCCACTAGCAAACTGCGGAAAAAGAACTGCAATGACTATAAGAAAAAAAATAAACAAGACAACAAGGAAATAAATAAGCAAGCAACTTATGCTAGGCTATCACGGCTATCACATATTACATCCACTGGGCATTAAAGTTCGCCACCAGTGCAAATACGCGCCGACAAAAGAATATACAAAACTGAGAGCACTTTAGAAGGCACTAGGCCTGGCCAGGTCGGGCCCCCCAAATAACTGAAGAAGTTGAGTAGACCTCAGTTGTGTTAACGATAGATGCATCAACACTAGATTTAAGGCATGATGGGGCGCACGGCAGTCCTCTAACATCTTCATTGCATCTTTGACTTCAAGTCAGAGCTGAGCTGAAGCATGCCTTTCCGCTTTAAGTTAAGACTGAAGAAGTCGAACTGATTGAGGCAGCGACTGCACAGAGGTTGTCTCACACCTGCTGGTGAGTAGCTTCGACTCACTGTATTCATCAAGACAGAACCTTGGGGTCAACTCACTGTCCTCAAGGTGGTTTGGCTCACTATCTTCCCTAAAGTTCTGCCTGGCATAAGAGATACGACTCTGAAAGAGAAACAAGGAGACACGTAACATGTTTCACAATTATATAAGCAAATAAATGGATCTGTTCTGCATAAGGAACATGTTTTTACAACTACAATTTGAAACTGGTAGTTGTTGCAAACATCCAATCAGATGTAAACAACAAAGCAAATAGCAGTGGAGGAAATGATGCCTATCCAAATCTATACTAGAGCAAAGTTTGAAGGCTTGAGAAGGATGAACTTACATTACATGTTAACACAGGCTGGACAAAGCCCTTCTCCACGTTGATGGAAGGATAATTCAATAAATTCCCCAAAGAAAATTCTTTATAAGCATTGCCATTATTCTACATTTTGCAAAGAGTAAATATAGATCAAATAATATTGGAAGAAACAGAGGATAATGAAGCTCAGGTGCATACTGATGAAACATAATCAAATAGCAATTAATTAAGTACATCATTACAAGGCAAAAGGGAGAGAGGTGCTGATAAGAGCAATGCAGAGCCCATTATTGTTTTGAGATCGTATGATCCTTTGAGCAAGGAGATTCATCTGAAATTAGTTTTCATACAAGAGAGAAGGTAAGGCACAAGCAGAAATTTAGGAGTTCAAATTTTGAATTGATATCATAGACAGTACCTGACGCTGGGCTCCCAACAGTTCTAATAGGGGTTTGGCCACTGGAGTAGGGGTAAAGTGTGGTACAGTTGGGCCTGTGTTTTCTGTGGCAGCTAATCTATCTGATTTAACAGGTATCACTACCTTTTCCAAACACCTAGTTTTTACTCCTTGAGGATCTGCACTCACCCTCTTCCTTTTGGACATCTATTATGAAAGAACAACATTTGATTGGAAAAACATAGTGAGACGACACATGGAATAGGTACAGAAAATGGATAGGTATGGCATGTAATCATATATGATGCTTAAACTAAGCAGATGGTGTAACAAAGTAGAAGTAATGCAAGAGGTCAGATGCAAAATATGTGCGACCAATACAACTTTGCAAAGTTAGAGCAAGCACCTTGATGGGTGAATAAGATAGGCCATCCTCCACCATGCCAAGTTTGTTAGCCAGTGGATCGTTCCGCAATATTCCTCTCGTACGCCCATTGTCATATTCATTTTGATAATTTTCAATATCTGACATGCATGAAAATATAAAAACAAGTGAGATTTAATTTGTAATGCAGAAGTGATTCTAATCCAATACTGCCTCCTTGTAAACCCCTTTGTGCTATCTCTGCAATTCTTTTAAAAGATGCCATGCATGCTGCAATTTGTTGTGTGCATTAATATAATGTGGCCTACTACTCAAAATATGAGAGCTCCAGAAGTCATGACACTTCGCAGATGATAGCGTCAACATATAGTAAAGAAGAACAAGTCGACCTAACCTGACAGATTCAAAATATACTAAGGGAGAACAACTCGACCTGACCAGTCGACCGCAAGAGAAGAGTATCATCATAAAGAAGAGCAGAAGAGCGAGCAAATTGAAGATATTACAAGTCTTTCAATACAATGTCGGTTGGCCACCCACGATGAACCAGAGCGCACAGAGAAATACTAGTCTTTCCGGTCTCTCCATATGTGGCTCACATGCATTTCGAAACTAAAGTAGGAACATTTAGCTCACCAATTAAACATCTCTCAGTTTTACTAATATCAGCAATAATATTAGATATGAATTTGTACAACTAAGCTTGTTTAGCTCGATGGGTGGAGCAGTGCTATTACGACCCGAACCACATAGGCTGATTGTGGTCATCATAAAATGGGGAAAACATAAGCATGATGAGTACAGTGTTGACCGTGGCAGTGGGATAACATATCTGAAGCTGCAAACCGCGCAAAGGGTAGTTAGCAACCGATGTTTGCTTTGAAATAACAACTAAGATTTGGTATGGACAAGAAAGTACGGTCAACAAGTGACAAAGAAATGCAAATATGATGTCTCTCTATATGTCGCGACATGCATTTGGAAACTCAAGTCGGACCTTTAGCTAACCAACTAAATGTGTCGGTTAAATAATATCAGTATCATATCACAATCATATTTGAACAACTAAGCTTTCGAAGTTTGAGTGTTGTGTTGTTTAGCTTGAAGGGTGGAGTAATGCTAGTACGACAGAAAGCACCTACGCAGATCATAGTAGAGTAGATAAAAGGGGAAAACCCTAAGCATCAAGAGAAAAATCAGGAAAGTGGAACTAGCTGGACCAGTGGGTGGTGCACATGCTTTTCGAAACGAATGTAGGAACATTAGGTGACCAATTAAACGTTCTCTGTTTTAGTGATATGAGCATCATATCAGATTTGTATTTCAACACGTAAGCTTTGGGTTGAGGTCTTGAGGAGCAGTGCTAGCACGACACGAAGCACCTATGATGATGGTAGTGAATATAAAGGGGGGAACCATAAGATTTACAAGTATAGTGCCCGTGCCATGGCGGATCTGAGGGTGCTGCGGGTGCGATGGCTGTCGGCAGCGGGGAAGAAGACTTTAGACGGCAGACGGCCGGGTCGGGGGATATATCCTGTTGCCGTGGACGAGGCAGTCGTAGGAGCGGCAACGACAAGGTGGACGACGGCGCCGATGAAGCGTGAGGAGGCGATGAAAGGATCCTGGTCCAGCTCCATGGATGAGAGACGTCCATCTCTTGCCATGGACGACGGGGTAGGGGTAGCGGCTCCGGCAAAGTGGAGGATGGGGTGGCGGACGGAGGAGGCTAGCCGCAGTGCGGAGGTTGTCGTGCCGCCGACGGTGTATGAATGGGGAAATGGAGGGGAGGGGGGATCTCAAACTTTGGGACGCGCTTCACTGAAAAGGGGGATAGTTACGAACTTATCCCCTGTTTAAAATTTTGGACATCGCGTCGGTTGGGGATAGGATGGTAATCTCGCATCTCCCAAATATTTGCCGGTAACTATTTCGGGCGAGGAGAGGGTGTTTTTCTGCCCACGGTTGGCGCCCACGGTGTATGAACGGGGCTGACAGGTAGGGCGGTTGTGTCACGTCTGATGGAAGTTACACATCTGCCCCTATTTAAAATATTAGCCTACATCGATTTCGGACGAGGAGAGTTTGTTTTGCCGCCTATCGTGTATGAATGGGGAAATGGAGGAAGAGACACATGTCTTTCAGATGAGCTTGAATCAAATGTGTTTTGCTGCCCACGTTTGGCGCCCACCTTGTCTGAATGGGCTCAGAGGCGGTCGTGTCACATCTGATTGAAGTTACTAGTCTACCCCTATCGACAGCAGTGTAAATCTGGTCGATAAGGATGTCAAGTGTCAGGGGTAGACAGTAATTTCCATCTTGCAAACACTTGCTGAGGGCAGCCCAGAAATTATAGTGGGTGTTTAGCCGCTTCGTTCAAAACTTGGGAAAATTAGCATTCACGTTTGCCCTGGGACCTGGCAAACTAAATTCAAATCCAATTTGTAGTCGATTACGAATATCCACAGATAATTATACATTTTGTTATTTGTTTCTTCAAAACCACAACAAAGATTTATTCCACCTTTATATATGATTATGATTTAGAAATGCTGTGATCTTCGAATTCAGTAGGTTGGATATACTCTGATTCAAACAGTTATTTCATCCAATACAATATGCTCACACGAAAAACAGTTCACCTTATGTCAATCATTCAAGTACCGAGGATTACCTCGCCTAAAAAATTCGGATCACTACAACACATGGACAACATAGGGGTCTTGCAACATAATCCATTCAGAGACATGACACAACATGCAAGTACAATAATCTAATGACAATTTCAACTGGTATCTAAAGAAGAACCGGGATTACCTTGGGCTTCAGATAGCAGAAACAGCAGGACCTCCTCCGTCTTCAAATGCAACATTCTTACTTCCTCCAATTCTTGGGTTGCTTGCATAATGCGTGTCGCTAATTCCGTAATATCCAGCCTCAAGATAAAGATTACCTCATTCATGGCAGCCATGCCATCTCTTTCTGCCTCTAGTAGAGCCTCAAGCACTATAATATCTGTGCTTAGACTGCTCTCCGGTGGTGTTGCCTCTAAACTGCTACCATCTGGTAACATGGATGGTGCATTGCTTCCACAAATAGATTATGGGGTTGTACATTGTGTCCTAGTGTGAACGGCATATTGAAAGGTTTCCGCTGGACATAAGTAAGAGATAGTTATCATATGATCCAAGCAGTAAGCTTACATGGTAAACGATGGACGAATTATTGCCGAGCATGGCAAACTATATTTAAATGGTTTGAAGCAGCATCAGCCGAAAAGAAATTAAAATGGTAAGATGAAACTAGGGATGTAAGTGGCAAATAAACGACATCCGCCAGTCCCATCTAGTTAGTTTTTGATACCTCCCTAATTCATTTTCCTCAAAAAACAAAAACTCTTTTGAACTATCATACCACTAGTGGACTTTAATCGGGATTAAACGGGGCCTAGTTGATATCTCTAGTTGAAAGGGAGTGTAGAACCGCTATATTTAAGTTGCCAAGGCATCTAAGCAGTTGAAATAATCTGAGAAAGCACTTAACAGTGTGGCCTCATATAAACTACGAAGATAGTCTTGTGATGAAGTTGAGAGGAAAAGTTAAGGACTCAAATGAAATAGGCATGCATTTGTTTACGATAGTACAGCAGGCACTGCTGACATATTGGCCAACTCAGGTATAGCGTAACAACAAACAAGCATTCGAATCAAGCAATACAGCAGAGCAGACAACTGAACTATTTGTAATTCGGTAGGATTACACGTTGAGGGCACAAGCCAAGAAAGCAGCCCACTCGCATTACATTTCACATGTACTAAAACACATTGGCTTACCATATGTTGCTGTGAAGCCTAGCCGCTGTTGCAATGTTCTTCGAAGATATCGTCAGCATCCCGTGGTTGCAAATCTAGTTGTTGTAGTTTATTCTGCACCATCTATTTAGGTAAAATTAATTTTAATTGCATGCACTGGTCCGAATTGATCATCAATGGTTCATCTAAACTAATGAAAGAAGGGTGTGTGCATACACGACAATATATCTGCTTCCCTCTATTTTTATGCTTGTTCGAGGTGCCAACCCCAAAAGAACAAATATTTTGCTTGATGGGGTTGGCAGCTTCATAATTAATGGAAGCATCAAATTAGTCATGCAACTTGGGAAGATCAAGAACACACAAACAAGTAATGAACAGAGGCTCGGAGCAGTGATGTAATAGCTAGCATCAGAAAATGTAGGGTAAAACAAACAAAAAGCAGCGGAACCACATGCTAGTTTGCTTATGTGTAATTAAGCATAGAGAACATTAAGCAGTCTGACGGAACCAACAGGTGGCATCAGAACAAAACTAAAGCATATTAACTATATGTGCACTGGTATGTAATTTAGCACATGTAACATGTTCACTGCCAAAAGTATGGCCCTACAGGTGCAAGCAGAATAACGCGTCTCATGAAAAACTGAATGATGCCCTGAAGAAATTCAAAGGTGCGATGCTTATGCTAGGAAAGTGAACGTAGGCGCCGGCCGTTGGATAATAGTACCTGATTCTCGGCGGCGTATGGGTATCATTGTCATACTTGATAGCCAAGGATCGTCGATGGTGCTCGTGTTGCGGTTGAGTTTGGGCCGGCTGTCGCTGCCACTGAAGCGGCTCCGGTGCTACGGTTGCGGCGCCTGTCGATATACAAGAAAACTCATCTGTTGTAAGTGAACAGTTGCACGATAAAGAGAAAAACCGAAGGAGTACAAATCGAAATAACCTAATGAGGCTGCGGCGTCGGTAAAGCAGGGCCGGTGGAGTTGAATATGGCGTTCGTGGAGCGGGTCTAGTGCAGTGGATGAAGGCTTTGGAGGGTGCGTTGTACAGTGCTTTCGGTGAGGCGGATCTGTTGCCACGGACGAGGGCTTGTATGAAGGGTCAGCGAAGGGGCGGACGAGGGAGTTAGTGAAGGGCCTACGCCGTGGTGGATGAGGGCACCGGTTAAGCAGATCCGGTGCGGTGGACCATGATGGAGGTCAAGGAGATCTGGAGCGGTGGACAAGCCAGTCGCTGAAGCGGCTCCGGTGAAGTGGTGAGTTGGCAGTTGGGGGTTCCAAGGTGCGGAAGGTAGATCCAGCAGGGTGTGAGGTCCACCACTACGGCGGAGTACTAGATTCGGCGGCTTTCCATGGTTGGGGGGGTCGGGGAGGGGATGGGGAGGGGCTCTGGGGAAGAATGTTGGGGGCAAAGAGGGGAAAACAATGGAGTTACCAAAGCAGCCCTTTTCCGTTCATGTGGCAGGGGTAAAATAGGAATATCGTTGGGCTAAACTTTCGGGCGCGTGATATTTCGATGTGAGCGGGAAGTTTGAAAGCTTTTGGCGCCTAAAATTATAAGTATTCGGCTCTCGTACGACTGACTATGATATCATGGTCGACAATTTGTTTGTTTTGCACGCAAAAAAGTGCAAGTTTTGGAAATCAATGTCTCCAACTCAAAACTTAGATTGTCCATTCAATTCAAATATGGATCATTGAGCTACTACAAGCAAATACCATCATACGGTCCAATTCAAATGAAATTCCAAATGTGTTTATCCTAAATATGATGACAAAAGCAAAAATGTGTATGTGTATGAATAAAGTGAATGATTATAAAGTTTGAGCATGCTCGTATGTGTATATCTCTAGGTTTGATATATGAATTTGAAATCACGAAATTACGGCTTAAAAAATGTACCTCCATTTAAATGAATTACAAAAGCTAATGATGGAGTCGAATTCCAAAATTCCAATCTTAGGTTTGTAATTCTGGTACATCAAGGTATATCACGAATGTTCAAAAGTATCGTTATGTCATAGTACAAACTGTGAAACAAATTGATCAACCATGAGTGCACAATATCTCAATTACGCTAAAGTCCCTCAAATATAGACACCTCACTCTTTATCTGAAGTCAACCCACCCCCCCACCACCACACACACACACACACACATAGAGAAGTCGTTCTCTCCCCCAAACACCAACACACGAGCACATTAACACCCCTCTCTCTTGTAAAGTCCGGACCCCAACACAGCTCTCTATCACTTTGTCTCTCGGGCATGCACACATCTCTTCCCTCACTCTCTAGGTCCCCCGCTATCTCTCTTACCCAAGCACACACACTATGTAGAGTGTATATTTCCCATACACACAAAACATCGCCCCCAAACGTCTATCTCCCTAGTTATGTGGTTCTCGCGCACTCACCTCACACACCACCCCCACTGCAAACAACCACACTTTGTCTCCTTATGCACCACTCTCCTCTTTCTATCTCTCCTACATGCGGACCCGCCCCAGCTCCTTCCCTGTATACATATATGTCGTGACTCTTTGCATGGCTCCCTAATGTATAATCATTCTCGATTTTGCACATTGTTCTCTACACCATCTATTCTAGATCTCTCATGAAGTCCCTGTCACACACACGATGAATCGCTTCCCTTGCGTCTCCGTTCATAGGCCAATTTCAGAGAACATCAACATTGTCTCCCTATCTATACACCATTTATGGACACAAACGACCCCTCTCGACCTCTCTCTCTCTCTCTCTCTCCCTCTCTCCCTCTCTCCCTCTCTCCCTCTCTCCCTCTCTCCCTCTCTCTCTCTCTCTCTCTGTCGGTGTACTAAAGTAGGGGTACCTTAGTATCCCGAACTTGTGCACGGGCAGTCGCAGCGACCCGTGGCAGGCCTTGCCAGGCGCCCGCCAAGATCCTCAGCGGCTACTTTGATGCCATTCAAGAACAGAGTACTCAAGCTAAGGCCCCGGCAAGAGGAGCGTGCACGGGAAGGCCAACCAAGGCCCCGGCAAGAGGAGTTTGCCAGGAAGGCCAACCAAGGCCCCGGCAAGGGAAGCTGGCCGGGAAGAAGACAAGACCCTGGCAAGAGGAGCTTGCCGGGAAGGCCACTCAAGGCATTCCAAGAAAACTTGCCGCGACGCCCCGCGCGTCCCGGCAAGGTCCGGCGAGCGGCAAGCTTGCTGGTGCGACGAGATAAGGGCCGCGGCAAGGCGCTTGCCGCGGCAAGGCTGCCACTCTGCGCCCGCGCTCCAGCGCATCCGATGACGTGTCGCCACAAGATCGCTCCTGGTGCACGTGGCGGGTAGCTGTACAGCATGGCGGTGCGAGGTGGCAAGCGAAGCAGACAAGGGGGCCATCGTAGCGATCGGTGGCGCTCCTAACGGTCGTTTCCTTGCACTGTTGGGGCGACCGGACATGCATTAAATGCCCTTGTCCCCTGCCGTCAGAGTTAGGTAGGGGACACTGTTGGTAGCAGTTGTACCAACCCGCGTTTTTACTCTTCTACCCCTCTTTCTACGCTGCCACCTGTTGGTGACCCCTTTAGCCTATAAAAAGGAGGCCCATGCGCACGTAGAGGGGGTTCGGAGCATTTGGGTTCGGCTCACTCGAGACTAGGAGAGGGTCGACTCATTCGAAACCTGAGAGCACCCACGCTCTCAAGCAAAAACAGAATAGAAACACACAAAGCAGTAGTAGGAGTTTTATCTCTCCGGAGAGCTCCGAAGCTGGGTAAAACCCCCCTGCGCGCTCCCGCCTCGATCTGCTCTCTGTGCGCCCTCCGCCCCCCTGCCAGACTAAAAAGGGGCCCTGCCCCATAGGTGCTTGCACCCCATCGCGGCGACATCTCTGGCGCGCCAGGTAGGGGGTGCGTCGAGGTCGTGCGAACCTGATCCGGCGTTTGCACGCGCTACATCAGCATCTTCATCGACATGCCACCGAAGAAGAAGGCTTCGGAGGTGGCCGCTCCGTCCGAATCTATCGTACCGCCACCGGAGCAAACGGGCGGTGGGGTGGACGCCGGCGGAGGAGCGGGCGCCAGCGGAGGGACTCACATCGTCACTCGGTCCAAGGACAAGGCCCCGCAAGCTTCAGCGTCTGTACATCCGTCGCACCCCTCCCAGGAGGTGCAGGATCGACAACGCCACAGTGCCCTAGCACCGTACTCGCATTAGAACAAGGCCAAGCTGGTGGGTCGCGGGACGCTCAAGGCCAACATGCGCGACAGCATGCTGGCACGAGCGCGAGACGGTCGCCTAGGCGAGATGTTGCTCCTTCTAACAATGTTAGAAGTCTGAGCATATCCCGCACCTCGCATCGCTCGCCGCCGCCACCCAAGACTCCAGAGGAAGCGCTGGCCCGAGCCCAGCTGCTCCTGGATTACCCTCCAACGTCAGACAAGATCGACGACTGGAGGGCCACCATTCAGAGCCTTATCGGCTTCGCCAACGGCGACAAGCCCCGGCAACCGAGCACATCGAAGCCCCGGAGAGACGCCCAGGCGCGAGCCGACGCCGATAAGACCGCTGGGGGTGCCGCCACCGTGTACTCCCCTCCATGAAGGCCAAGATCGCCGACTCGCCGGGCCAACCTCGACGCCGATTCCACCGCGTCGTCGGACCCGCGAGTTCACCGCGATCAACGCCAAGTTCTCCAAGAACGACGACAAGAAGACGCTCGTACTCGCATCGAGCGCCGAAGAGAAGCGCGGCATCAGTCAGACCAGCGCGCTGGGCCCACTGTTGATATGCACGCGCCGGGGGAACCAGGCGACTTGCCGTACGCGGTAGGTTGCCCTGTGTTCACCCGTGAGCTGCGGCAGGTCCAGTGGCCCAATACCAAAAACTTCAAGCCAGATGTACCCGAGAAGTACGATGGCAGGATACATCCGTCGGAGTTCCTCAGTGTCTACACCATCGCGGTGCAGGCTGCCGGGGGGCGCGACGAGAAGATCCTCGCCAACTACTTCCCGCTGGTGCTCAAGCCCAACGTCAAATCTTGGCTAATGCACTTGCCGGACAACTCCATCTCTTCGTGGGCGGACCTGTGTCATCAGTTTGTCGGCGCCTTCACGGGAGGCCACAAACCCCATGGCCAGGAGAGCGATCTTCATCTGCTCGCCCAGAAGGAAGGAGAACCCCTGCGCAAGTACATACAGAGATTCAGCCAAGTGCAGCGCAACATCCCAGACGTCCACCCTGCCGCGGTTATCAGCGCGTTCCATCAGAACGTGCGTAACCGCAAGATGAGGGAGGAGATGGCGATGTGCAAAATCAGAGATGTCAGCAAGCTATATGCTCTGGCCGACAAGTGTGCACGTGCTGAGGAGGGGAGGAAACTCCCCGGAGAGAACGCAGGAGCAGAAGGATCTGACAGTGAGGATGCCGCCCCGACAAAGAAGAACCGGAGGCGGAACAACAGAAACAGAAGAGCTAAGGATGTGCTAGTCGTCGAGCAGTCCGGCAGTGGAGGTGGCGCCGAGAAGGCCAAAGCTGGTGACTCCGGCGAGGCTGTGGTGGCCGTCGACAAGCAGGACGGCTCCGGCAAGCAGTACTGCAAGATCCACCGCACCAAGGGCCATGACCTCTAGGCCTGCAAGAAGGTTGAGCAGCTCGTTAAGCTATAGAAAGCCGAGTACGAGCGTCGCGACAAGGAGAAGGCCCAGGGAGGTAGCGGAGGATCCGGCAAGAAGCGTCCCGCCCAGGGGGGGCGCCGCGGCAAGGCCAAGGAGCGGCAAGGAGACAGGCCTCCCCGCGGCCGCGATAAGGACGAAGACGAAGACGAAGATGATGAGATGGAGGAAGATGAGGCCGACGAGCAGGAGTATCATAAGGCAACAGACGTTCTGTGCGTTGACGGCGGTGCCTCTCTGCACACCTCACACCGCCAACTCAAACAGTGGATGCGGGAGGTGAACACAGCAGAAGCGTCCGTTGAGTCGCGCAAGCCTCTGAAGTGGTCCAGCACGCCCATCATCTTCGACGTTGAGGATCACCCTGACCACACAACTGCGGTCGGGTGCTTGCCGATGTTGGTTTCGCCAACGATCCGCAACCTCAAGATCACGAAGATGCTGGTTGACGGCGGGGCCGGCCTGAATCTGATCTCTTCCGCGGTACTCAAGAAGCTCCAGATCCCCGACAGCGAGCTCGAAGAAACCGGCACCTTTCAAGGGATCAACCCGGGAAGGAGCAAGCCGAAGGGGAAGATCATGCTGCCAGTAACGTTTGGCAGTGAGCTGAACTTCAGGACAGAGAGAGTCACATTCGACGTTGCCGATTTTCCATTGCCCTACAATGGGATACTTGGCCGTCCAACGCTTGCTAAATTCATGGCAGCCTCTCATCACGCCTACAACGTCCTCAAGATGCCCGGACCGATAAGTGTCATTTCTGTCCATGGCGACAAGAAAGATGCACTTATCTATACCGACAAGATCTACCGGGAAGCAGCAGCCGCAGCAGAACACAAACAACTTGCCGGTGAAGCTCCCGGGGAGAAGAAGAAGACCAAGTCCGGCAAGAGTAGCTCTGATGCCTACTCCGGCAAGCGCGCCTCTTCGGAGTGCTGCGCTACCGTCGAGGACGCACCATCGAGCTCCACCGGCAAGTCCAAGTCCGGCAAGAGTAGCTCTGATGCCTACTCCGGCAAGTGCACCTCTTCGGAGTGTTGCGCTGCCGTCGAGGACGCACCATCGAGCTCCACCGGCAAGTGCAAGAAGGCAAAGATAGCTTCACCACAGACCAAGAAAGTGGCCGCCAAGGAGGACGGCACTGGTGGTACCTTCACCATTAGTGCCACGCTTGACCCTAAATAGGAAAGCGCGCTCGTTACTTTCCTACGGGCGAATGTCGATGTGTTTGCATGGCAACCATCTGACATCCCCAGTGTTCCCAGGAAAGTAATTAAGCACCACCTTGCCGTCTGCCCTCACGCGCGGCCCGTCAAGCAGAGAGTCCGAAAACAAGCAGTAGAACGCCAAGAGTTCATTGCAGAAGAAATCAAGAAATTGGAAGGAGCAGGCTTGGTCCGAGGAGTGCTCCATCCAACGTGGTTAGCCAATCCAGTAGTCGTGCGCAAAGCAAACGGGAAGTGGAGGCTTTGTATTGACTTCACTGATGTTAATAAAGCTTGTCCCAAGGATCCATTTCCCTTGCCGCGCATTGACCAGATTGTCAACTCCACGGCAGGATGTGATCTGCTTTCATTCCTTGATGCATACTCAGGATATCATGAGATCTTCATGGCAGAAGAGGATGAAGAGAAAACCGCATTCATTACTCCATGTGGCACGTACTGCTTTGTACGGATGCCTTTCGGACTAAAGAATGCTGGTTCGACATTTGCGAGAGTAGTCAGCCATGCTTTTGAGCCACAGCTGCACAGAAATGTAGAAGCTTACATGGATGACATAGTGGTCAAGAGCAAGGACAAAGAAACTTTGATCCAAGATCTCGATGAGACCTTCGCAAATCTGCGCAAGATCAACCTCAAGTTGAATCCCGAGAAGTGTGTGTTTGGAGTTCCTTCCGGCAAGCTCCTCGGATTCTTCGTGTCTCAGCGGGGGATCGAAGCCAATCCCGACAAGATCAAGGCCATCGAGCAAATCGAAGCACCGAAGCGAGTCAAGGATGTGCGAAGGCTTGCCGGCTGCATTGCTGCTCTCAGTAGGTTCATCTCTAAGTCTGCTGAGCGCGCCCTGCCATTTTTCAAAATTTTGAAAAAGGCAGGTCCAATGAAATGGACTCTGGAAGCGGAGGCTGCGCTGCAGGACCTGAAGAGATACCTATCCTCTACTCCAACACTTGTTGCACCTAAGCCACAAGAGAAGTTGCTGCTATATCTGGCGGCAACCAATCAAGTGGTTAGTGCTGCGTTAGTAGCGGAGAGGGAGGCAGATGGTGAGCCAGCGACCGCGGCAAGCGAGTCCAGCGACAAGCAGGGGGCTTCCCCGACAAGCTCTGGCCCGACAAGCCCTGATCCGGCAAGTTCCGGTTCCGGCAAGGACGGATCTGCGCAGCCACAAGAAGAGAAGCAGAAGAAGATGGTGCAGCGCCCAGTTTACTTTGTCAGTTCCCTTCTTCAGGGGGCTAGATCAAGGTACTCTGGTGTGTAGAAATTGCTCTTCGGCCTTCTCATGGCCTCGAGGAAGCTGCGCCATTACTTTCAAGCGCATGAGATCATAGTGGTCACTCGCTTTCCGTTGAAGAGGATATTGCAGAATCCAGAGGCAACGGGCAGGATTGTCGAGTGGGCACTGGAATTGTCAAGCTTTGGCCTCGAGTTTGAAAGTGCTTCAACTATCCAGAGCCGAGCATTGGCAGAATTCATAGCAGAATGGACGCCAACGTCTGATGAAGAAACTCCGGAGAGGAGCATCCCCGTCAAGGAAGCAAGCAAAGAATGGATCATGTACTTTGACGGTGCCTTCTCGCTGCAAGGCGCCGGTGCGGGCGTGCTACTTGTCGCACCCACCGGGGAGCACCTCAAGTACGTGGTCCAGATGCACTTTCCCAAGGAGCAAAAAACAAACAATACTGCAGAGTATGAAGGCTTGCTTGCCGGACTCAGGATCGTGGCAGACCTTGGGATCAAGAAGCTTATTGTCCGGGGTGACTCACAGCTTGTCGTCCGTCAAGTAAACAAAGATTATCAGAGTCCGTTGGTGGAAGCATACATTGATGAAGTGAGGAAGCTGGAAGAGCATTTTGACGGCCTGCAAATGGAACATGTTCCAAGAGCTCAGAATGACATTGCAGACGGCCTGTCAAAATGCGCTGCACTCAAGTTACCTGTGGAACCAGGGATTTTTGTGCTCAAGCTGACTCAACCATCTGTAACACCATCAACTAGACAGAGCAAAAAGAGGAAGTTGATTACTGGCGACTACCTTCTGGCAGAGCCCCCCGAAGCCACCGTCAAGAGAGTCCCCAAGATCAACACCAAGAGCGCTGAGGAGCGGTCTACTCCGGCAAGCCCTGGGCCTTGTTCCGTTCGAGCAAAGGCTCCCGACGAGTTTTGCTCCGGCAAACTTCCTGGGGAACATCCTGCTCTGGCAAGCCCCAGGCCCTGTTCCGTTCGAGCGGGAGCTCCCGGCAAGTTCTGCCCCGGTGAACTTGCCGGGGAACGTCAAGCTCCGGCAGAACCGTCAGTTCTCGCCGTGGAAGCGGGCGTTCCCGCAGCACCAGATATGCCTTTAGTCCTTGTTGTCGAGCCACAGGCTCCAACTTGGGCACAGCCGATCGTCCGTTTCCTTCAGACAGGAGAACTTCCCGAAGAGCAGGAAGAAGTGGAAAGAGTAGCCCGGCAGTCAAGTATGTACCAGTTTGTCGATCAGACACTGTACAGAAGAAGACTCAACGGTGTGAAATTGAAGTGCATCTCCCGGGAAGATGGACAAGAGCTGTTGGCGGAGATCCATGGAGGCATATGTGGTCACCACATTGGCGCAAGAGCACTTGCCGGCAAAGCTTTCCGGCAAGGTTTCTTCTGGCCGACAGCCCTCCAGGATGCAACTGCACAAGTAACCAAGTGTGAAGCGTGCCAGTTCCACTCCAAGCAGATACATCAGCAACTCAAGAAATCCAAACAATCCCTTTATCCTGGCCATTTTCGGTCTGGGGGCTCGACATTCTCGGCCCCTTTCCCCGAGCTATCGGGGGCTTTGAGTACTTGTACGTCGCAATCGACAAGTTCACAAAGTGGCCTGAAGTGGAAGCAGTGAGGAAGGTGACCGCACAGTCAGCCGTCAAGTTCTTCCGGTCAATTGTTTGCCGTTTCGGAATCCCTAACAGGATCATCACCGACAATGGCACACAATTCACGAGCCGCACCTTCATGCAATACGTCCAAGATCTCGGCGCCAAGATCTGCTTCGCTTCTGTTGCTCACCCGAGAAGCAACGGTCAAGCAGAGAGGGCAAACGCTGAAGTGCTGCGCGGGCTCAAGACCAGAACTTTCGACAGGCTGCACAAGTGTGGAAGAAATTGGATTGAGGAGCTGCCGGTGGTTCTTTGGTCGATCAGAACGACGCCAAATCGAGCCACTGGCCAGACACCTTTTGCTCTAGTATATGGAGCAGAAGCAGTTATCCCCACGGAACTCGTGTACGGATCGCCTCGAGTGCTCGCTTATGATGAGCTTGAGCAAGAGCGGCTGCGCCAAGACGACGCGCTGCTCCTCGAGGAAGATCGTCTTTAGGCTGCTGTGCAAGCCGCTCGCTACCAGCAAGCTTTGCGCCGCTACCATAGCCGCAAAGTTAATGCCAGAAGCTTCAAGGAAGGCGACCTTGTTCTTCGGCGTGTTCAATCGGCCAAGAATTCCAACAAGTTGACGCCGAAGTGGGAAGGCCCTTACCGGGTGAAACGAGTCACCGGGCCTGGCGCTGTCCGCCTGGAGACCGAAGATGGCATTCCAGTGAGCAACTCCTGGAACATAGAGCATCTTCGTAAGTTTTATCCGTAAGGCGCGGTTGTCGGACCCTGTCCGGCAACCACCTTTCTGTACAAGTCTTGCCGCTGTTGCATGTAATCCTTTGTACAGAGCCAGGCGCAGACCCTGAGCACAAGTAAATGAAGCGCTGATACCCCGGGGTTATAGCATGCATGCTAAGTCGAGTCTCGTCCTTGGTTAGGGTTGATAGTGCCTAACAGCAGCTAACACTTAGCTTAGAGGTCGAGAGTCCGTCCTTTTGCTTTTCCTTTGTTCGCAGGGCTCGCACATCCTGGCCAGACCGCTTGAGAATGAAAAGGAGAAGAAGGGCGCGCCGGCACCTAGGCCCTGGCAAGCCAGTATCGCTGGGGGCTGCGAGTGCCAAGATTCGTCCCCGGCAAGCCAGAGTTGTTGGGGGCTGCAATATCAGATAAGTCCTTCGTCCCTCTTCATGCATCCTTTTATGGACTGGGGAATGCAAAACCGCGTTTCTTCCCAAAAACTGTCGTGCTCCCTCAACTCTAGGCCCTGGAGCACGTTCTCGGGGCCAAGATTGGTCGTAGTCGCGGCAGCAGAGGGATGAAACGAGGAGGCCGCACCCACATCGTTCCCGCCTCCGTCAAAGAAGTGAGAAAGGTCGAGCGACGTGGGAAGGCGGCAGGGCCTGTTGCCGGGAGGCGAACTGTCTGTCCGAGGGATACCAAGGATTTGCTCCTTGGCGTGGGTTTAACCCGCGAGACAAATAACCCGGCAAGCAACCCCTTTTTCATTAAAAAAACATCCCACTCAGGTACAGTCCATAAAGGATGAAAAACATGAAAGAGAGGATTACAAGTTTTAGATACAACTAAGGCCCGAAGGCTTACAAATTAAAAAGATAAGATGCCCGTAATGCCTTTCCTGTCCCTCTCTTCAGGAGGTAGGTCAAGGAGGCGGAAAGGGGCAAAAGAAGCGCCTAGGCGAGCTACGGGTGCCAGAAGACACCAAGAGAACTGCCCGGGGGCTGTCCGAAGGCTGGACGGTGATGGCAGCGCCGGAAGCGGGGCTCGAAGACGGGGCGGCAGGACGTCAGCACGCTGTCGAGGGCACCACGCCCTCGTACTCCGACCTGACGGCCTTGCCAGCCCTCTCCCCCTTCCGCAGCCTCCCTACGCCAGCCACCCAAGGAGACGACCCCGGGGAGTTCAAGGAGCCGGCGACGCGGATGATGGGGTCGCCGGTGACGTGCGGAGCGGCGCCCGACACCTAGTCGGACCCGCCACTCCGCCGCCCGCTACCCTCGTCGTCGCTGTCGCTCTCCTCCTTGTCACTCTCGCTCGAGGAGGAGTCTTCGCTATCGGAGGAGCTATCCACGCAGCACCTCGCCCGGGTGCCGGAGTCCCCGAAGACCTTGACGGAGAGGAGGTCGCCCTCCATTAACTTAAATGGAGGGTAAACCCCGCTGTCAGGCTGTGGATACGGGCAAACGACTTCCACCCTCGATCAAGATACATCACATGGGGAGCTGGGAATACAACGCGGACTCGCGTGCCGCTGATCCCACAGCCCCTCATCTGCAGTCTCAGCGTCTCGGGCGGGTCTGATTCCATCGCGCTCGCGAACGGAGTTGGGAGCCGGAGGCGACGACGAGGTGCCCGGCGCAGCCTGACGAAGAACTCGCAAGGATCGTCCCCTATGTGGACCGCCGTAGGGGGAGGAGCCGCCGGCGGAGGCGAAGCTGGCGCGCCGCCCCGTCCGCCCCTTCCCCGTGCGCCTCGACCTCGTCCACGACCTCGCCCCCTCCCTCTCCCCCTTATGGCCGGCTCTCCCGCCAAGGGTGCGAGAGAGGGAGAGGTGCGCTGTCTGGCGGCGACCCTCGCCGCCACCGATGAAGATCCAGGGTTCCCTTTCTTCGTCTGAATGGGAGAAAGGAGAGCAGAAGCTGGAGAAAGGAGGAGATGAGAGAGTGCGGGCTTCTGTGCCCCCCCTGCTCTTTATAAAGGAGCGAGGTGGGGGCCCGGCCGCCCCGCTCAGCGAATCAAGGCACGGGGAGAGCAGGGAATCGGGACCGACCCGCTGCCTCCGCTCGCGACGGCCCGGATTCCCACTCCCACCGTCCGTGACCCCAAGCGCATGGGAGCCGCGTGGCGGGGATGCAGAGCCGAGGTGACGGGTGAGGCAGCCTCTCCCCACCCCGTGATCGTGGGATTGGACGCCTCGAAAGCCGCGCACTGGCCCCGTCCAGCAAATGCACCACGCCCCCACGCCTACCTCCGTTTAGGTAGGAGGGCGTGAGCCGTCCCCTTCATCATGGCTTGACGCATGCTCACGGGGCTCGGCCCCGCACACGCCGCCCTCATCACCCACGACACCGCGTTTGACGCGTGCTGTTATGAGCGTGCGCGGTGGAAGCGGAGAGATATGCGGTGTGACCTAGGCCGCGCGTGCACGTGCACTGTTCTGGGCCTGGCCCAACAGCGCTCGGCACCGTGTATGGCCCAGGCCCGGGGGCTCCTGTCGGTGTACTAAAGTAGGGGTACCTTAGTATCCCGAACTTGTGCACGGGCAGTCGCAGCGACCCGTGGCAGGCCTTGCCAGGCCCCCGCCAAGATCCTCAGCGGCTACTTTGATGCCATTCAAGAACAGAGTACTCAAGCTAAGGCCCCGGTAAGAGGAGCTTGCCGGGAAGGCCAACCAAGGCCCCGGCAAGAGGAGTTTGCCGGGAAGGCCAACCAAGGCCCCGGCAAGGGAAGCTGGCCAAGAAGAAGACAAGACCCCGGCAAGAGGAGCTTGCCGGGAAGGCCACTCAAGGCATTCCAAGAAAACTTGCCGCGACGCCCCGCACGTCTCGGCAAGGTCCGGCGAGCGGCAAGCTTGCTGGTGTGACGAGATAAGGGCCGCGGCAAGGCGCTTGCCGCTGCAAGGCTGCCACTCTGCGCCCGCGCTCCAGCGCATCCGACGACGTGTCGCCACAAGATCGCTCCTGGTGCACGTGGCGGGTAGCTGTACAGCATGGCGGTGCGAGGTGGCAAGCGAAGCAGACAAGGGGGCCATCATGGCGATCGGTGGCACTCCTAACGGTCGTTTCCTTGCACTGTTGGGGCGACCGGACAGGCATTAAATGCCCTTGTCCCCTGCCATCAGAGTTAGGTAGGGGACATTGTTGGTAGCAGTTGTACCAACCCGCGTTTTTACTCTTCTACCCCTCTTTCTACGCTGCCACCTGTCGGTGACCCCTTTAGCCTATAAAAAGGAGGCCCATGCGCACGTAGAGGGGGTTCGGAGCATTTGGGTTCAGCTCACTCGAGACTAGGAGAGGGTCGACTCATTCAAAACCTGAGAGCACCCACGCTCTCAAGCAAAAACAGAATAGAAACACACAAAGCAGCAGTAGGAGTTTTATCTCTCCGGAGAGCTCCGAAGCTGGGTAAAACCCCCCCGCGCGCTCCCGCCTCGATCTGCTCTTTGTGCACCCTCCGCCCCCTGCCGGACTAAAAAGGGGCCCTGCCCCATAGGTGCTCGCTCCCCATCGCGGCGACACACACACACACACTCTCTCTCTCTCTCTCTCTCCGTTGCTAGCTCTCTCTTTCTCTCGCTCTCACACCCCTCTCCCACACACACTCGATGTCTCTTCCAAATAGTCTGCTCCCCACGCCCGCACCCGTGCTATCTCGCTACTACACATGTCACACCATTCCCCCGTCCCTTATACTAGGTTTACATCATCAGTGGTTTCTCTACTCCACATACACTCTCTCCCTGTCACACACAAATGCGTGCACAAACACACACAGACACGCACAAACACCCATTTATCTGGATCCTCATCTCTCCCCATGTCCACATGTGTATCTCACACACTCACTCTCTAATTATGTATATGTGTCTCCATGTTACACAACACAAAGCCCCATGTACATGTCTCTCTCTATCCTCCACACACATAGACACAAAGAATCTGTTATCATTGCCTCAGCCTCTAACATATCACACATGCACTCTCTCTCTCTCTCTCTCTCTCTCTCTCGCAAACACGATCAACAAGTGTTTCCCTGTGAATAACTTACGTCTATTCATCAACAGTCATGGCAGTACGGCGAACATGAGACGTGAAAAATAATAAATCTACACGTGCTTAGACCACCTGGTATGACTACTAGGACTAGAGCAAGCCAAAAAGCGTGCCGCCGTCACCCCCTCCTTGTCGGCGACGGGAAAATCTTTGTTTTACACAGTCAAGAAGTCATTGTGCTAAGGCCCCACATGTCGAGGCATTGAATAGAATGTAGATGCTAGTTTACGGAAGCAAGTATCGATAATACATTTGTATCTCCATACTTATATTTCTTCTCTTATAAAAAACCGAGTTGGAAATGATGGTACGTGTGCCATCTTGCAATATAGACCGTCCGATCTATATCTGATTGATGGAAATTAAACTAAAAGATACCTGCACCCCTCTCCACATTTGTAGACAAGGCCTTCCCTCATTCATCCTTATCTCCAACAAACCTCATTGTTGAGCAATTAAGAAAGGAAGCCTCTGGAACAAACTAGCCTAGTGGCCGCTGCCGGCGTCGTCAATCCCCATGCCTCCGCTTAGTCCGACCACCAACCACCACCACACCCCACTCCTCTTCACCTTATCTCATATTTCTCGAGATATCATTAGTTTTTACACATGGGATTACTCCTGCAAGGGTCAATCACAGCAAGTGTTTTATAAAAAAATGCATCTTGATGTTCCGTGCAATGCACGGATCTTGCAATTACTCCTACACAAGACTAAGTTGGTGATGCTGGTGTGTCTGCCATCCGTCATTTCTGACCATTAGATCTACATCTAATGATTGTGAGGTAAGTTGTTGCCTTTTCTCACCAACATCCCACTTGTCTACCAATTTGCAGAAAAACTCATAATTAGTATCTTAAAACCAACCACATCCCTCCCTGACCTCACCAAAACAGCCCAAGGAATATATTATAATTGAAACATAATATATCTCTAGTGACATATGTATATCAAAAATTAGGGTGTTTTCTACCAAGTTTGTGAATAAGTATTATTCTAATTATGATTCGTTGCAACGGACATGAACATTGCTAGTATTTCCAACCATTCATTTTTTCCTAGTAATCCATAGTTTCGAGTTTTCCATCAAGATATTAGTCACTCATGGTTGATATTTACTTTCAATCATGTACACATATGCACTATGTAACTAGCCTTGCTTATTGGCTTCCAAAGCTTAACTTTCACTCCTACTTACAATATGTAGAGTATTTAACAAAAAACTACCACTTTCAACCAGCCCTAGGAAGAATATATTGTACAAAAAATAGCAAAAACATACCCAAAATTTCTTAATCCACGCCAAAAACTACTACCTAGTACTCCTACCGATTAGGTTCGTTTAAACCCATTTATGACTGGGTTGGCCCACACGTCCGTGCTGACGAGCCAGCTTAAACCAACACATTTTGTTTGACCGTTGACACGAGGGACCCACATCTGACCTTCTATCCTATTATTCCCCCTCAAATCATTATTTTTCCTGAACATTACTTCAAACAGTACTGATGCGTGTTCGTCAGTAGTGCCGGTGATGAGCGAGTTGGCCGCCGCTCCGCCGGACGGGCCGGACGCCGCGCTGGCCTCCGCACGGGTTGGCAGGCTGGCCCGAGCGTGACTCACGAGCGAGCAAGCTGCCGTGCTGGCCTTCGCTCGAGCCAGATGGCTGGCCTTAGCGCGGCGCGCACGAGCAAGCCATCGCACTGCCGTGCCAATTTAACTAACAAACCTTGTAGACAAGCAGCTGGACGGAGCTATCTTGGCTAGCTAGCGACCGCGAGCGCCGGACGGAGCTGGCAACCGGGCTGCCGCGACATGGGCTCCGCACCGCCGGCGGTTTTGACCTTGCCTTCTGCTGGCGGCGGTAGCTGCGTCCCATGGCCGAGGATGACTAGGTGGACGGGCCGGAGGTAGGAGGTCACTCGAGGATTTTTGTTGGTAAGAGCATTTACAATGGTTGATAAGATAGTCTTATCTTATGTCTGCCACGTATGCAAGTGGTAGTAGTTTCTTGGCATTTTAGTGGTTTCTTGCATTATTAGGGGTATCTTGTAAGGAACAATGTATGTACTACTAGCGACAAAAGACGATTCTAGGTTGCGTTGTACTCCAACGAGTACTACTAGTGGTCGCGGGAGTGTATACCTCGTTTTGTGGGTCCGATCCCGGCCGAACGCACGATGGCCTTTTTTCAAAAAATAGTACTACTACACTTCGCTGCGAGCCAATATTTTACACGGGTATTTTGAGTTTTGAAGTCAAACGGACGTGCGCCCCACAATCTGGGTGCACTAGACAACCTAGCCACGTGAACGGGTTTTCCTTCCCAGCATCCCGTGGCTCACGTGCTCGCCCTAGCCGTACCTCGCTTGCAGCTTCCTCATCAGCTAGTAGCATATTTAAACTAGCGCCTCCCAATTAAGCCCGAGGAGCCAGAAATGCCTGGCGGGGCATTGGGAACTGTGCAATATGGCTCTGTATGTAAAGTGCTCTACTACTACTCTGTAGCTTGTGGCGTTGCACGCATGGACTTCACTCCATTATCGGCTCTACTATAAAAGAAATTCCTCTTGACGTGTTTTTTTGGAAACGGAGGCAAAAGCTTTGCTTCATCTCATTCATAAAGAAGGAACTACTAACAAAGTTCGACAAGATCCATTACACCTCCACAAATGGAAGCGAAAAGCCTAGTCTCGTTGTATTTGATAACTCAAATGTTTTCCCCCGCAGTAACCGTCGCTGATAAACAGGCTGCTAGTGTGTGCGTGAGAGGAGCGGCTAAGTAGGCCAGCTACATGAGAGGAGCGGCTGAATAGAGCACCGAGAGTACCCACTAGGCCACTACGCAGGTGTACTTCCCCTGCATTGATAGTACATCGATGGTTCTAGAGAACAGTAGTACCCTCCACTTCCAATAGTAGCTCCTTGGCCCTGAGATTCAAGAGTTCAAAACTGGTGCACTATACTATACTAGACTAGAAGTACAATACATCGCTACTAGTTGAGAAAAGTAGTACTAGTACTGCTACAGTACGAGAACGTACTCCTCCGTCACATAATGTAAGACGTTTTTGACACTAGTTGGCATGTAGAAAAAATGGCAAACACATACCCGAAATTTCTTAATCCACGCCAAAAACTAGTACCTAGTGCCAAAAATTTCTTACTAGTGCTATTATTTACAGTATAATGCAATCCCACAACGTTCCATAATGCTAGTACTTAGTAGTAAATAATAGCCTCACCCCTTCGCTGAGGAACGATCTACAATTGGAAGGGACGAGGCCCTGCGGTTACTACGCTCTTATCTCCTTGCCAGTTCCCCTCCCCCCGAAGAGAAGGCAGTTCATCGCTACTCCCATGGATTTGCCAGGCGATTCTCCTCCTCGTCGGGGCTGGGAGACCTTGGACGACGATCCTCTGGGAGAAATCGCAAGACGCCTCCGACGTCCTCACCGTCGCAAGACTCGGTGCTTCCTGCACCAACTTTTTCAAGACGCTTCTTAAACAGGCTTGGGAAAAGGCCATGCTTGTTGGTCTTCCATGCGTCCTCGAGGAGAAGGTTCTTCTATGGGACAATCCTTTGAATAGTCCACCACTCCCTGGCCATGGTTGCACGTTGACTCCGCTAGAGTTGCCGATGTTGAGAGGTAGTCGGATTTTTTCGATGAGCAGGTCAGTAATGGAGTTTGATCATGTAGTACTTAGTTATTCCATTTCCATCCCGTAATTTCTCCGCTGCCCACCATCTTATATATAGGTCTGGGTCGGTGCCAACGAAGATTGGCTTGCATACCTCCGGCCAGATACCACCATCATTTTGCACAACATCCACAGCAGTGTGGCCGTTCCGGTATACTGCTTCTCCACCATTGGGATCGGCCTTCTGGACTAGCTGGGCTTGAATACGTACGATGATGCCTACATGAGATTGAAGAAGATAGCAATTGCGAACCAGCCGACAAAGCGACGCGGCTACGACGATTACTATCTCATCGCGGTGTTCGACATAAGGATTGCCATCAATGCAAGAGGCAGTAATGGCAGAGGCTGGCGCATGTTGGCGGCGACAGATTTTACCCCTACACGTTTCAAGACTGTAAGTGCATCTAGTGCCCCTTAGTGATTTTGGTGTATTGAAGACTTATAGGTTAAGGGACTGATGTGTTTGTAAGTGTACACAGGTCCATAAGTCTATGAGGAGTTTGATATTTACAGAGAAAGTCGACCCCTAAAAATGAAGTTCTTCGACTGAAGATTTTGATATTCTGAAGACTTTCTGAAGACTTTGAAAGTGAAGAAATTGGTGTGACCTTGAAGACTTGGTATTCATTCGAGGAACATGAAGCGTGAAGACTTTTGTTTTTGTAGTTTCATTTTCTCTTTCTTGAGTCATAGGAAACACCGTACTGTTAAAGGGGGTCGAGGAAATACTCAGGAAAAATTTCCATGTGATGCTCAACTCAAAATCCTACACCTACCAATCCCTTCGAGTGAAGCCATTGGAAATCTTATACAGTTCAGTCAATTTTTTCAGTGGTAGAGACGCAGTTCTTCTGGTCACTGAGGACTTTGTTCTGACTGATGAGTTAGGAATTCGCCAGTGCGAATTGCCTACGTCAACGGAAGAAGCCATTTAAAAGAACCATTCCGGGTCCGTCCAACCTGGACCGAATACTCGACCGCTCATGCCAGATACATGGCACCTTTGAAAAGCCAGCTAACCACACCAATAGAGATTGCTGGGTGTTCAAGCAGGCCGGCAAGTTAATTGCCGAAAACAATGACAAGGGGCTAAATAGCGACGACGAGGAAGAGACCCGGCCGCCGAACAATAGAGGACAGAAGGGTTTTCCCCCACAAGTACGGACGGTGAATATGATATACACGACCCACATACCCAAGAGGGAGAGGAAACGCACACTAAGGGACGTCTATGCGATGGAGCCAGTCGCCCCAAAGTTCAACCCATGGTCCTCTTGTCCGATAACTTTCGATCGAAGAGACCATCCGACCAGCATACACCATGGCACGAGAGTCCTGATGGACGGCGGCAGTAGCCTGAACCTGCTTTATCAGGATACAGTGCGCAAAATGGGCATAGACCCATCAAGGATTAAACCTACAAAGACAACCTTTAAAGGTGTCATACCAGGAGTGGAAGCCAACTGCACAGGCTCAGTCACACTGGAAGTGGTCTTCGGATCCCCGGATAATTTCCGGAGCGAAGAATTAATCTTCGACATAGTCCCGTTTCGCAGCGGCTATCACGCCCTGCTCGGGCGAACCGCGTTTGCCAAATTCAACGCGGTGCCGCACTATGCATACCTAAAGCTCAAGATGCCAGGCCCTCGTGGAGTCATCACGGTCAATGGGAATACAGAACGCTCCCTCCGAACGGAGGAACATACAGCGGCTCTCGCGGCAGAAGTACAGAGCAGCCTGCTAAGGCAATTCTCGAGTCCGGCCGTTAAACGGCCGGATACAACAAAGCGCGCCAGGAGCAATGCCAACCAAGACCACCTGGCGCGATCAGAGCACGCGTAGCAATGCGGCCCCAACCCTCGCCCGCGTATGATCGCAAGAATAACACTCCGCGTACATCATTACGCTTTGGAGATACCATGGGCACAGGGGAGGGGGTACGATCACAACGGACCCAGAGTGCGGTTCGACCGCACCAGGGGCTCGCAAATGTGCCCCTCTTTTTTTATTATTTTCTTCTTTTTTGTACACAGGACTCTGTTAACCAGAAGCCCTGTCCGGCGGTGAACCTGCCGAACTCATGATGCAACAGTCAGGGACTAAAGAAGGCCGCGTCGAACACTCAGGTGGTCTCAATTACGAGCATTAAATTCGATTATATACACCAAATCCGCAGCTCATCCCTGGAGGGGGACATGTTTATTTAGTCCAAATCCCTTGCTTAGCGCACTATTTGTATCAGTCCACTCTACTAGCAGACTTTTCTTTCATTAATAATGCAGCACCTTTATGATCGCCATTGCATCACATTTTATATATATATGCTCATTATATGACATCTGGCACCCGTATATTTTGGTACGGCATAATACACCAGGGGCTTACGTTCCCCACTCTATGGTGTGATAAAGTCCGAACACTTTCACAAGTGCGGCACCCCGAGCTTATAGCATTATATGAATCGGCTCCGAATCATGTCTTGGGTCAATAGTTGGGTTTGCCCGGCTCCCACGTTTTGGTGCCTTACGTTCCGTTCTGTCGGCTAAGGTGGCACTGGGAGAACCACTGCGATTGCGCCCCGGTTGAGCCGGGTTAACGCCTCAGTGGAGAAAGCTAAAACTGACTGGCATGATAAGGCGAGAGACTGGTCGCTGTTCGAGAGGTTTTTTCGGGTCCTTAAAGACTCACGCCGATTCGAGCGAAGTTCCGGATAATGTTCGATGAAGGCGTGGATAGCGCCCCGGATTCGGTCTTCCGAATGCCAGGGGCTTCGCCGAAATTTAAAATTATAGAATTCTATGGCTAAGTGAGAGTGTTCAAGCATTATAAGTCCGGTTGCCTTGTTCGTCGTGTTGAGCACCTCCCTAGATGGACCCAAAAATGGGAACAAGAGTGCTCAAGTTTATCCCGAACACCCCAGCACTTGTGGCTTGGGGGCTGAAGCCAACGACTTGCCATCTCTCAGATTTTACAACGGCCGCACAGAAGGTAATATTTTAAATTAAACAAGCGTTGCTCATGGCGCATATGAACGAAGTTTTCAGCGCACAAGATAAATAAACAGCGAGTTCACTCAAAGATTACATTTCGGGAGCACTCATCTGCAATATTGTAGGCTCCCTTCAGGACAATTTTATAATACTTCTCCGGCGTGCGATACTCCTTTCCCGGTGGCGGTGGGTCCGTGAGAAGCTTCTCCACATCCAATTTGCCCCATTGCACCTTTATGCGGGCAAGGCCCCGACGAGCGCCTTCGATACAGGCGGAGCGCTTGACTACATCCAGCCTGGGGCATGCATCCACCAGCCGCCGCACGAGGCCAAAGTAGCTACCAGGCATGGCCTGTCCAGGCCACAACCGGACTATGAGGCCCTTCATGGCCTCCTCAGCTACCTTGTGGAGTTCGACCAGCTGCTTCAGCTGGTCGCTTGGGGGCACCGGATGGCCGGCCTAAGTATACTGAGACCAGAAGACCTTCTCCGTCGAGCTCCCCTCCTCGCCACGAAAGAATGCGGCGGCATCAGACACACTACGCGTCAGATCTGCAAACGCCCCTGGAGAGCTCCGAATGCGGGTAAGTATCAGGTAGTTCACATTAACATGCCTGCTTTGCATGAAAAACGCCTTACCCGCCGCTATCTTCTTTATGTCCTCAACCTCCTGAAGGGCCTTACGGGCCTCGGCCTTGGCGGACTTGGCACTTTCGAGAGCCGAGGCAAGCTCGGACTCTCGAGTCTTGGAGTCACGCTCCAAACTCTCATGTTTTTCCATGAGAACCTGGAGCTCTTGCCGAACTTCCGCCACCCGTGCCTCTTGCTTTTCTCGCTCAGCCCGTTCCGCGGCCGCACTGTGTTCGGCCGCGAACACAGCATCCTTCAGGGCTGCCACCTCGTTAGTGGCCCCTGCAATGCACATATTATCCTTGTTAATTTTATTTGCAACCAAAATCCTTTTCTATAAGGTACTTATTCAAAGAGGTGTTACTCACCTTCTTTTTCCTCGAGCCACTTCTTTGCATGGCCGAGCTCTTGCTCGGACCGCTCGAGATCCTTTTTTAGCACGTCAACCTCCGCCATTAGTGCGGCAGAGGCCAGTAGTGCAGCCTGCAAACCCATATTGACATATTTTAGGCAACCCTGCGTATATCTTGTTATAGATCCTTAGTCCGGCTTTTCTTTCCGAACACCGAACTAAGCATCAGGGGCTACTGTCTATGCGGTATTACATTACATAATTTTAACTTTTTACCTCAAAGCCTGTTAAAAGGCTGCTGCAGGCTTCGGTCAGCCCGCTCTTAGCAAGCTGAACCTTCTCAATCACCGCACTCATGATAGTGCGGTGTTCTTCCTCGATGGAAGCGCCTTTAAGCGCCTCCAGCAGGTTATCCGGCGCCTCCGATTGGACGGAGGCCGCCGGTGTCACGGTCCTGCCCTTCTTTCGAAGGGGCCGCTTGCCGGACTCTGGAACCACTGCGGGTTCCGATGTAGAGTCCGGCACGAAGTCCGGGGGGCTGCCTGACGGCGCCTCCGGAGCCTCCTCCTGATGGGTCCCTCTCTGGGATCCTACCTCGACGTCCTCGCCGGCGCGTGGGGTGGAGGCAGTCGGGATGGAATTCACATCCGACGAGGCCAATGACCCGCTCGATGAGTCGAGGAGATCATCATTGGCCGGACTACGGGCAGAATGCGGCGTTAGAAGGATACTACGCGACATAAAAGAAATTACACATCAAGGATCCGGATACTTACGATCTTGCCGGACGCCTGGCCCTTGGAGGCCACTTATCCTCACCAACGCTGATGTTGGCGAAATTGTCCGGGGGGATAGTTCTCCCCCTCTTGGACCCTTCGGCCTCCCCGATGGGAGAAGCCTTCCTTTTCTTCTCTCCCTCCTCCGGGAGAGAGTACTCCTCCTCCTCGTCTTCGGGGGAGGAGTCCTCGTCGTCGTCAGACGCCTGATTGCGGGAACTCTTTCGAGTCCCCGCAGCCACCTTCTTGGCCTTCTTCTCCGGCACCACGTGCGGTGCCGGAACCAGCAGCCCTGTTAAGCGGGCGTCCACTGGGTCTTCTGGCATGGGAGCCGGGCTGATGAGCAGCTCGGCCTTCTCCATCCATTCCTGTCAAAGGAAGAGGCAAAATGAAACCTTCCTAGAGTCAATCTAATTATCACAAGTGTCCCGTAATGGGGTTGAATCACTTACCTCGTCAGTTGGATGCTGCGAGCTGAATCCACGGTCTTCGGTCGCGGACGCGGGGGCTTCGGCGCCCTTGAATAGCACCCTCCAGGCGCCTTGTATGTTGTATCGAAGAGCCCGCTTAGCGCCTGGTGCTGTTCTGGATTGAACTCCCATAAATTAAATGCCCGTTCTTGGCATGGGAGGATCCGCCGGATGAGCATGACTTGGACCACGTCGACGAGCCTGAGCCTATTGCTCACCATCTTCTTGATACATGCTCGGAGTCCCGTCACCTCCACCGGATTCCCCCACTGCAAGCCCTTCTCTTTCCAGGAGGTGAGCTGCATGGGGATGCCAGATCTAAACTCGGGGGCCGCCGCCCATGTGGATTTGCGCGGCTTGGTGATGTAAAACCACCCCGATTGCCACCCCTTGACGGAGTCCACGAAGGTCCCTTCCAGCCAAGGGACGTTGGGCAATTTGCCCAACATGGCGCCTCCGCATTCCGCTTGCGTACCCTTCACAACCTTCGGCTTGACGTTGAAGGTCTTGAGCCACAGGCCGAAGTGGGGCCGGATGCAGAGGAAGGCCTCGCACACGACGATAAATGCCGAGATGTTGAGGATAAAGTTCGGCGCCAGATCGTGGAAATCCAGGCTGTAGTAAAACATGAGCCCCCGGACAAATGGATGGAGCGGAAAGCCCAGTCCGCGGAGGAAGTGGGGGAGGAAGACGACCCTCTCATGAGGCCCGGGGGTAGGGATGAGCTGCCCCTCGTCGGGCAGCCGATGCGCGATATCGCCGGAAAGGTATCCGGCGCTGCGCAGCTTGGTGATGTCCTCCTTCTTGACGGTGGAGGCTAACCATTTACCTCCCGCTCCGGACATATTTGGAGAAGGTCGAGGCGAGATGCGCGAGCTCGGGCGTTGGAGCTTGAGTTCGCGGGGATGGATAAGCAAAGGAGGAAGAAGGCGTAGGTGAGAAGGTGAATCCTGATCCCTTATATATAGGCGGACAAAGCTATGCGTCCCCCACCAGCCTGGTAAAACTCGCTTATCTCCCAAGCGCCACCATCAATGGCGCAGTTGGGTTACCCACGCACGTATTGATGAGAATCCCGGAATAAGGGGAACACGATCTCTGCTTCGACAAGACGTGCCAAGGAAACCGCTTCGCTAAACATGCTGAGGTGGTATAGTAATTCAAGCAAAGGCCTTGTGGCAGTGTGATGTCACGCCACATAATACGTCAGCAGATTGAACTAAGTGTACATTTTATTCTCTCTACGGTGGAATGTGGAATTTATTTTGCAGAGCCGGACATTATCCTGGTGCTCATGATCTTCTCTACATTATTCAAGGGAGGAACCCGCCTTGCAATGCCGAACATTATGCACGCCGGACTTATCGTCATTGAAGACTGGTTCAGGGGCTACTGAGGGAGTCCTGGACTAGGGGGTGTCCGGATAGCCGGACTATCATTGTCCGCCGGACTCCAAGACTACGAAGATACAAGATTGAAGACTCCAGCTCGTGTCCGGATGGTACTTTCCTTGGCGTGGAAGGCAAGCTTGGCGATACGGATATGTAGATCTCCTACCATTGTAACCGACTCTGTGTAACCCTAGCCCTCTCCGGTGTCTATATAAACCGGAGGGCTTTAGTCCGTAGGACAACATACATTACAACAATCATACCATAGGCTAGCTTCTAGGGTTTAGCCTCCTTGATCTCGTGGTAGATCTACTCTTGTACTACCCATATCATCAATATTAATCAAGCAGGACGTAGGGTTTTACCTCCATCGAGAGGGCCCGAACCTGGGTAAAAACATCGTGTCCCTCGTCTCCTGTTACCATCCGCCTAGACGCACAGTTCGGGACCCCCTACCCGAGATCCGCCGGTTTTGACACCGACAGTACTCAAATACAACTCCTCTGAATCTAGTGAAAATGAATCTGATGAGGATCTCAAGCCCAGCTACTCTAAACTTGCTAAGATTGCTGTGAAACAACAACGGGCTTTTGAAAAGGTTCAAAACATGCTAGACAAAAGTGATGATATGTTGGGTGAAGAAATGGATCCCACTAAAGCCCTGACTGAAAATCTTCAGAGACTTCAGTCTAGGTTTGACAACCTTCAAAGTCATCATAACACTCTCTTATCTGATCATGAGAAACTTTCTTATGAATTTCTTCAAGAGAAGCAAGACCATGAAAAGCTTTCCTCTGAATCTCTTCAAAGAAATGAAGATCTTGAAAAGCTAAGAGTGTGTTATGAAGATCTTCAGAAGGAGCGCGATTCATTACTAGCTCAACAAATCAGCGCTTCTCAGGAAGAATTTTTTCCTCCATGCTTAAAGTGCATTGAACGTGAATCTGCTAATTCTTCACCTGAATGTTCAAATGCTTCAACTGTTACAAATTCTTCATCTGCCTCTGCTATCACTAATTCCTCATCTGAGGACATTGCTAGTATCACTGACAATGCAGGGCTGAAGGAATTGTACATGACAGACATGTACAAAAGCCTCAAAGGGCATCAGACACTTTGTGATGTGCTTAAAAAGCAGATCCTCAACAGAAACCCTAGGAAAGAGGGTATTGCCTTTGAGAGGAAACTCAATGCTGATGGAACATATTGGAAGCCTGAGCAGTACCCCAAGACCTCATGGGTTGCTGCAAAGGGACCTCTAGTTGATCCATCTAACTTATCTGGCTTTACATGTGATTCTCCTCATTCTTCTGATGAGTCATTTGACTCCAACTATAAAATGTTCAAAAATCAGAATGGTGAAGTATTTGCTAGATATGTTGGCACTAACTGCAAGAACGGCTCCCCTATGAAGAAAATCTGGGTTCCCAAAAGTTATGTTGAAAGTCTTCAGGTGAATGTCCTCATGACACCACCTGTTAAGAACAGGAACCCCAGATCGAATTCTTCATATGGACCAAATTCTTCATATGGATCCAAGTCCTCATACGGACCAAATTCCTCACGTGGATCAAAGTCCTCATATGATTATCATCGTGCTAACAACTCTGTCTCACAGGGTAGAGCTAAGGGCTATGAATATGTGCATTATTCTTCAAATCATTATGTTCATAAGTCCTCGAAGAATTACTCTGCTTATTCATATGCTTACCCTAACCCCTCTTGTGTGAAACGAAATGGTTTGGCATCTTTGCCACCATTCTCATATGGTGCTCGCAAAATGATGAATTCTTTGCCACCCCTCCAGATGTGGGTGGTGAAGAAAAAGAACTAACCTCTTCTGTAGGGTCAGGTCTCCAGACGCGCTTTAACGTCTGAAGAATTTGCTGGGGACCTGACGAAAATGCCTGAAAGGACGCAGGCGAATCATGATGAAATGAACTTTCATTTCACACGTCCTCATACTGCTATATCTGCTTACTGCTTGATGAAATTCATCTGATGAACTTGATAGCATATTCTTCACTGATGAAGCATATGAGATTGTAAGCTACACTAATTCATCTACAGGATGATCAACCCAAAACTACTGAATGGGTCCTCGACAGTGGATGTACAAATCACATGGCTGGTGACAAGAATCTATTGATGGATGCTCCCTTATCACCATCACCTCTGAAGCATATCATCTTTGCTGACAAAGGCAAAATTCAGGTATTGGGTCTTGGTAAGGTTGCAATCTCTATGGATAAACACATGGACAAAGTCATGCTTGTTGAGTCCTTAGGATACAATCTCATGTCAGTCTCAATGCTTTGTGATCTTGATATGGTTGTTGTCTTTGGCAAGTATCGCTGTGTTGTGATTATGGAAGATGACAATTCCAAAGTCTTCGAAGGCTTTAGGAGAGGAGATCTGTATATTGTTGATTTCTCTACAGGACCACAACCAGCCGTGTGTCTACTTGCAAAAGCTTCAGAAGGCTGGCTATGGCATCGACGACTTGGTCACGCAGGCATGAGGAATTTGCACACGCTTGCGAAGAAGAAGCATGTCATTGGCATTGAGAATGTCAAATTCCTCAAGGATCATTTATGCGGAGCGTGTGAAGCTGGAAAAATGACCAAGGCCAAGCATCCAGCAAAGACTATCATGACCACTACCCATCCATTCGAATTGCTTCACATGGACCTCTTCGGACCAAATCATTACTCAGTAGTCACTAATGATGCATCTCTATATGGCTTTGTTATTGTTGATGATTATTCTCGATATACATGGGTACACATTGTTACTTACAAACATGAAGTGCAGGAAGTCTTCAAACGATTTTCCTCGAGGGCTTCAACCAACTTTGGTGTGAAGATCAAGCACATCAGAAGTGACAATGGAACTGAGTTCAAGAATTCTGGTCTTGATGCCTATCTTGATGAACTTGGTATTACTCATGAATTATCTGCTCCTTATACTCCTCAGCAGAATGGCGTCGTGGAGCGCAAGAACAGAACTCTTGTTGAGATGGCTCGCACTATGCTTGATGAATACAAAACGCCTCATCGTTTTTGGATTGATGCAATTGATACTGCGTGCCACATCATCAACAGAGTATATCTTCACAAATTCTTCAAGAAAACGGCCTATGAACTTCTCACTGACAAGAAACCCAATGTGAGTTATTTCAAAGTCTTCGGTGCTAAATGTTGGATTAGAGATCCTCACCACAACTCTAAATTTGCACCGAAAGCACATGAAGGTTTTATGCTTGGTTACGGAAAGGACTCGCACACCTACAGAGTCTTCAACATTGTTCTTCACAAGATTGTTGACACTGTAGATGTGCGGTTTGATGAAACTAATGGCTCGCAAAGAGAGCACCTACCTTCTGTGTTAGATGAACCAGCACCTGAGGATGCTATCAAGCTCAAGGCAACTGAGGATGTCATTCCTACTGAAGAATCTGCTGAAGAATTCATTCCTGTTCATGAAGAACGTCGAGCTGATGCACCTGAAGAACATGATGAGGAAAATGGTGCTGAAGAAAATGCTGATCAAAATCCTCAACGACAACCAGCTCATCCACGTGTTGCAAAAGAAGTGCAAGTGGAGAAGATCATCGATGACATTAGCGCACCAGGTCCTCTCACACGCTCAAAAGCTTCGCATTTATCTAACTTTTGTGGGCACTATGCTTTTGTCTCTATCACAGAGCCCACTAAGGTAGATGAAGCATTTCTGGAGCCGGAGTGGATTCAGGCTATGCAAGAAGAATTACATCACTTCGAGCTTAACAATGTCTGGGAATTGGTCAATCGCCCAGATCCTCGCAAGCATAATATCATTGGCACAAAGTGGATCTACCGCAACAAGCAAGATGAAAATGGCCTTGTGGTGAGGAATAAGGCACGACTAGTAGCTCAAGGCTACACACAGGTTGAAGGAATTGATTTCGATGAAACTTTTGTACCTGTTGCTAGACTTGAGGCTATTCGCATATTACTTGCTTACGCTAACCATCATGATATCATCTTATATCAAATGGATGTGAAAAGTGCATTCCTCAATGGTAAGCTTGAGGAAGAAGTATATGTTGCTCAACCCCCAGGTTTTGAAGATCCAAAGAATCCTGACAAAGTCTTCAGACTCAATAAGGCCCTCTATGGCCTCAAGCAAGCCCCTCGGGCGTGGTATGATACATTGAAGGAATTCTTCGTGAAGAATGGCTTCACACCCGGTTCACTCGACCCTACTCTCTTTACTAAATCTTATGATGGTGAACTGTATGTGTGCCAAATATAGGTTGATGATATTATCTTTGGCTGTACTGACCAACGTTATAGTGATGAATTTGCCTATATGATGAGTGAAGAATATCAAATGTCTATGATGGGAGAGTTGAAATTCTTCTTAGGTCTTCAAATCCGTCAGTAGCGCAATGGCATATTCATATCTCAGGAGAAATACCTCAAAGATGTACTGAGGAAATTCGGCATGCAAGATTGCAAAGGCGTCAAAAGTCCTATGCCCACAAATGGCCATCTATGCACTGATGAAAATGGTATTGACTTCGATCACAAGGTATACCGCTCCATGATTGGTTCTCTATTGTACTTATGTGCATCTAGGCCAGATATAATGCTTAGTGTTTGCATGTGTGCCCGATTTCAAGCTGCACCGAAGGAATCACACCATAAGGCTGTGAAGCATATTCTTCGATATCTATCTCACACACCAACACTAGGATTATGGTACCCCAAGGGCTCTGCTTTTGATCTCATTGGATATTCTGACTCTGACTATGCTGGTGATCGTGTGGACCGCAAGTCAACTTCTGGCACTTGTCATTTCCTCGGACGATCTTTAGTCTGTTGGTCCTCGAAGAAACAGAACTGCGTATCACTGTCTACTGCTGAAGCTGAATACATTGATGTTGGCTCTTGCTGTGCTCTACTGCTTTGGATGAAGCAAACCCTCAAGGACTATGGCGTCAACGTGAAGAATGTGCCTCTCCTCTGCGACAATGAGAGTGCCATCAAGATTGCACACAACCCAGTTCAGCACTTGAAGACAAAGCGCATTCAGATTCGTCATCATTTTCTTCGTGATCATGTGTTGAAGGGCGATATCTCCATCGAGCATGTGAAGACTGAAGAACAGCTAGCTGATATCTTCACTAAGCCCTTGGATGAGAAGAGATTTAGCAAGTTGCGGTGTGAGCTAAATATCTTAGAGTCTTCGAATGTTCTTTGAAAAGGACACACATCCTAACACTTATGCAAAATTGATGACTTAGATGTGCAACACATGAAGAAACATTTTCTTCAATGAATGAAGAACAACACTCTAAGTGTGAAGAAATTAATGAAGAATTTGATTCTTAGAACCCTACGACAATTGTACGCGGTGTCTGAAATCATCATTCTTATACGATGGGCCACGCCACCACAAAAAGTTGAAAATCTTCAATTTGAGTTTTTCCTCATTTTTTGAAATTCTTCAGTTTTTCAAATTCTTCAACTTTGCAAAATCTTCACTGTTTCCGTCGTTTTTCTTCATTGGCTATATATATATATATATATATATATATATATATATATATATATGAGTTTATGTCCTCTACAGCATTCACTTATGGCTATTTCTTCAAGTTGCTTTTTTCTGCTAAGTGAATGTGATCGGACCCTTCCCCTCTATGCTATACTCAACCCAATCTATTCACAAATTCTTCATATGCGTTCTATTTGAAACCCGTTCAAAGTCTTCACTGTGTCCTTGTCAGCTGAAGAAATTGCGAACAAAACTTTAAAACAAATCTTATCCAGATTTTCGGTTTTACCGCTCAAACCGTTCCGCATCCCACGATGCATTATTATAATCACCCACCATCTTACACGATCTCATCTGCACAGTACGTGGGTGACACATGTCGCGTGAAGGAGAAAGGGCAGGGGCATGTTCGTCCCAAAATCTTCGGGCGAACAGTTTTTACCGTGGCTATAAATACCCCTCTCCCCTTCCTCACTTCATTTACTCCGCTCGGTCGCTGTCTCTCGCTCGAGCTCCTCAAACCCTAGCGCCGCTGCTACTCCATCGCCGCCGGTGAGGAAGAGCTTCACTGCCTCGACCTCGTCGCCGTCGTACTCGCGCCGGCTGCGGAAATCTTCACTCCGCTGCCGCCGTAGCTGTCTCCCTCTGCCAAGTTAGGGCGTAGGAGATCTAACTTGACGAACTTCACCGTTGTTCATCTCAGTTCGTCGTGTTCTTCAGTTCGGGTAATTAAAAGTTACTTTTTTTTGAAAATCTTCAAAGGTGTTTTATTCTTCAAATCTTCACATATGAACACCTCACACACTGTATGCTCTTGATCCATCTCTCTAAGCACTCATTTCTTCAAGATTCCTCAATTGTGCGGATTTTCGATCTGTACAACTCTGGAACCTAAGACAAGAACGCTTAGTGAAATTCCTCAAGACTTGACTGGTCAAATTCCTCAAAACTTGTCGTTTCGAAAAATCTTCTGAGAACGCATATGACCTCTCCAAATTCCTCGCACCTACACTCTGTTCACAGGTACTCATGTCCGCTACTGATCACTAGGTTCTCATCAACTTAACTCATTTGCAGCGTTCCTCGAAGAAAAATTGCATACTTCTTCAGAGTGTTCAATTGTTCAAATTCCTCATCTGAAGAAAATGGCTGAAGGAAAGAGACCGCAGAAAGAAGGAAAGAAACCTGAGGTCATGACTGCTTTCGAGATCCCTGATGAAATATACAAGGATTATTGCACACCTGATGAAGCCAAGTTTGGCAAAGAAAACAAAAACCAGCGCAAAGTGCGCATCCAGAGGATTGAACGAAGATGGGCACGAGAATGGAGGGAATATCGATATGTTACTCCTAAGTACATGAAGAAATTCGCCTTAAATCCTCCATGCCCAAGAGCTCCATTGGCACTTGGACAAGTAGCTGATCCCACCAGCATCAAGCGTGGTGAGGAATTTCCTGAAGAATGGGCTAGGCGTCAAGCAAAATTGGCAAGATAAGCCAAGGAGGCAGTGAGGAAATTCAATGAGGATTCTTCCGCTGCTGCTGCCGCTGAGACCTCGGTCAAACTGAGGAAATCAATGTCGAAGAAGCCTGCTCGTAAGCCAAGTGCTTCACCATCAGTGCCCTCACGGCCCAGTTCCTCAGCTGCGCCCTCACGGCAAATTCCTCAAACTGCTACTGCTCCACCAAAGTCCTCAACAGCTCCCTCAAAGTCCTCAACTCCTGTGCATCTGGCTACATGCCAAAGGACTCAGGGTTTCTCAATTGCTTCTGGTGTCTCAGCAAGTTCCTCAGCTGCACCAATGTCCTCATCAGGCCCCTCACTGTTGAAGACAAAAGCAACAGTTGGACGCGGTCCTCGGCCAAGTCCAAGGAAGAAACAGGTTGCATTCCAAGTGCCCTCTGAAGATGAGGCCTCTGATGAAGAACTTGCAGAAATCATCAGAGACAGACAAGCAAAGGCCGCTAGATCCAAAGGCACATCTGTGCCACTGCTTTTGGATCCGAAGAAGATCCTTGACTACATTGACCTCTGGCACCAGGATCCAAACACTCCAATGCCTGATCTGCCTCTGACTCTTGGTCAAAGTCATATGCTGGCCCATTTCATCTCTCAAGAGAAATGGAAGTTTGAAAAGGCTCGTGAGATAAAGAGAGCTCAAGCTAGAAAGGAGAAGCTTCTGAAGAAGAATGTTGTCAAACTGACACCTGAAGAACTTCTCAAGGCTCAATCTGAAATCCAAGCCCTCAGCAAGGACTTCGATGCATACAATGCTGATTGGCAAGGAGCCAAAGTACGATTCGTCAACTTGACGAAGAAAATGTCAACTGTTGCAGCCCCATCGCAACAAGAAAATCCTTAAGCTGCAGACTCTGCTGAGCCTGCTGAAGAACATGCCAGCACCGCTGATGACTTTCAGCCTGCTGATGAAAATGTAAGTTCCAGGGCTGATGACTCCGTTCCAGCCGCTGAAGAAATTGCCAGGGCATCCACTAGTGGTGCGCCTGAAGAATCTGAAGAAATCAGGGCAACTGCATCGGTTGCGCCTGAAGAAAATCAACCACAGTCCTCAGCTCCTCCCGCGCCAACACCAACTCCAATTCTTCCTTCTGCCTATGAAGTGAAGAAGACCAAGGCTGCAGAGCGAGCTGCAGTGAAGAAAAGGAAGGCATCAGCTGCGTCAAATTCTTCGGCTGCGGAGAAAATGAAGCCAATGACCAGCTCTCTTGAAAATCCTATTGATGCCGTTCCGATTTCCTCCATGTCATCAAAGGAAATTGTTCCTTATGGAGAAGACTACAAGATCCCAAGCGGATCTGATGAAGAAAATCATTCTGCTGCTACGTCAGAGCAGCTTGATGAAGAAATTGAAGTGGAAGCATTCCCTTCAACGCCAATCGTTTCCTCACCTATGCCTCAGTTCACAGCTGAAGAGGCTGGTGTTGAGGAAATTGAAAATGAAGATGAAGATGTGGATATTTTATGCACTACACCAGTGATGAATGATGACTTTTGGGAAAGTCAGCATCCCAATACTCCTCTCTTCACTCCTATTCAACAGATTCCTCAGTCCCCGGCTACAACTATTCAAATGGGCTCTGAAGAAACTCATCCCACTTCATCTGTTCATGAAGAAATTCCAGCCACTAGTGCTGAAGAACCTGCTACTGTTGATCCTCAAGTTGCACAAGAAGAGGAACCAGAAATTCCTCAGCCTGAAGCACCTGAGCTCGCGATTCCTGAGGTTGTGCTGCAAGTCACTGGCACTCCTTTGCCCAAGCCGAAGAATCCGTTCTCAAGCAAGCAAAAATTCAAGGCTGAAGACTTCTTTTCTGAGCATGTGTTCTTCACTGATTATAATCCATATGACTCTGCTCGCATAAGGAAGAGGCGTTTCTGGACTGCTACTCAAGCCAACTTCTATTCCTCAGTGCTGTTTGAAAAGGACAAAATCTTCGATCATGAACATATTCCTCATGTGGATATGGAATCTCTGCCGTGCTTAGAGCTAGTCCTCGGTGTTATTCACGATGCAGGACTACTGAATTTCTGCACTGATATCTCTGATTGGAATGAAGAACTCATTCTTCAGTTCTACGCCACACTGCATATCACCGGAGATGCTGAAGATGTCAATTCATGGGTGCTGGATTGGATGACTGAAAACACTCACTACAAGGCACCAGCAACTGAATTGCTTCGTGTCCTTCCTCTTGATCCTCCCCATGACAGTGCACGTTGCATCTACAATGACCCTGAACTGACAAATCATTATATGCAAGTGCTCATGAAGCCTTTGAAGCTAGGGCAGGCCCCACAAACCAAATTCCTCGTCAAGGACTTGCTCTATGTGCCCCGGACCGTCTATCGAATCCTGACAAAGACAATGAGTCCTATCAAAGGCCACGACTCAAATGATGAAGATGTCGTTGGCATCATGAAGAACATGCTTTTCAACATCATTCATGGCGTTCCCGTCAACTTCCATGATTTCTTAATGAGGACTCTTGCAAATGTTGCAATGTCACCATTCGAGCTGAAGCCCTATGCGCCTTGGATTATGAGATTCATAAGGGCAAGATCTTCACTGAATTACAAGGTTGACACTCTGAACCATGGTAGCTACATGCCTCCCATTGAAGTCCTCAAGAGACCAGTTTCATCATCTGATGATAAAGGCAAGGCAGCTGCTGTGATCGATGAAGGCACTCGTCCATTGGATGGTCAATTTCGTCTGGCTACATCTTACTCTACCAATGACGATTCTGCCACACATGGCACTGCCGCAAATACCTCAGCCAAGCAAAAGCCTCAAGCCACAGCACCCCGGGTGATGACTGACCATGAGTTACTCCTCAGTCTTCATCAGAAGGTTGATCGCAATCACAAATGGGTGAAGTGTCAGTTTGCTGCTATTCTTCACAATATGACCTCAACCCATAATGCTGTGAAGAAAAATCATTATCACCTTCATGAAACCCTCAACCGCACCTGGGCTGTTCTCACTCATCTATATAGCGCGGAAGAACTGAAGACTATGGGTCTCCGGGAAGCATTTGACTGGTCTGCACCACCTCCGAAGAAATTCAAGAGAGTGAAAGTTCCTGATCTGGTGGCCAGCTCTTATTCTTCATCGCATGAAGCATGAAGATTTGGACGACACTGCGACAGGCACTACTTCAACAAACAACCCCGACAACGCTGGCGCTCCTCCATCGACTTGAAATTCTTCAGGGGCGTTAGTCCTCAGTTTCGATCCTTTTGGTCATTTGATGACAAAGGGGGAGAAATCTGAGTTAGTCTTCAAGCGGGTTCATATTATGGGCGTTTTTGTTAAGTTACAACTCTTGTTCTTCCGAAACTTTTTACTGGATCGAGTTGTAATCTTAAACCCGATGGTGCCCTGATACTTTTGGACGGTGCATGGTGCTCTGATACTTTTAATGCACTGTACTATGATACTTTTGATGTGATGTTCTGCATGCTTATTCCTCGTTAATATTATTGCACGCATGCTGAATTTCATCAGGCACCATATTTCATCATGCATTTCAAATTCTTCATATTATATATCAAATGCGTGTATGAATTACAAGATATAGGGGGAGATCTCCATGATTCAATTCTTCAAATGTGCATTGCTTCAAAAGCAAATTCCTCACTATGCACATATTCAGGGGGAGTTCTTCTATATCTTGCAATCAAATTCCTCAATATCAGTATTTACACTTCATATATTTATCCCCGTTGAAAACTTAACCTATGTTGTCATCAATCACCAAAAAGGGGGAGATTGTAAGTGCATCTAGTGCCCCTTAGTGATTTTGGTGTATTGAAGACTTATAGGTTAAGGGACTGATGCGTTTGTAAGTGTACACAGGTCTATAAGTCTATGGGGAGTTTGATATTTACAGAGAAAGTCAACCCCTAAAAATGAAGTTCTTCGACTGAAGATTTTGATATTCTGAAGACTTTCTGAAGACTTTGAAAGTGAAGAAATTGGTGTGACCTTGAAGACTTGGTATTCATTCGAGGAACATGAAGCGTGAATTCTTTTGTTTTTGTAGTTTCCTTTTCTCTTTCTTAAGTCATAGGAAACACCATACTGTTAAAGGGGGTCGAGGAAATACTAAGGAAAAATTTCCATGTCATGCTCAACTCAAAATCCTACACCTACCAATCCCTTCGAGTGAAGCCATTGGAAATCTCATATAGTTCAGTCAATTTCTTCAGTGACAGAGACGCAGTTCTTCTGGTCACTGAGGACTTTGCTCTGACTGAGGAGTTAGGAATTCGCCAGTGCGAATTGCCTACACAGTGAGGAACATGATAGCCCTGAGGAATTTGAGAGTCAAATTTCCGACCTTTGCTGTGCTGCGCGCCGGCTGTCCCAAAATATCTTATCCACCTAACGGTCATATCATTGAAGGGCATTTATGTCTTATCATGTCGGGCTACTCCCTAGGCTATAAATAGCCGCCCCCTACAACCACTAGTTGGTTGGCTGCTCCGAGAGAACTTGACACTTGTCATTTGAGAGCAACCCATCCTCCGAGGACTTTGAGCGAAAATCATCAAGTGAGGAAAATCCCAAAACCAAACCCCCACAAACCCAAAGTGATTGAGCATCACTGAAGAAATTGATCCCGCGTGGATCTGACGCTTGTTACCTTTGAAGACTGTGATTCTTCCAGACGGTTAGGCATCAAGGTCTAGAGCATCCAAGAGGAATTGTGGATTGCCGAGTGACCAAGTCTGTGAAGGTTTGAAAGTCACCTGAAGACTTACCACGAGTGATTGGACGAGACCTGCATGGTCTTAGTTCAAGGAGAATACGGTGAGGACTGGGTGTCCTGAGTTGCGGCTCAGAGACTGGGTGTCCGAGACTGCGTGTCCTCGAGTTTAAATACTCAGCCGCTCCAACCAAACGTACAACTGAGACAACAGTTGGAACTGGTTTACCAAATCATTGTCTTCACCAACAAACTGGTTCTATTTCCTCAACCCTTCCATTTCCTCATTACTGTGTTGAATGTTTGTTCATATCTGTGCTTGAAGAGTTTGTCTGAAGACTTTCACAAATTCCTCAGTTCAAGTTCTTCAGTCTGTTTGTCTTTGTCTTGTGTTATCCTGTGATTACGCTTTCTGTACTCTATGCTTGTTTTCATTTCATCATGATGACCATGCTAGTATCCTGTTATGTATACTTCTGAGTACTTATTCTGTTGCAAGTAGTTCTTCGCTAAGGAATTTCCTCACCAGCAAATTCCTCAGTGAAGAATTCATAAAAATCGCCTATTCACCCCCCCTCTAGTCGATATAACGCACTTTCAAAGACGCCATGCGCCATCTAGGCCGCATCTTCGCGGTGACAAGCTAGGGGACTTGTTTCATCTGGTTGCCATCCTATGGTACGGGATTACAAATGGAATGCACAAACCATCATTTGCATCCCTAACGGTACTCCATTATTTTGCAGGGACCAGTCATCCCCCGATCAAAATAAGATCGCCGATCCTGGATGTGCATTTGCATCCGCGGTTCGGTCTAACCTTGAACCTTGTAGCTGACTTTGGCATATTGGATCAACTATCTTAGCAGTCGTTACCCATGGTACCACTGATGTGCAACATGGTCACACAATCTACCACGATCAGACCATCACCATCTACCCAGGTATTCCATTTTTAACCCTATCGCCTTCTCTTTCATTGTTGTACTAGTAGTATACTTAGTAGTACTAGTAGGAGTACTTTTTACCTTGGAGGACGCGCATAGCTAGCTAGGCCCTTGAAGACTTGAACCCACTAGCTGCCACCATTTTTGTTTTTCCATGTCTTACTATCTCATCCATGTAGCCAAGAGTGGCTATATATAATAAGCCGGTTATTTTACTTCCTCTATATCGGAGTAGTACTATTTGCTGCACAGTATTGCTGACCGCTATATTTGAGCACAACATTATTATCCATGGACCTTGACTATGTACGTCACCATGTGTCCAGATCTGGGATGCCGCGTGTACCAGATGAACGATGCCGAGTTCGACCCCTGTGATGCTACGTGGGTGCCGAGGAACACTCTTGGAGAGTACTCGCTTTTCATCGGGGACAGCTACCCCATTGTGAAGCGGATGCCACCTTCCGTGCACGACACAGAAGGCCTGCCGTTCATGAAGCATGGTTGTGTCTTCAGTGTGCACCACCGGATGAACGACATGCTGGGACACGCTATCCCTGATTTATGTCGCTTCAGCTTGGATGAGTCTCCATCGTGTGGAACCGGACTAGAAAGCTGCGACAATGATTCCCGTTGCCCACCGCTATGGATCATGCCATCCATGAAGAACACCTGGGACTGGAACCTGGAGGAGGACATGTAGCCCATCTATAACGTGTAAGTGGAGTACGGTAATTGTGAACGGTAGCGTTGTGAATATATGTAGACTAGTCGTGCACAAATTTATCACATGAATTGGAGATGAACTTGTGTGGCATACTGGCATTTGTCCTTTAGAATTTATTACTAGTAAATGTGTTATGTGTACGTGCAACTTGTGTGGTTGTTGCACGGGCTCCAACACGCTCTTTGAGAAAAAAAGGTGGCACAGCTTTGGATATACGTGATGTGGCGACATCATACAGTAGCATCGTTCGCTATAGTTGTAGTACACTCCTACTAGGACGACAACTCCTATAAAACCTTGCGCTTGGCTCTTTGCCTCTTCGGGAGGTTCAATAGTTCGTACTCGTGTGAACCTTGCGCTTGCCTCTTCGCCTCTTCGGAAGGTCCAACAATGATGATACTACAGTACAATATGCTTTTGGCAATCTGACACCGATTGAACTGCTGCACGTCCACCGCGAGGGCGAGGGCGAGGGCGAGGGAGAGGGAGAGGGAGAGGGTACTCCAATGGTTAACCGGGTAACCGCAAAGCCCTCTTTTGTTGCAGCCCAACACCCCTTCCAAAGTGGCCCAAAACCCAGCAAACTCCCCTCCATGCTCTCGGTCGTTCGATCACGATCGCGTGGCCGAAAACCGCTCCTCATTTGGACTCTCCTAGCTCCCTCTACCTATAAATATGTGACCCTCTCCGAATTTTCGCGATGCAAACCCTAGCCTTCTTCCTCTCGCGCCGCCGGACATTCCCCGCCGCCGACGGACATGTCCGCCGGCCACGTCGCCCGGCCAATCCCGCGTCGCCACCTCACCCGCCGCCGCCTCGCAGCCAGTGGTCGCCCGCCACGTGGCCTCCCAGCCGCCGCGCCCCGCCGCCAGGACCGTCGGGGCCCGAGGCCGGCCCGCCCCGGGTCCGATCTGGGCTGCGCCCCGCCCGCAAGCGCCCGCGGCCGCCCGCCTCCTCCGCCGCTAGGCAACCTCGCTGGCGATCGCCGCCTCTGCGCCGCCCCGGATCTCCGCCCCGCCAGCCTCCGCCCGAGCGCCTCCGCCGTCCTGCGCCTTCCCCGTGGTCGCCAGCGACCCCAGTGCCTCGGACCCCGCGCCCGTTCTCCCTGCGCCGCCGCTCGGAGCTGTCCCGAGCCGCGCGCCAGACCGCGCTGGATCCGAACCCCGCAGCCGCCGCCTTCGTCCCTGCGCCGCCGTCGCCGATGGACCTCGCCGGTGTCGGGAACGGAGACCCTGTCCCGTCCCCCACCGGCTTCGACCCGATCTGGTCAGCGCCGCCCCACTTTTGCCTCCTCCGCCGCTGGCCGTGGCCGGAGTCCTGCAGCTCCGGCGCCCCTGCCATGGCCTCGCGCGTGCCTCCTTCCGACATGGGCTGGCCCTCGCCTCGGCTTCGTGGGCCGGCCCGATCCATCACCCCGCCGGCCCAGCCACCCCAACCCAACTTCCCCGCCGACCCTGGGCCTCGGCCCGCTCTGGTGAGAACCCACGAAATCCCGCCCCGGTCGTCATATAGTTACTCTGCGCTCACCTGTTTTTTTCATGAAATTGACCAAGTCCTGATTATTTTTGCATAATCATGCCATGTTCATTGCATTGCATCTCTACATCCGTAGTTCCGTTTCGTGCGTGTAATATGTCAAATTGTTCGCCTCGACGAGTACTTCTTTCATTCCATTGCATCATTTTCATTTGAGCTCATCTTCATGCCCGAAATGCTGTTGGAAGTGTGCATGTTGATGTTAACCTGCTGAAACTGTTATAACTTGCTCATTTGTCATTTTTGCCATGATTGATGTGTGCATCCTATGAGGTTGATATCTACATGTGTTTTGATCTATGCCATGCCATATTTCCAGGGGTGCCATCCATGTATTTTTGTGAGTTGTGTGCTGAGTGCATCGAGCTTGTTAAATAGTGTACTTGCTGTTGCTGTTTCCTGACAGATCTGTTATACTTTGTTGCTATGTTAACATGCTTCTACTAATCATTCTATGCATAATCTGGAGATGTCCCATAAACATGTTTTGATCTACATGTTATGCCCTATCCATCCATGCCCCTGGTTGTATTTATAGCTTGCTGTAGATTGTTCATATCTTGCTCCAAATTTGCTTGATAATGTTGCTATCAGCCTGTTAACGTTAAGTTCACTTGTTCCCATGTGTTTTGCTAGTGTTCCATGCAACCTATGAACTTGTTCTTGCCATGATTGGCTTCATAAACATGTCTTCTTACTGTTGGTTGCCTTGCCATGCCATGTATTGCTCTGTGGTGAGTGATACAAGCTCACCAACAAGCCTACTTATTGTTGTTTCTGCCATGTTTGAATCTGTAATATAACTTGCCATGTTTACATGGGTGCCACCATATTTTCTATGCCTTTTTGGCTCATGGTCAGTAAGGGACTTTTGATCTATGCATTTAGTAGTATCATGCCATGCCTTTGTTTGCCATGATATGTTCCTGTAACATGTTGTTTGATAGCTCTAAACATTGCAACCTGATGTTATTTCTGCTAAAGTCTGAAACTGTTATTATTTGCAATCTTACCATGTGTTTTGGAGCATGTTCTAGTGATTTCTGGAGATAGCTCAGTGTTCATGTTTTGTAGTGCTTTACCTGTACTTCATTCCCATGACTTTTGTTATTATGTTGGGGTGATGTAGCATGTTGTTTTGATGCTTGCAATATGCCTAGTTGCTGTTATGGACAGATTGTTGCTATGTCTTGTATAGAGTGTATGTGTTGCACCGTTGCTCCGTTTTGAGTGTGCTCTAGATGAAACTTGCTTGTTTTTGCATATAGTTTCATATTATCATGTTGCATCCTTGTTTTGGTGTGTTTGCTTGATGTTTGGGTGCATTTTGCATCAATGCCATGCTTATCTTGTTTTGCTCATATCTTCTAGGCCATAGCTCCAAATCTAATGAACCTTATATGTAACTTGACTAGAATTTCGTGTAGATCATCTTGGTGCATTTTAACTTGCTGTTTAACAACTTGAACATTAGGTTTATTCAGTTCTGGACCAATTTCGAAATTTGAATATGAGGACTTACCGGAATTGTTATATGTTGTTTCCGGCCTCATTTAAACTTGCCTTGATGTGTTGTTTTTGTTTGCATCATCTCTTGCCAGGAGTAGATTCATGTAGCCTTGTCATGCATCATGCTTGTTGTGCATCATGTCTTGTCTATGTGTGGTGTGTTTACCATGTTGTGTGCTTCTTCTCGATAGTTCCTGTTTCGTTGCGATCGTGAGGATGCGTTCGTCTACGTGTGGTTCGTCTTCGTGGCTTCATCTTCTTCATGGACTCGTTCTTCTTCCTTGCGGGATTTCAGGCAAGATGACCGCTACCCTGGATCTCACTACTATCATTGCTATGCTAGTTGCTTCGTTCTATCGCTATGCTGTGCTACCTATTACCTGTTTATCAAGCCTCCCAAATTGCCATGAAGCTCTAACCTTTGACACCTTTCCTATGCAAACCACTGTTTGGCTATGTTACCGCTTTTGGTCAGCCCCTCTTATAGCGTTGCTAGCTGCAGGTGAAGTTGAAGATTTCTCCATGGTGGACAGGGTTTATGTTGGGATATCACAATATCTCTTATATTTTTAATGCATCTATATATTTGGTAAAGGGTGGAAGGCTCGGCCTTATGCCTGGTGTTTTGTTCCACTCTTGCCGCCCTAGTTACCGTCATACCGGTGTTATGTTCCCGGATTTTGCGTTCCTAACGCGGTCGGCTGATTTATGGGACCCCCCTGACAGTTCGCTTTGAATAAAACTTGTCCAGCAAGGCCCAACCTTGGTTTTACCATTTGCCTCACCACCACCTATACCTTTCCCTTGGGTCGGCCAACCCAAGGGTCATCTTTATTTTAGCCCCCCCCGGGCCAGTGCTTGTGTAAGTGTTGGTCCGAACTGAGCTGCCTGCGGGGCCACCTCGGGGAAACTCGAAGTCTGGTTTTACTCGTAGCTAGTCTCATCCGGTGTTGCCCTGAGAACGAGATATGTGCAGCTCCTATCGGGATTGTCGATGCATCGGGCGGCTTTGCTGGTCTTGTTTTACCATTGTCGAAATGTCTTGTAAACCGAGATTCCGAGACTGATCGGGTCTTCCTGGGAGAAGGTCTATTCCTTCGTTGATCGCGAGAGCTTGTCATGGGCTAAGTTGGGACACCCCTGCAGGGTATAAACTTTCGAGAGTCGTGCCCGTGGTTATGTGGCAGATGGGAATTTGTTAATGTCCGGTTGTAGATAACTTGACACCAGATCCGAATTAAAACGCATCAACCGTGTGTGTAGCCGTGATGGTCTCTTCTCGGCGGAGTTCGGGAAGTGAACACGGTCTCTGGGTTATGTTTGACGTAAGTAGGTGTTCAGGATCACCTCTTGATCATTGCTAGCTTCACAACCGTTCCTTTGTTTCTCTTCTCGCTCTCATTTGCGTATGTTAGCCACCATACTTGCTTAGTCGCTGCTGCAACCTCACCACTTTACCCCTTCCTTTCCCATTAAGCTTTGCTAGTCTTGATACCCATGGTAATGGGATTGCTGAGTCCTCGTGGCTCACAGATTACTACAACAACAGTTGCAGGTACAGGTTTTGCGATGATCATGACGCGAGAGCGATGTTGCTTGTTTTGGAGTTCTTCTTCCGCTTCTTCTTCGATCAGGGGATAGGTTCCAGGTCGGCAGCCTCGGCTAGCAGGGTGGATGTCGTTTGAGTTTCCGTTTGTGTTTCATCTGTAGTCAGATGGTGCTCTTATGTATGATGATGTTGTATTCGTGTGGCATTGTGAGCCTTTTGTATGTATCCCCATCTATTTATGTAATGTTGATGTAATGATATCCACCTTGCAAAAGCGTTCCAATATGCGGGTCTATCCTTGGTGGGACCTTCGAGTTCCTTTTGGATAGGGTCGCATATTGGGCGTGACAAGTTGGTATCAGAGCCTCGACCGACCTTAGGTGCCCCCCTTGATTGATCGTGTAGTTTGGCTGTTGTCGAGTCTAGAAGAAAACTATTTTCTGAGTCTAGTTATATCGGAGAGTAGGAATTCTTTTTACTCCTCAGCCTCTTCGTCGCTCTGGTGAGAAATCTTGACGTAGGTGTTTTGAATTACTCCTCTTCCCATTCAAATTTTTCTTTAGGATCATGTGGTTAGTTTCGTGAGTTGTCCATCCTCTTTTATCCGGTGCATTTCTCGTCATGTTGACTCGAGCCTCTTCATCTTTGAGTTCAATCCTCAGCTCTTTTCGATCGATGTTGTTTCCCTGTCCGAAGTTGTCCTTGTTTTTCCCACCCGCCCACCCTTTTCTTGTTGGAACCGGAGTTCGTAATCGAGTATCCATCCTACTCGTTCGAAGTCTTTGATTTTAACCGGTGTTTTCCCTTCAAGTTATTCATCGGTTCCCCCTTCCAAGTTGCCTTTGTTTTCCCGCCCTCCCACCCTTTTTCTTCCCGGAATCTGACTCTCTCTCTCGACCATCTATTTCATTCGTGCGGAGCCTCTTCAGTCTTCCATCAATCATTTCAACCGGTGAATTCTCATCTCGTTCGTCATTCTTCATCCATTTCTTTTTCCGGTGCACTAAATTCAAGTTTTTTGGGTTGATCACATTCTTTTCCTTGGATCAAGTGTTTTCCCTGCTCGTTCACCTCTCGCCAGTTTATCCTTCCGGAGTGTTCAAGATATCTCAGGAGATTTGTCTGTGTTTGAAATAATTCGAGGGTGTCACCTCATTCAAATATTTCGAGTGTTCCGGTGCATCATCTATCTCTTCAACAATCCTTTCCAACGGTGTTATCGCTTTAGTGGGCCCTAACCCACAGGTCTTTTCCCAGGATCTTACCTGACTCTTCTAATTATCCCGGAGTTATTCTCAAATTATTTTCAAAGTGTGACGTAAGAATGGAGTTCATCAGTCACATGCCTTCTCCAAGATCGCTTTCAAATTCTTTTCATTGTTGGCTCAACTTCTTTGCTTTTCATTCTCCCGGAGTATCTCAGTAATTTTGGTGGTGTTTCTCGTCATCATTCGAAGATCGAAGAAGATTTCTCTTAAATCTTGTCCGTTCCCCCGAAGATTCGCGGTCCTAGCTCGATGTTATGCTATCAAATTGTTTCTAGTCATGCAAATTCTTTTCACCCATCCGGAGTATGTCAGGAGTTGTTTTTCCATTTCTTTTCACCGGAGGCCATCATTCCAGTTACCGTTCTCTAATTATCCCGGTGCTTCATTCAAGTGCTCTTTAATCAGTTCGAGTTCTTCCGTTCTTTTGCATCTAAATTCCCTCTAGCATATTTGTTCTTCTAATTCTTCCCGGTGATTCATCCTTTTTTGTCAGTCATTTTTGAATTCTTACGGTGGTTCGTTCAAGATTCTTTTCCTTGATTATCATATTAATTCATTCGATCTTTTCTATCCTACCGGTGGTTCATGAAGACCTTCTCAAGTTGCGATATGTCACTTCTAAATCCTTTTTCAAGAAGAATAAGTAGTATGCAAAAATCCATTGCTTGTCATCAATTTAATTTGATGAAGGATAAGCATACAATAAATATTATTCTTATTTCATCAGAGTGAGTAATCCCATCCTTCGGAGTTTGTTCTTGATGAATAAATTCTAGTACAAGTGTTTTTCATCATTTCCTTTCCGGAGTTCATTTTTCCTCGGCCATTTCGTCGGAACCTCCATCTAAGTCACCGCAAGCTTTAATCTTATTCTTTCATCTTTCATTCTATCTCGCCATCCTTTTGTTAACGGAGTTCTTCATGGTGGTTCTTCATGATTTAATTCATTCTTCAAGATTTCATCAAGTGTCAGTTCCATCCTCTCTAGTTCATGTTCTATTCTTTACATGTTCAGTCAGAGTTCTGCCTAAATCCTTTCAGTCTTATACGTTTCTTTTCTCATTCTAACCACTCCGGTTAGAACGAGTGATTTCTTAGTCTATCTGATTCCATGAGCTTTCGATTCTCGTCATTCTCGCCGTCCCTCTCTTCTTCTCGAGTGCTCTTGATTCTTTGCTTCTTCTCTTGAGTTCTTGTTTCACCTCATCCCCTTTTCCCTTCCGTCTCGGTCCTAAGATCTCGGGGCGAGATCTCTTGTAAGTGGAGGAGTGTTGTAACGCCCCGGATTTGTTGCGCCAGGTGTCTGCCAGTTATTCGTCGTTGTTGCCATGTCATTTGCTTGCGTGTTGCATTTAATATCATGTCATCATGTCCATCTCATTTTTCATACGTGTTCGTCTCATGCATCCGAGCATTTTCCCCGTTGTCCGTTTTGCAATCCGGCACTCCTATGTCCTCCGGCGTCCCCTTTTGTCTCTTGTTGTGAGTGGGTATTAAACTTTCTCGGAATGGTCCGAGGTTTGCCAAGCGGCCTTGGTATAGCACCGGTAGACCGCCTGTCAAGTTTCGTGCCATTGGGAGGTCGTTTGGTACTCCAATGGTTAACCGGGTAACCGCAAAGCCCTCTTTTGTTGCAGCCCAACACCCCTTCCAAAGTGGCCCAAAACCCAGCAAACTCCCCTCCATGCTCTCGGTCGTTCGATCGCGATCGCGTGGCCGAAAACCGCTCCTCATTTGGACTCTCCTAGCTCCCTCTACCTATAAATATGTGACCCTCCCCGAATTTTCGCGGTGCAAACCCTAGCCTTCTTCCTCTTGCGCCGCCGGACATTCCCCGCCGCCGACGGACATGTCCGCCGGCCACGTCACCCGGCCAATCCCGCGTCACCACCTCACCCGCCGCCGCCCCGCAGCCAGTGGTCGCCCGCCACGTGGCCTCCCAGCCGCCGCACCCCGCCGCCAGGC
>NC_041385.1:504994509-505044675 GCF_002162155.2 Triticum dicoccoides | reverse complement strand
CCGGGCAACCTCGCCGGCGATCGCCGCCTCTGCGCCACCTCGGATCTCCGCCCCGCCAGCCTCCGCCCGAGCGCCTTCGCCGTCCTGCGCCTTCCCCGCCGTCGCCAGCGACCCCAGTGCCTCAGACCCCGCGCCCGTTCTCCCTGCGCCGCCGCTCGGAGCTGCCCCGAGCCGCGCGCCAGACCGCACTGGATCCGAACCCCACAGCCGCTGCCTTCGTCCCTGCGCCGCCGTCGCCGATGGACCTCGCCGGTGTCGGGAACGGAGACCCTGTCCCGTCCTCCACTGGCTCTGACCCGATCTGGTCAGCGCCGCCCCGCTTTTGCCTCCTCAGCCGCTGGCCGTGGCCGGAGTCCTGCAGCTCCGGCGCCCCTGCTATGGCCTCACGCGTGCCTCCTTCCGACATGGGCTGGCCCTCGCCTCGGCTTCGTGGGCCGGCCCGATCCAGCACCCCGCCGGCCTAGCCACCCCAACCCAACTTCCCCGCCGACCCTGGGCCTCGGCCCGCTCTGGTGAGAACCCACGAAATCCCGCCCCGGTCGTCGTATAGTTACTCTGCGCTCACCTGTTTTTTTCATGAAATTGACTAAGTCCTGATTATTTTTGCATAATCATGCAATGTTCATCGCATTGCATCTCTGCAGCCGTAGTTCCGTTTCGTGCGTGTAATATGTCAAATTGTTCGCCTCGACGAGTACTTCATTTCATTCCATTGCATCATTTTCATTTGAGCTCATCTTCATGCCCGAAATGCTGTTGGAAGTGTGCATGTTGATGTTAACCTGCTAAAACTGTTATAACTTGCTCATTTGTCATTTTTGCCATGATTGATGTGTGCATCCTATGAGGTTGATGTCTACATGTGTTTTGATCTATGCCATGCCATATTTCCAGGGGTGCCATCCATGTATTTTTGTGAGTTGTGTGCTGAGTGCATCGAGCTTGTTAAGTAGTGTACTTGCTGTTGCTGTTTCCTGACAGATTCTGTTATATTTTGTTGCTATGTTAACATGCTTCTACTAATCATTCTATGCATAATCTGGAGATGTCCCATAAACATGTTTTGATCTACATGTTATGCCCTATCCATCCATGCCCCTGGTTGCATTTACAGCTTGCTGTAGATTGTTCATATCTTGCTCCAAATTTGCTTGATAATGTTGCTATCAGCCTGTTAACGTTAAGTTCACTTGTTCCCATGTGTTTTGCTAGTGTTCCATGCAACCTATGAACTTGTTATTGCCATGCTTGGCTTCATAAAACATCTCTTCTTACTGTTGGTTGCCTTGCCATGCCATGTATTGCTCTGTGGTGAGTGATACAAGCTCACCAACATGCCTACTTATTGTTGTTTCTGCCATGTTTGAATCTGTAATATAACTTGCCATGTTTACATGGGTGCCACCATATTTTCTATGCCTTTTTGGCTCATGGTCAGTAAGGGACTTTTGATCTATGCATTTAGTAGTATCATGCAATGCCTTTGTTTGCCATGATATGTTCCCGTAACATGTTTTTTGATAGCTCTAAACATTGCAACCTAATCTTATTTCTGCTAAAGTCTGAAACTGTTATTATTTGCAATCTTACCATCTGTTTTGGAGCATGTTCTAGTGATTTCTGGAGATAGCTCAGTGTTCATGTTTTGTAGTGCTTTACCTGTACTTCATGCCCATGCCTTTTGTTATTATGTTGGGGTGCTGTAGCAGGTTGTTTTGATGCTTGCAATATGCCTAGTTGCTGTTATGGACAGGTTGTTGCTATGTCTTGTATAGAGTGTATGTGTTGCACCGTTGCTCCGTTTTGAGTGTGCTCTAGATGAAACTTGCTTGTTTTTGCATATAGTTTCATATTATCATGTTGCATCCTTGTTTTGGTGTGTTTGCTTGATGTTTGGGTGCATTTTGCATCAATGCCATGCTTATCTTGTTTTGCTCATATCTTCTAGGCTGTAGCTCCAAATCTAATGAACCTTATATGTAACTTGACTAGAATTTCGTGTAGATCATCTTGGTGCATTTTAACTTGCTGTTTAACAACTTGAACATAAGGTTTATTCAGTTCTGGACCAATTTCGAAATTTGCATATGAGGACTTACCGGAATTGTTATATGTTGTTTCCGGCCTCATTTAAACTTGCCTTGTTGTGTTGTTTTTGTTTGCATCATCTCTTGCCATGAGTAGCTTCATGTAGCGTTGTCATGCATCATGCTTGTTGTGCATCATGTCTTGTCTATGTGTGGTGTGTTTACCATGTTGTGTGCTTCTTCTCGATAGTTCCCGTTTCGTTGTGATCGTGAGGATGCGTTCGTCTACGTGTGGTTCGTCTTCGTGGCTTCATCTTCTTCATGGACTCGTTCTTCTTCCTTGCGGGATTTCAGGCAAGATGACCGCTACCCTGGATCTCACTACTATCATTGCTATGCTAGTTGCTTCGTTCTATCGCTATGCTGCGCTACCTATTACCTGTTTATCAAGCCTCCCAAATTGCCATGAACCTCTAACCTTTGACACCTTTCCTATGCAAACCACTGTTTGGCTATGTTACCGCTTTTGCTCAGCCCCTCTTATAGCGTTGCTAGCTACAGGTGAAGTTGAAGATTTCTCCATGGTGGACAGGGTTTATGTTGGGATATCACAATATCTCTTATATTTTTAATGCATCTATATATTTGGTAAAGGGTGGAAGGATCGGCCTTATGCCTGGTGTTTTATTCCACTCTTGCCGCCCTAGTTTTCGTCATACCGGTGTTATGTTCCCGGATTTTGCGTTCCTAACGCGGTCGGGTGATTTATGGGACCCCCCTGACAGTTCGCTTTGAATAAAACTTGTCCAGCAAGGCCCAACCTTGGTTTTACCATTTGCCTCACCACCACCTATACCTTTCCCTTGGGTCGGCCAACCCAAGGGTCATCTTTATTTTAGCCCCCCCGGGCCAGTGCTTGTCTAAGTGTTGGTCCGAACTGAGCTGCCTGCGGGGACACCTCGGGGAAACTCGAAGTCTGGTTTTACTCGTAGCTAGTCTCATCTGCTGTTGCCCTGAGAACGAGATATGTGCAGCTCCTATCGGGATTGTCGGCGCATCGGGCGGCTTTGCTGGTCTTGTTTTACCATTGTCGAAATGTCTTGTAAACTGGGATTCCGAGACTGATAGGGTCTTCCTGGGAGAAGGTCTATTCCTTCGTTGATTGCGAGAGCTTGTCATGGGCTAAGTTGGGACACCCCTGCAGGGTATAAACTTTCGAGAGCCGTGCCCGCGGTTATGTGGCAGATGGGAATTTGTTAATGTCCGGTTGTAGATAACTTGACACCAGATCCGAATTAAAACGCATCAACCGTGTGTGTAGCCGTGATGGTCTCTTCTCGGCGGAGTCCGGGAAGTGAACACGGTCTCTGGGTTATGTTTGACGTAAGTAGGTGTTCGGGATCACCTCTTGATCATTGCTAGCTTGACGACCGTTCCTTTGTTTCTCTTCTCGCTCTCATTTGCGTATGTTAGCCACCATACTTGCTTAGTCGCTGCTGCAACCTCACCACTTTACCCCTTCCTTTCCCATTAAGCTTTGCTAGTATTGATACCCATGGTAATGGGATTGCTGAGTCCTCGTGACTCACAGATTACTACAACAACAGTTGCAGGTACAGGTTTTGCGATGATCATGACGTGAGAGCGATGTTGCTTGTTTTGGAGTTCTTCTTCCGCTTCTTCTTCGATCAGGGGATAGGTTCCAGGTCGGCAGCCTGGGCTAGCAGGGTGGATGTCATTTGAGTTTCCGTTTGTGTTTCATCCGTAGTCGGATGGTGCTCTTATGTATGATGATGTTGTATTCGTGTGGCATTGTGAGCCTTTTGTATGTATCCCCATCTATTTATGTAATGTTGATGTAATGATATTCACCTTGCAAAAGCGTTCCAATATGTGGGTCTATCCTTGGTGGGACCTTCGAGTTCCTTTTGGATAGGGTCGCATATTGGGCGTGACATCTTCCAACAAAGAGTGTACATCGGCTATAAAACAAAGAGTGTAGTAGTACATGATGTACATCTACACTTCCAATGCGTTTAGCCTTTAATCTAAATCGATATTGATTGACTAATGCACCAACTTGTGCTGTAGGTATAGGCTACATTTCTATCCTTAATTACAGCATGCCTTCATTTAATCTTCTTATCTCAATGCTTGCATGCACACATAAGTCTGCTACATTTGGGCGTTAATTATACCCTGGTCAATGTGTAAATGTCTAAATGTACAGTCTTTCATGGACGTAGGGAGTAGGTTGAGCACTTGAGCATGAGTGTGTGTGTTGCGTCGTGTGCTGTGTGCCGCATGGGTGCGTGAGTGTTGCGTGCGTCCTTGTGGAGTACGTGTGAGTGTTGCATGTTGCATGCATGCATGCATGCATGCATGCATGGGGCTTACTCCCTCCCATTAACATGTTCATATTTCAAGCTTCCTGTATTCCCTCTGTATGGTGATACTCCCTCTGTTCCCAAATAGTACAGAGTGAAAGCCTCCCTCTGTTCCCAAATATGGAGTATTTGTCTTTCTACATATTTCAACAAGTGACTAGGTACGGAGCAAAATGAGTGAAGTGAGCGTAGAGGCATAGGGATACTGTAGAAAGGAAGTCCTCGCGATCCATTATTCTCCATCTCGGTCAGAGAGAACTATTCAACTAGTCTTCTCAGCGAAGTGACAATACACGCTGCAGCAGATGGGACACGTAATTAATAAGCTGAACCAGCGTGTTGGTGTTACTAAATCAGCCTTACCCAGTACTGCCATCATGTTTGCCAGTAGAGCACGCTTCCGCAAATACGCCTACGCACCTCTGTCCTCCATTAACTGACATATGGGCCCTCTTGTGGTAGACCCACATGTCATCGGTGCCTATATCCTGGTAGTAGTACTAGTAGAATTGAGATTTAATGCACTTTCTTCCCCGTCTTCCACTCTTCTTCCTCCTTTCTTCCCCATCGTCGGCCGCACACCATTTACCCCCGCTCACTGCTCGCCCGCCCGCGCCATCTTCCTTGGTAGCTCGCGTGTACCATATCCCCCCGTTCACTGCTCGGCCACACGAGGAGAAGCTTCTTCGCTCGCCTGCCCAAATCCACTTCCCTGCTGGCTCGCAGGCACCGAAAACCCCAATGGCAGAACCGACTGACACGCAGAGCCGTGATTGGAATTCCCTCCCTGATGTTCTCTTGAAGAAGATCTATAGTCATATGGACTTACTCAGCACCATCCGTCTGGCTGCATGCTTGGTGTCTTTGTACCGTCTACTCGTCTGCAACCGGCCGGCTCTTTTCAAGACACCCTGCTTGCTGATGCCCGATCCTCGCAGGTGGCCCAGACACCGACTTGACGATCCTACGGAGGTTGCCGTGGTTCCCCTCGACATGCTACCACTACCCGTCCACCTGTCCTTCATGCGCGGCCACTATTGGGCGGGCAACGGGCAGGATTGCAAAATGGGCCATTGAGCTCTTACCATTCGATATAACTTACAAACCTCGGCGAGCTATAAAGTCACAAGTTTTAGCTGACTTTGTCGCTGAATGGACCGAAGCCGAACTCCCTAAAGAGTACGGCGCATACTCCAATTGGGTTATGCATTTCAACGGCTCTAAAATGTTGGCCGGACTGGGGGCTGGCGTCGTATTGACGTCCCCAACCGGGGACACAGTCCAGTACGTACTTCAAATAATGTACACGGACTCCAACAATGCAGCCGAATATGAGGCCCTATTGCATGGTCTCCGGATGGCAGTCTCCATGGGTATTCAACGCCTAGAGGTGCGCGGGGACTCAAACCTTGCAATATCCCAAATAAATGGAGACTTTGACGCCAAGGATCCGAAAATGGCAGCATATCGCAACGCCGTTCTAAAAATGTCAGCTCGATTTGAAGGATTAGAATTCCATCACATAGCCCGAGATAATAACCAAGTGGCCGACATACTGGCATGCATCGGTGCAAAACGTGATGCTGTCCCTCCAAATATCTTCCTGGAACGGCTCTTCAAGCCATCCGTACTATGGGAAGAGGAGCCCGGTAGTGACAAACCGGAAAAAACCGCACCAATCGGTGATTCAGCAGATGACATAACACCTTCAGCCCACGTCATAATGGCAGTAATCGCCGCGTGGACATAACCTTTCCTAGCCTCTTTACTTAGGCAGGAACTTCCCGAAGACCAAAACGAGGCCCGCTACATAGTCCGGCGATCGAAAGCCTACAAGGTCCATGAGGGAGAACTTTATAAGAAAAGTACAACCGGAGTCCTTCAGAGGTGTATCTCCGAAGAGGAAGGGCGAAACCTCCTGGCTGAAATTCATGCCGGACTAGGCGGACACCACGCAGCAGCCCGGGCCCTTGTAGGAAAGGCATTCCGTACAGGATTTTATTGGCCGACGGCCCGGGCAGACGCGCAGGACTTAGTTCAGCGATGCGTTGGTTGTCAGCCCTTTGCTAATCAGAGCCATATGTCGCCCACCGCCCTTAAAACCATACCCATTACCTGGATGTTCACGGTCTGGGGGCTTGATATGGTTGGACCCCTCAAAGGGGGAACCCACAAGCAAAGGTACCTACTGGTCATGGTGGATAAATTCACCAAATGGATAGAGGCCAAACCGGTCAAAACGGCAGAGTCCGGACCAGTGATAGACTTTATATCAGGGGTAGTACACCGTTACGGAGTCCCCCACAGCATCATCATCGACAACGGCACGAACTTCACAGCCGACGAGGTTAAGTCATGGTGCAAAAACAAGGGCATCAAGCTTGACTACGCTTCAGTTTATCACCCTCAAACCAACGGTCAAGTGGAACGAGCAAATGGTCTAATAATGAGCGGCATTAAACCAAGACTAGTGAGGTCACTTACTAAATCCGACACACAATGGGTCAAGGAGCTCGACTCCGTACTCTGGGGGCTGCGGATAACGCCTAACCGCACTACCGGATTCACACCATTTTTTATGGTATACGGCGCAGAGGCAGTCTTGCCATGTGACATTATTCATGACTCACCTCGAGTGCGCATGTATGAGGAAAGAGAGGCCGAGCTTGATCGGCAGGACAGCTTGGACACATTGGAGGAAGAACGTGACGTCGTGAAGGCTCGTTCCGCATTTTATCAGCAGCAGGCCAGAAGATATCAAAGCAGAGAAGTACGGGCCAAGACTTACAACGTTGGTGAACTAGTTCTACGCCCGCCGGACAAGAAAAAGGACAAGCTCAAGCCCAAATGGGAGGGCCCCTTCATTATCGATCAAGTCCTGACCGGCGGAGCATACCATCTACGAAATGCGTCGGATAACCGACTTGAGCCGAACCCATGGAATGCAGCCCACCTCCGACGATTCTATGCCTAGCGCCGGACTAAGAGTTCGTCCCCTTCCCCCCGTCCAAACTTTTATACTTCGGCTATCTTTTTTTTCTCTTTTTATACCTTTTCATCTAAAAGCCCTTACGGGCCTATTTTCGCATTTTTTGCATATGCATGATGTGCCATCCGCACTCATTCTTCCTGGGGGCTTCTTTTACAGAAGCTCAATTATACGGGTTTCATACCCAGCACATGTGTCAAGCTTCCACATGTACCTTTTACTCGCCATTATATGCATCGATATGACTTAAGTTTTGGCCAAGCTGGGTTGCCTGGCTCCTGTGCTTACCCCTACGTTCCCGATTGTTCGGCTAGGAGGTAAAGGGAGCACCTCTGCGATTGTTACTGCCGGGTCAGCCAGATGTGTACCTCAGACTGGGTGAAGCCAAAAGCTAGCGTTCTTAAGGGAATATTCGGTCGGTGACTTAAAAGATGACTTTTTACCTATTTATCTATCTGCCCCCAGATGTTTTACTGCTTTCTTTGCAGTCCGGACATGCACTTTAGGGCATGCCTCCCAGGGAAAGGAACCCTTAACGGAACTATTCTCCCTGGAAGATGTTTCTTACTAACCATGTAATATAACATAACTAGTTGGGCACTTGTCTGATAAAGCACTAATGACCCCTACGCCTGGTCTCCATGCATAACATGGTTGTTTCTTAACCAAAATGGTATTCGGACACACTCCGGACTCTAGGGTCCCGAGGTTGAAGCGAAAAGGTCGGCAAAGACAAACGATCTACAATCCGGCTAGAAGGCATTTCACATGTCACTTTAAAGGATAACATACATTGTCAAATTTACTGATTGTATTCCTCCTCAATCCTGTCTAACAGGCTGTCTAATTGTCTAATTTACAGTCCCGTTGGGAAAATTTAGCAGCCAACTCTACTTGGCTGCATACTAAACTCACAGGGATCTCCTTCCCATCGGGCCCCACCGGTCCAACTTCGGCCATATGGTTGGGATCGGCCTTCTTGTACCGCGTCTTCACCATGGCCCAAGCCTCCCTGGCACCTTGACGGCAAGCCGAAATCTTCCACAAATGGAAGCGCTGCCGCACTCCCTGCAGCTTCTCCGCAAGCTCCCCGAGGCCCTCGGGTAGGGTGAGGGCTGGCCATAAAGCCTGAACGACGCCGCTCATTGCCTGCCGAACTCGTTCGAGCAGTTGCAGCAGCTCGGGAAGTTGATCACCCGTTGATACGGGCATCTCCTCCGCAGGGCGACCTGTGAGTATACCTACAAGACATATTATGTCAATTTGCTTCTTCGCCGAACTCTTCTTTTCAAAGGAGTTCGCTCAAGCACTTACTATAAATGCCGCGACGAAGCCGCTGATTCTCCTTAACGGAGCCGGACAGCTCAGCCCGAGCGCCTTTCAGCTCCTCTCCGAGCTTGGCGTGGGCATCCTGGAGCTTCTTTCTTTCTTGCTACACCCTATTCAGCACACTCTCGCCGGCCTTCAGCTGGCGCAGCAATGCTTGCCTGTCCGGATCTTGTCCGGCAGCACCTGCAATGTCATTATTAGACTTGCGCGCACGCCGCACAGCGCTTATATTTGTTAATAAAAATGTGTTACCAGGAGGGGTCCCTGCGTCTCCTCCTGCGGCAGCAAGTGCGGCCTCAAGTTGGGCCTTGCAATCTTGCAGCTCCCGAGACAGCTGGGCATTCTTTTCTGTAAGATCCTGCGTTTTCAAATGATCCTTAAATCAGTTAACATAACTACTTTAAGTCTCGGGGGCTACTGGTATATACAACCATTAAAATTTCCTTACCCGTATGTCTTTCACATACTGCTCCGTGGCTCTGGTAAAACCATCTTGAGCGGCACGGAGATGCGCGTCCCCTGCGTTAAAGGCATCCAATGCCTCAGGGGAGAAACACGCTTCACGAAATACTGTCCGGCAGCGCCTATGGTTCATGGCGCTCTCCACCTCAGACTTGGTGGCGGACAGTCTGTCGGTGTCCTCCATTGGAGAAGGATCCGGCCTGCGTCTTGTGCTTGCCTCCCCCTCCAGGCCGGGCGCTGGAGCCTGGCCGGTGTAGGTTGGATCGGCAACTTCTGCGCCCACAGTCCGGTGAGCGCTTTTTCTCCTACAAAGATCATGAGCACTCAGGAGTTTCCTAGGAACGTTGCTCTAAAAATTCAAATACGAGCTATACCTTTGCGGCGACGTTTCCGCCCGCACCGCGCTCCTTTTCCGCCTGCTGGTCCGGACTGGCCTCTGTTGGTCAGCCGCCGCGGCCTCGGCTTCCTGCCGTAAAGGCGCTTCCTGCAAAATACCATCGTTCGCGAAGGTTAGAAATGGGCAGGGAAGAGATAATGGTGTCCGGACTTCGGTCGCGGTCACCTGGGAAGCCGGACACAGTCCGGGGTAATCCGCCGTAATGGCAACCAAAGCATTGTCTATGCTGAGCTGGTGAAACACCCCGTCAATCAGCTCCACCTCGATGTCCGGGTCCTCTTCAGAGGCCGGATCCAAGGATCTTTCTGGATCCTCGGGTTGCGGAGCAGGACTCACCATGTCCTCCACAGTCCGGCGTAGATCCTGCGCCGAAGACATAATGTAAGAAGCTTAAACTTCGAAAGCATGGGTTGAGCCCTTAAAGGTGTTCACTTACCCATCCTCTAGGGTTGATCATGGAAAACCCATTCAAAGGGTTCGTTTGAAGGAAGTCCTCCTTCTCCCCCTTGTACAGGCTGGACAGGATCTCCACCAGATCCTCGGTCGAATCCGGCCCTTTGTGGCCGTGACGGGTGGCATCGTCTTCCCCGTTGAAATCCCACATGGGGTGGCCTCTGTATTGCAACGGCTGTACCTCCCGCTTGATGCATGTCGCCATGTCTCCGATCATGGTCAAGCCAGAATGGGCCATTAATCTTATTCGGCCCATCAAGTAATGGACGCTCTTGTCTTCCTCCAATCGGGGGCTCCGTGGGCGCCAGCTGAGGCGCTTCTTCAAAGGAGCAGCACTAAACTCCGGGAGGCCGATCCGGACTGGGTCCGGCAACGGAGCGTCTCCTATATAAAACCACTCTGAGGGCCAGTCTTTGGACGCCTTCTTGGGAGTACCGGATGGGTATCCGGTCCCGGCGATGCGCCATATTTCGGCGCCGCCCACTTGATATATGGACCCCTCGTGAGAACGGGGTACGAGGCAAAACAACCTCTTCCACAATGCAAAATGGGGCTCAATGCCCAGGAATAGCTCACAGAGAGCTACGTAGCCCGCGATATGCAGGACCGAGGCGGGCGTGAGGTGGTGGAGCTAGAGTCCGTAGAACTCCAGGAGCCCGCGGAGGAACGGATGTATTGGGAATCCGAGTCCCCTTACCAGATAGGGGACGAAGCATACTCGCTCCCCTTTATTGGGGCTTGGGGTAGCCTCCACTTGCCTCCCACCTTGATAAGTAACCAGTCCAGCCCGGACTGGGACCATGAGGGCCGGAGGGAGAAATCCCCCCGTTTGGAGCTTCACTAGCTCGTCGTGCGAAACAGAGCACCTCCTCCAATTCCCCGACGGTGGGGTGGGAGTGCGAGAAGAAGAGCCGTGTCGACGGTCCATGATGGAATGGATTTTTAGGTCAAAGGCGCTTCGACGAAGTATTCGCAGGAGGAAGACGGTGTGGTTTGGATCTGGATTTTTGCCTCTTTTATAGGTGGACGACTCGCACAACTAGGGGGTGAAACGTAAAAGACACACTGGCTTTTCGCATTCGTGCGACGCGTGGAAGAGGGCCATTATTTGGCGTAGAAGCCGAGGAACACAGTATTCAAGATGAAGTCGGACATTGTTCGGCAGGTACATGGAATTTGAAGGGAGAACCCGCCTTGCAACGCCGAAGACTATAAACGCGCTGGACTTATCGTCATTGAAGCCTGGTTCGGGGGCTACTGAGGGAGTCCTGGACTAGGGGGTGTCCGGACAGCCGGACTACCATTATCCGCCGGACTCCAAGACTACGAAGATACAAGATTGAAGACTCTGTCCCGTGTCCGGATGGGACTTTCCTTGGCGTGGAAGGCAAGCTTGGCGATACGGATATGTAGATCTCCTACCATTGTAACCGACTCTGTGTAACCCTAACCCTCTCCGGTGTCTATATAAACCGGAGGGCTTTAGTCCGTAGGACAACATACATTACAACAATCATACCATAGACTAGCTTCTAGGGTTTAGCCTCCTTGATCTCGTGGTAGATCCACTCTTGTACTATGCATATCATCAATATTAATCAAGCAGGACGTAGGGTTTTACCTCCATCAAGAGGGCCCGAACCTGGGTAAAAACATCGTGTCCCTCGTCTCCTGTTACCATCCGCCTAGACGCACAGTTCGGGACCCCCTACCCGAGATCCGCCGGTTTTGACACCGACAGCGGTCATCGCTCGTCAGCGCCTGCTGAGGAGCATTCTGGAGGCTCAGGAGGTCAGGCATCACGCGGTCCTGGTGGAGATGGAGATGGCCCTCGAAGATCCATCCGTGCCCCCGGAGCCTCCCGAGGCTCAGGGCTCCAAAGGCTCGTGAGGGTTGGCTTCCTCACCGCGCGTGGTCCACTACTTCAGCAGCACTTCATCCCCAACGGTATCAGGTGACATATTTCCAAGTTCTATTTTCAGCTGGGAGCGCCCGCAGGGCCGCATCATTCCTAGGTCGGGTGCGTCCGTCCCTGCGGCATGTATCCGTTTTGCTTATGCTCATTACCTAGCTTGATTGGGGGCGCCCCTCGGGCTGCATTATCCCCAAGATTCTCGGGCCAGACCCAGTGGCGTTTTCCTTTTTCTACATCTATCTAAATGAATTTTCTCCTTCATGCTTCACCAGCTTGACTTAATCGCCTGCTCGATTGACACCTACCTTTGGAGCTGCTCGCTCTGGCATGACACTTGCGCTCGGGTCCGTCCCTGCAACGCCGAAAAATCTGAGTGGCTGAGCTCTGGCCGCGGCAGCCCCGCAAGGCACCACCTCACCAGACCCTCAGTGCCCCGCTCACTCCCTCGGAGCGACCAATGGTTGGCTGGCAACCGTAACGACAGACCTTGTTTCCGCTCGTGATTGATATGCAGGACCCGCTCCAGAAGTAATGCTGGTGGCATCACGAGCCTTCTCTCCTTGTCTCCGGCATGATCCGCTCGTGCGTTAAAAGGGGAGCACCTGAGCATCGCGACTCATGGGGTCTTACTGGCTCTCTAGCCCTCACCCCCTGGCCTTGACCCATGGCATCATGACCTATCATACGAGCGGCGGCTTAGCTCGCTCGAGGGCCGGGACCTGAGGACGTCGAGCATTTAGGAAAGTGCGGGGGAGAGGGAAGAAGCTCGCGAGGGTCTAACCCCGCAACACCTCAGCTGCTGCCGCGCAGGACTGGCACATCGCCGCGAACTACTCCAAACCTACGAGATAAGTCACGCGAAAACTGATTCGACTCAGCGCTTAACCCTCGCCTACTGCAGCTCTGTCACGGAAACGTTGCTTGCCTTTCTCGCCCAGCGGAGGTTGCTTGAGCGCTAAAGGGGACCTCCTGAGCATCGCGACTCAAGGGCTCTTACTGGACCTTGGACCGCTCACCTCCTGGCCTTGACCACGGCATCGCGACCTGGCATACCAGCGACGGCTGAAGCCTTCCTGGGGACCGGGACCTGTCAGTGTACAGCACCAAGCCGTCGTGAGGAGAGAAAGGGGGAGCCAAGCCGGGACAAGACAAGCATCTCGCATTGATTCGTCATGAGGATATATATTCACAAAAGACATAGCCAGCGCCTTACATACCCCCGCGGGGTGGTGCTTCGATTCCTCGCAGGGAACAAAAGGTGCTAATCCTAAGGAGCGCTAACTACGCGCGCCTCCGCAGGAGACGCCATCATCAACAGTGGGACGTCAGGCACCGGCGCCAACCCCATCCAGATCAATGGCGTCGGCGGCCTGATGCAGCGGAACTACTCCGGGAGCGATGCGAGCTCGGGGGCTCGTAGCTGTCATCGCTTGTCTCCGGAGTCGCGTGAAGCTCTGCGGAGTCGCTGGACCCTCTGTCACCTCCGCTGCCGCTTGAGGAGCTGCTGGGGAAGCGATTGGCGGGCCCGGTCCTCGCCACGACGATGCCCCGGCCGCCTTTCTCGGGGCAGCATTCCAGCCGGCGTCCTTCCGCGTCGAAGACCTTGAAGAACATCAGGGAGGCGCCATTGTATTCGAGGTGGATCATGAGGGCGCCCCCTGTCCGGCAGACCCGGGCGATCTCGCCCCAGCCACGGGTCATGTAGACCTTGCCCGAAGCGACGACCTCGACCTTCTCTCTAGTCGTAGGGGTGTTGCGGTCAGCGTGCTGCAGCCAGAGCTCAAGAGGCCCCCTTGGCGGGATCTTGAAGGCGAAGGAGGGAGGAACGCGAATCCAAGATCGAGGAGGCATGGCGGCATGGAGCACAAGCTAGCGAGAGGAGCCCTCGGCGTGGACTCCAGGAGGAACGACACGCACCGCTGTGACCCGCCGGCGTCGACGGCGGCACCGTTGGTGTTGCTCGGCGGCTTCTTCTCCAGGGCCCTCGATGAGGCGTACAAGGGCAGCGGGAACGCAGGTGGCGGCCGCTCGTACCAAGGCCTCGATGCCTCCTGCCGAGCACCCTCATCTCGGCGGCAGAGGACTAGCCCCTTCTTCAGCGGAAGCGGGTCGGGACCCTCTCGGGGGGCCTTTCCCTTCTCTTTTGTAGAAAACCGGCGAATTCGTGCCACCGGCGTGAGGTGGAGCAAGGGCGAGGATGAAGAAGAAGAGGAGTAGCAGGGGGAGATGAACTGGAGAGGCTCGCGCCGTTCCATACTTATAGCTGGAGGAGGCCAACCGTCGGCCTCCATGATAGCAGGTAATCATGACCCATTTTTGCATGCAGGGACTTGTCAAGTTGTGCGGTTGCCGAGGCATCATGGGGAAGCGGAGACGTCTACGTCCAATCAATCGCCATAAGGCGCCCGAGGACGTAGGCTGTTGGGGCCCATGGTGCTTCACACTTGCCCCTTTCGCTTCTCTGCTAAGCCAAGTACGGGCACGCCTTGGGCCCAGGGGCTACTGTCGGCGTTCTGGGAACGGGGGTCCCCGGACTTGCCTACCTGCGGCCTGCGGCGTGGCTCAAGTGGGGGCCAAGCCTCGCGGGGCGGACGACAGGAAGCTTCCTCAGGAGCAGCCTCCCCAAGCAGGCTCGCGAGGAGGCGGAGAGATCAAGGCGGGGTACCTCCCGAGGAGCCCGTGACGCAAGCCATGACGATCGAGACCAGGCGGGTGACTAGCAGGCGCCGGCCTGCGCAGTGTCCTGGTTTCCCTTTCGGTGCAAAGGGGGCAAGCACAGACTAAGGCATCATGCAAAGGTTACCGTTTCGGTGCAACAAGACAAAGGCCAGCAGAACGGCAGGATGGAGGTCATCGTGGAGCCCAGGGCGGCGTCATCGTCAGAGCCTTTGGTAGCCGAAGACCAACTTTAGTCAGGATAAGTTTACTAGATGTTCCACTTCAAAATGGCCAATTGTTGGCGCCCTTCCCACTCATTATTTGGGAAGAGGCCCAGGGCCTCCCTCTATAAATAGGACTAGCCACCACAGAGTAGAGGCATCGAGCATCTATCTCAAGAAGACGTATAGATTAGAGAGAGGCGACTGAACTCACCCTAGCAGTTCATCGCACCAGCTCAAGAACAGCCCCTCGCGAGGCTGTTCTCCCTTTGTACTGTTCATCATCCACCCCTGAGGCAATCCACCACACCACACACTGGAGTAGGGTATTACACCACAATGGTAGCCTGAACCAGTATAAATCATGTGTCCTTCGTGTGTTCTTCTTTCTATCCTAGATCCTTTGCGAGACCTCGACGCATGAGCTGGTAGGGGAAAGATCTTCGTGCGCACTCCAGAGTTCGAACCTCAAGGGTCTGCCGGAACCCAAAATCCGACATCTGCCCCTATTTAAAATATTAGCCTACATCGATTTTGGATGAGGAGAGTTTGTTTTGCCACCCACCATGTATGAATGGGGAAATGGAGGAAGAGACACATGTCTTTCGGACGAGCTTGAATCAAATGTGTTTTGCCGCCCACGTTTGGCGCCCACCGTGTCTGAATGGGCTCAGAGGCCGTCGTGTCATGTCTGATTGAAGTTACTAGTCTACCCCTATCGACAACAGTGTAAATCTGGTCGATAAGGATGTCAAGTGTCAGGGGTAGACAGTAATTTCCATCTCGCAAACACTTGCTTCAGGCAGCCCACAAATTATAGTGGGTGTTTAGCCACTTCGTTCAAATCTTGGGAGAATTAGCATTCACATTTGCCCTGGGCCCTGGCAAACTAAATTCAAATCCAATTTATATTCGGTTACGAATATCCATAGATAATTATACGTTTTGTTATTTATTTCTTCAAAACCACAACAAAGATTTATTCCACCTTTATATATGATTATGATTTAGAAATGCCATGATCTTTGACTTCAATAGGTTGGATACACTCTGAGTCAAACAGTTATTTCATCCAATACAATATGCTCACACGAAAAACAGTTTGCCTTTTGTCAATCATACAAGTACTGAGGATTACCTCGCCTAAAATTTTTGGATCATTACAACACATGGACAACATAGGGGGTCTTGCAACATAATCCATTCAGAGATATGACACAACATGCAAGTACTATAATCTAATGACAATTTCAACTGGTATCTAAAGAAGAACCGGGATTACCTTGAGCTTCAGATAGCAGAAACAACAAGACCTCCACCGTCTTCAAATGCAACATTCCTACTTCCTCCAATTCTTGGGTTGCTTGCATAATGCGTGCCGCTAATTCCAACCGGCACTGCTGACATATTGGCCAACTCAGGTATAGCGTAACAACAAACAAGCATTTGAATCAAGCAATACAGCAAAGCAGACAACTGAACTATTTGTAATTCGGTAGGATTACAAGTTGAGGGCACAAGCCAAGAAAGCAGCCCACGCGCATTACATTTCACATGTACTAAAACACACTGGCTTACCATATGTTGTTGTGAAGCCTCGCTGCTGTTGCAATGTTCTTTGAAGATATCGTCAGCATCTCATGGTTGCAAATCTTGTTGTTGTAGTTTATTCAGCACTCTCTATTTAGGTAAAATTAATTTTAATCGCATGCACTGGTCCGAATTGATCATCAATGGTTCGTCTAAACTAATGAAAGAAGGGTGCGTGCATGTTTGAGGTGCCAGCCCCAAAAGAACAAATATTTTTATGCATGTTTGAGGTGCCAGCCCCAAAAGAACAAATATTTTGCTTGATGGGGTTGGCAGCTCCATAATTAATAGAAGCATCAAATTAGTCATGCAACTTGGGAAGATCAAGAACACACAAACAAGTAATGAACAGAGGCTCGGAGCAGTGATGTAATAGCTAGCATCAGAAAATGTAGGGTAAAACGAACAAAAAGCAGCGAAACCACATGCTAGTTTGCGGATGTGTAATTAAGCATAGAGAACATTAAGCAGTCTGATGGATCCAATAGGTGGCATAGGAACAAAACTAAAGCATATTAACTATATGTGCACTGGTATGTAATTTAGCACATGTAACATGTTCACTGCCAGAAGTATGGCCCTACAGGTGCAAGCAGAATAACGCGTCTCATGAAAAACTGATGATGCCCTAAAGAAATTCAAAGGTGCGGTGCTTATGCTAGGAAAGTGAACGTAGGCGCCGGCCATTGGATAATAGTACCTGATTCTCGGTGGCGTATGGGTATCGTTGTCATACTTGATAGCTAAGGATCATCGAAGGTGCTCGTGTTGCGGTTGAGTTTGGGCCGGCTGTCGCCGTCTCTGAAGCGGCTCCGGTGCTACGGTTGCGGCGCCTGTCGACATACAAGAAAGCTCATCTGTGGTAAGTGAACAGTTGCACGATAAAGAGAAAGACCGAGGGAGTACAAATCGAAATAACCTGATGAGGCTGCGGCGTCGGTAAAGTAGGGCCAGTGGAGTTGAAAATGGCGTCCATGGAGCGGGTCTGGTGCAGCGGACGAAGGCTTTGGCGGGCGCGTTGTACTGTGCTTTCGATGAGGCGGATCTGTTGCGGCGGACGAGGGCTTGTATGAAGGGCCAGCGAAGGGGCGGACGAGGGAGTCAGTGAAGGGCCTATGCTGTGGTGGATGAGGGCGCCGGTTAAGCAGATCCGATGCGGTGGACCATGATGGCGGTCAAGAAGATCTGGAGCGGTGGACAAGCCAGTCACTGAAGTGGCTCCGGTGAAGTGGTGTGTTGGCAGTTGGGGGTTCCAATGTGCGGAAGGTAGATCCGGCGGGGTGTAAGGTCCACCACTGCGGCGGAGGACAAGATTCGGTGGCTTGCCGTGGTTGGGGGGTCAGGGAGGGGAAGGGGAGGGGCTCTGGGAAGAATGTTGGGGGCAAAGAGGGGAAAATAATGGAGTTACCAAAGCAACCCTTTTCCGTTCGTGTGGCAGGGGCAAAACAGGAATATCGCAGGGCTAAACTTTCGGGCGCGTGATATTTTGATGTGAGCGGGAAGTTTGAAAGCTTTTGGCGCCTAAAATTATGATATCATGGCTGACAATTTGTTTGTTTTGCACGCAAAAAACTGCAAGTTTTGAAAATCAATGTCTCCAACTCGAAACTTAGATTGTCCATTCAATTCAAATATGGATCATTGAGCTACTACAAGCAAATACCATCATACGGTCCAATTCAAATGAAATTCCAAATGTGTTTATCCTAAATATGATGACAAAAGCAAAAATGTGTATGTGTATGAATAAAGTGGATGATTATAAAGTTTGAACGTGCCCGTATGTGTATATCTCTAAGTTTGATATATGAATTTGAAATCACGAAATCCCGGCTTAAAAAATGTACCTCCATTTAAATGAATTACAAAAGCTAATGATGGAGTCGAATTCCAAAATTCCAATCTTCGGTTTGTAATTCTGGTACATCAAGGTATATCACACATGTTCAAAAGTATTGTTATCTCATAGTACAAACTGTGAAACAAATTGATCAACCATGAGTGCACAATATCTCAATTATACTAAAGTCCCTCAAATATAGACACCTCACCTTTATCCGAAGTCAACCCCCCCACCACACACACACACACACATAGAGAAGTCGTTCTCTCCCCCAAACACCAACACATGAGCACATTAACACCCCTCTCTCTTGTAAAGTCCGGACCCCAACATAGGTCTCTATCACTTTGTCTCTCAGGCATGCACACATCTGTTCCCTCACTCTCTAGGTATCCCGCTATCTCTCTTACCCAAGCACACGCACTATGTAGAGTGTATATTTCCCATACACACAAAACGTCACCCCCAAATGTCTATCTCCCTAGTTATGTGGTTCTCGCGCACTCACCTCACACACAACCACCACTTCAAACAAGCACACTTTGTCTCCTTGTGCACCACTCTCCTCTTCCTATCTCTCCCACATGCGGACCCGCCCCAGCTCCTTCCCTGTATACATATATGTCGTGACTCTTTGCATAGCTCCCTAATGTATAATCGTTCTCGATTTTGCACATTGTTCTGTACACCATCTATTCTAGATCTCTCATGAAGTCCCTATCACACACACGATGACTCGCTTCCCTTGCGTCTCCATTCATAGGCCAATTTCGGACAACATCAACATTGTCTCCCTATCTATATGCCATTTATGGACACAAACGACCCCTCTCGCCCCTCTCTTCCCCACCCTCTCTCTCTATCTCTCTCTTTCTTTCTCTCTCCCTGTCGCTAGCTCTGTCTTTCTCTCGCTCTCACACCCATCTCCCACACACATACACTCGATGTCTCTTCCAAATAGTCTGCTCCCCCTGCCCGCACCCGTGCTATCCCGCTACTACACATGTCACACCATTCCCCCTTCCCTTATACTAGGTTTACATCATCAGTGGTCTCTCTACTCCACATACACTCTCTCCCTCACACACAAACGCGTGCACAAACACACACAGACACGCACAAACACCCATTTATCTGGATCCTCATCTCTCCCCATGTCCGCATGTGTATATCACACACTTATTCTCTAATTATGTATATGTGTCTCCACATTACACAACACAAAGCCCCATGTACATGTCTCTCTCTATCCTGCACACACATAGACACAAAGAATCTGTTATCATTGCCTCAGTCTCTAACATATCACACACGCACTCTCTCTCTCTCTCTCTGAAACACGCTCAACAAGGGTTTCCCCGTGAATAACTTGCCATCTATTCATCAACAGTCGTGGCAGTACAAAGAAGACGAGACGTGAACAAGAATAAATCTACACGTGCTTAGACCACCTAGTATGACTACTAGGACTAGAGCAAGCCAAAAAGCGCGCCGCCGTCACCCCCTCCTTGTCGGCGACGGGAAAATCTTTGTTTGACACAGTCGAGAAGTCATTGTGCTAAGTCCCCACATGCCGAGGCGTTGAATAGAATGCAGATGCTAGTTTACGGAAGCAAGTATTGATAATATGTTTGTATCTCCATACTCGTACTTCTATTATAAAAAAACCAAGTTGGTGATGATGGCACGTGTGCCATCTTGCAATATAGACCGTCTGATCAATATCTGACGGATGGAAATTAAACTAAAAAATACCCGCACCCCTCTCCACATTTGCAGACAAGGCCTTCCCTCGTTCATCCTTATCTCCAACAAACCTCATTGTTGAGCAATTAAGAAAGGAAGCCTCTGGAACAAACTGGCCTGGTGGCCGCTGCCGGCATCGTCAATCCCCATGCCTCTGCTCAGTCCGACCACCAACCACCACCACACCCCACTCCTCTTCACCTTATCTCATATTTCTCGAGATATCATTAGTTTTTACACATGGGATTACTCCCGCAAGGGTCAACCACAACAAGTGTTTTATAAAAAAAATGCATCTTGATGTTCCGTGCAATGCACGAATCTTGCTAGTACTCCTACAAAGACTAAGTTGGTGACTCTGGTGTGTATGCCATCCGTCGTTTCTGACCATTAGATCTACATCTAACGATTGTGAGGTAGTTGTTGCCTTTTCTCACAAACATCCCACTTGTCTACCAATTTGCAGAAAAACCCATAATTAGTATCTTAAAACCAACCACATCCCTCCCTGACCTCACCAAAACAGCCCAAGGAATATATTCTAATTGAAACATAATATATCTCTATGACATATGTATATCAAAATTAGAGTGTTTTGTACCAAGTTTGTGAATAAGTATTATTCTAATTATGATTCGTTGCAACGTACATGAACATTGCTAGTATTTCCAACCATGCATTGTTTTCCTAGTATTCCAAAGTTTTGAGTTTTCCATCAAGATATGAGTCACTCATGGTTGATATATACTTTCAATCATGTACACATATGCACTATGTAACTAGCCTTGCTTATTGGCTTCCAAAGCTTAACTTTCACTCCTACTTACAATATGTAGAGTACTTAACAAAAAACTTCCACTTTTAACCAGCCCTAGGAAGAATCTATTGTACAAAAAATAGCAAAAACATACCCAAAATTTCTTAATCCATTCCAAAAACTACTACGTAGTATTGGAAAATAATTCTATGAGACCAGGTCTCATATAACTTGGGTGATACCCACCCTAATGGATGACATGTGGCATTCACAAATCACAAAGCATCTACCCCACCCCCACCTGAAGTCAGGGGGGAGTGATCAGATGCTTTGTGATTTGTGAATGCCACGTGTCATCTATCAGGATGGGTCTCACCCGAATTATATGAGACCTGGTCTCATATAATTTTTCCCCTAGTACTCCTACCAATTAGGTTCGTTTAAACCCATTTCTGACAGGGTTTGCCCACACGTCTCTGCTCATGAGGCAGCTAAACCAACACATTTTGTTTGACCGTTGACACGAGGGACCCACATCTGACCTTCTATCCTGTTATTCCCCCTCAAGTCATTATTTTTCCTGAACATTACTTCAAACAGTACTGATGTGTGTTCGTCGGTGGCGCCGGTGATGAGCGAGTTGGCCACCGCTTTGCCGGACGGGCCGGACGCCGCGCTGGGCTCCGCGTTGGTAGGCTGGCCCGAGCGTGACTCACGAGCGAGCAAGCCGCCGCTGTCGGCGTTCTGGGAACGGGGGTCCCCAGGCTTGCCTGCCTGCGGCCTGCGGCGTGGCTCGAGTGGTGGCCCAGTACGGCCCATCTTCATCAGCGCAAACTCAAGACCCTCGTGAGGGGCCAACCCTCGCGTGGCGGACGATGCAAGGCTTCCTCAGGAGCGGCCTCGCCAGGCAAGCTCGCGAGGAGGCGGAGAGATCAAGGCAAGGGTACCTCGCGAGGTGTTCGTGACGCAAGCCGTGACGATCGAGACCAGGCGGGCACCAGGCAGGCGCCGGCTTGCACAGTGTCCTTGTTTCCTCTTTGGTGCAAAGGGGGCAAGCACAGGCGTGGAGTACCGAGGCATCAGGCAAAGGTTGCCATTTCAGTGCAATGAGACCAAGACCAGCAGAGCGGCAGGATGGAGGTCACCGTGGAGCCCAAGATGGCGTCATCACCAGTGCCTTTGGCAGCCGAAGACCAACTTTAGTCAGGATAACTTGTACTAGATGTTCCCCTTTGAAATGGCCGTTGTTGGCGCCCTTCCCGCTCAATATTTGGGAAGAGGACTAGGGCCTCTATAAATTTGGCTAGTCACCGCAGTAGAAGGCATCGACATTATCACCTAGAGACGGGAAAATGCACCCCAAGTAGTACGCCGCATCAGCTCAACAACACCTCTCGCGAGGAAGTTCTTCTTTGTACTGTTCATCATCTGCCCCCGAGGCAATCCAGCACAACATGCACTGGAGTAGGGTATTACACCACAACGGTGGCCCGAACCAGTATAAATCTTGTGTCCCTCGTGTTGTTCATTGTTTAGCTTAGATTCTCGCGAGGCGGTCAGACGCGGATAGGTAGGGGGAAGATCTTCGCGTGCACCCCAGTGTTTGAAACTTAAGGGTCTGTCGGAACCCAACATTCGACATTTGGCGTGCCAGGCAGGGGTCCGCCGAAATCTTCCTTCTTCCGTCATGCGTTCCGCCGCTTCACCGCCTCCATGTCCGACGACTCGACGGCCAACTCCGACCGCTGGGCGGCATGGCCTGCCCATGCCATGCCGCCTGCCCAAGGTGACCTCAACCCCGCACCTCAGGCAGCCCGCGCCCCGCAGAGCACTGTGGGGCGCGGGTGATGCAGTCAAGCGTCGCTTGCCCTCACTCCGTGGCAGGTACGATCGGCAGCGAGGGCCTCAAACCATGCTGCGACCACAGCACCGTACACCCGACGGGAGCAGGCGAACATGAATGTCGCGCTCACAGTGGAGCGAGAACTGCTGCGATGCAGGCTGCAAGAAAGCGGCCACGACGTGCTACTGGAGCGCGTCGCCGAGCTTCTGGATGCCGCTGCTTCAGGGGCACCCCCGTTTTGCGTCCAGCTTCCACCCTAGGCCCCGGGCGGACCACACTGCGGGCCTATCCATGCCCATGCGCCCCCGGGCGCACCTCGAGTCTTCATCAACACCAGCCTGGCCGTCAGCACCGGGCGACAGGCTGCGCCGGCACTGCCCCTGGCAAGCAAGGGCATGCGCATCACAGCCTACGGCCTGGGGCAGGCCGCCGCCCTACTTCCCCCAAGATGAAGCTTCAAGTCGAACTGCATGGCGCGCGGGGCACTACGGCAAGGCCTTTGGGGCGATGACCCCGGAGGCCTATGTGCCCCACATGGTGGATCGAGAGTACGCACTGGAAAAAGACCATGATTCGTTCCTCGGGCCAGGCTGGGAGGAAGAGGCACTAGAAGCCGAGCTCTTTCAGGAGCCTCACGGAAGCCTTGGCAGCCATGCTGGCGGCAGCAACTATCGGGTACCGCTAATTCCTCAGGAGCAAGCTTATGTTAACCATGGGTCGCAGGAGGTTCAGGTCGCTGCAGCGGATGGCTGCCCCAGTGTAGCACCCTCCCTCCCCTCAGGAGGAGGGCACTGGGGGCAGCAGGAGAGGGGCCAGGAGCCAGGCTCCTCCGCATGGCGCGCAGAGCAAGGCGTTCTTCGGAGGTAGGCCCTCTGCCAGGGAGGTGCCCCAAGGCCTGCCGCCGGCAGAGGACCCGTGGTCGTCGGGGGAACCGCTGGCGTCCCCTTTTCCCCATTAGCGTCGTCCTGGTTTCCGGTCGCCGTCAATGGTGGTCAAGGGTGGCGCAAGGCGGGGCCCTCATCTGGTGATATGAAGCAAGGCCGGTACCTATGAAGAAGGCCCAGTGCCTGTGAAGTTCGCCGCCCGTGACACTCTCACGTAATAATGAGTTGGGGCTGTACACGCCCCGAAGTGTCCGGAGAGCTGCCCTCGGGCCTCGGGGGCTCCCTCCCATGCCCAGTGGCAGCACTTAGCTCCGCGCTGGTGAGAAGACGTCGAAGACTAGACTAGGTGCCGGACGCGGCCTTTTGCTTTTGCTTCCTTTTGTGCGAACAAGCTTTCTCCATTCGGATCTAAGTTGAAGTTGAGTTTGTGTTTGCGTATGCGGGGAGGGGTGTCTTGTCTTATTCGTGTGCTTTCTCGTGTTCTGGTTTTTGTTCAAGTTGGAATTCACACTAGCTACCTCCCTCTCACGAGCCCTCACGAGTAGGGCAGGGCCCAGCATGTGCGCCCGCCGTCCCGCGGCCGGCGTTCGCTCTCGCCAGGCTCTTGCCGCATGGTCAAGCGGGACCCTCATGAAACCCTCTAATGGACGCACCGAGCCCACTCAAGGCTCACTAGGACAAAGGTAAAACCACGACAACCGACTCATCGCGAAAATCACGACATCATACAGGTGCCCATCCGGCGCCGACCTCGACAACACATAGGCAACGATCATTTTACATGAGGGGCTTCCCCTCCCAAAATGCTCTTACAACCTTCAGGACCACACCCGAGTCTCTTCCTACACAGGACACACATCAAGGGGAAGCGTGGGATCAATTGGACATGTCACTCACTACATCCCTCGGGGCGTCACCAGAGGTGTTGCTGGCACCACTATCGCCGCTGCTGGCCTCCCCGTCACAGTCATTGGCACCGTATTCACCGCTGTTCACCACGTCGCCTTCGTCAGCAGCAATGATCACCTCGTCATCATCAAAAGTGAAGGCCCGGATGGGTGCATCTACATTGTCCTCTAGCCACCATGCTAGGTCGCCTCAGACGGCCTCAGGCACCGGGGCGATGGCGGCATCAAAGTCGAAGAGGGGTTCGATGTTCTGGAGATGGCTGAAGACGCGGGAGAATGCCCGGGCGAGCAGGCCGCGGCTTCGTTCTTCTACCAACTGGCGAGACCTCTCGGAGCGGTTCTCCAGATGCGTCACCACGTCGGTGAAGAACTGGAGATTGCCGGTGTAGTTGGTCACGCGCGGCTCCTCGGCGGCTGCCTCGCAGATGTTGCCCAAGGACGCATTGGCCCTTTTCCTGAGTGTTCGGAGCATGGGGCCATGCATGTGCTCCAACGTCTGCCGCTGGCGGATCTCATCCTTGTTCCGCCGCGCGACGGCCTCGGCATCGTCAACCCGTCGTGGAAGAAGGAGCAACTCGGCGCGGGAGGAGGCCAACTCAGCCTGCATCGTGCCTAGGGCGGTCGAAGTGGCCTCAGCTCGCTGTGTGGCTTCAGTCAGCCTAGTCCTGAGAGCAGCAGTACTTCCCACGGCTTCAGCCTTGATCAGCTCCAGCCTCTCTCCATACTCACGCTCAAGACCCACGCGAGCCTCAGCCACGCGACGGTCAAACTCTTCTTGGATCCGGGCCTCCTGTGCACCGACGTCGTCCTCCTCCTGGGTGACCTGGCGCTTCCTCGTCTCCAACCGCTCAAGATCGAGGTTGCACTCGGCAGCCTCCAATGTCAGCGTTTCCTCGCGCCTCCAGAGCTCCTCCTCTTCGGCGGGCCCCCTTTCAGCAGCGCAAGGGCAGCTCGGTGCAACTCCACTTGCTGCTCCAGAGAATTGCACCAGTCTTGGAGCTCCCATGCGCGCTCTTCCGCAGCTTCGTGTCGCCGATCCGCCTCCTAGGCCTCCTCGATGGCTCAGGAGCAGACCTCCCGAGAGGCCGCCAGGGATGCCTCGGCCTTGGCATTTTCGAGATCACGCTGGTGGCCCGCGAGACCAACAGCCGCCTTCAGCTTGCGCCGCTCCTCGACCAGCCGTAGGCCTTCAGCTTCAAGACGCGCGTCTTTGCCTGCCAGCTCTGCGCCAAGCTGGCTCAATGCATCGGTCGCCCTCTGGAGGAACTCTCGGCGGACAGCGCTGCGCTCCCATGCACGCCTGAGCACATCATCAATGTCATCCTCCGCCACCGGCGTCGGCAAAGGACCCTGGAGTGGCTTGCCCCCTCTTGGTGGGGGGCTGGGGGCTGGTGCCCCCATGATCGTGCGGACAGGCCCTGCAAGGGACCCAGCCCGGCGCCGATCCACCCCCTAATGGGGAACCGAAGATCGACTTCAACCACTCGCCGCCTATGATCAGCGGAGGAACCCAGCGCAAGCTATTTGCGCCCGGGGAGAGATCGCGAAGGAGGGCGGCGTGCCCACAGGTTCAAGGCGCACCCCAGGCCGGCCTACCTTTCCAGCCGAGCTCACGCCGAGGGTGGCACGCAGACTTGGGGCGATCAAGGTCGGTGGTGGAGGAGAAACCCGAGGAAGCGTCTCCTTGGCTAGCTCCACGGGCTCGGCAGGGGGGATCCTGAAAGCCACGGTCAGGAAAGGGAACGGCAAACAAGTTACTATAAGAAAGAGGGACTTACTCGTCCATGCGCGAAGTACTTCCTGTGCTTCAATGGGCGGCACGGGCGATCATCACCACTAGAAGCCTCCTTCCTCTTGCGAAGGGCCTCGAAATCTATGCGGAACCGGCCCAAGCTCTCGACCTGAGGGCTGGCGCGCGGCATAGGAGCCGGAGCATCAGGACGACCTACATCAAGGGCACCAGTCTAAGAGGAGCGATCAGGTGCCACCTCTTGGTGGCCTGCCGAGGCCTGGGGGGCTTTGGCCTCGGGAGCCGCAAGTCGCGCCCCCTCATCAGCCACCACCTCGAGAGGGGCTCTGTAAGCTCCGGAGGATGACACCTCGGGAGCCCCGCACAACATCAGCACCTCGACATCAGGCCCCCCAGCTTCTGCCAATGCTTGCCTCCCTGCAACAACTCCTAAGGCAAGGCCGGTGCGGGCGACTGGGAGAAGGACCGCAGCAACTGGGTTCTCGCGGGGCCCCGTGAGGCCAGCCGGGCACAACCCCCATTTGTCGAAGCGGGGCATCTGCCTCACGAACTTGACCCTGTTTGAGCAAAGATACAACAGGGCGCCTCCATGACGGACGCTGCCAGGAGAGGGGTCGCCAGTTAGAACCTTTGGCACCTACTTCAGCGTCTCAGGCGCGAGACCCCCTTCCTGGAGCCTCATACGGCCCTAACAACCGGAGAAAGCCCACATTGGGCGGGAATGGCGTGGGAGTGGAGCGATGCGGCGCTGGAGGAACTCCTTCACCACCTGGGGTGCCGTCACCCCGAGCTTCCTCAGACTATCAAAGCGATGCCAGGCGAAAGCAAGCTGGGGGCTCGTAAGCTCCTCATGATCCCAACCAGGATTGGGAATAGCAGGCAATGTCGGGTGCGTGAGCAGGGGCTGGGCACCCCAACGTCCACATACAACCATCGCTCCCGGAACCCGCTCGCAGAAGATGGGAGGCCAAAATCGATCCCCAAGGCGGCCGTCTCCGGCACGGCCTGGAAGCTCACGCATCCCGGACATTGGGAAGGGTCAGTCAGGCATAGAGAGAAGAAGTGGCGCAGAAGGGCAACGGAAGGAGGAATCCCCACCATGGCCTCGCAGACAAAGGCAAAGACAGCAAGCAGAGTAATAGATTGGGTACCAAGGTGCATCATGTGGATCTGGTAATGGGAAAGCATCGCATTGAAGAAAGTGGAGAAGGGGGGAACCAGGCCCGCCCATAGGGCGTAGGCAAAGAATCAGACCTCCATGACGATCCTGGTGAAGGAGGCATGGGACGCGGGCCAGACCGTCGTCCTCCCACACTCGTTGAAGCTGGAGGCGAGCGCAGAGCAGACCTTCTCCAAGGCTTCCAGATTGAGTATGAGTGACTTGTCGATGGCGAGAGCAGCCGCCAGGGGCTCACTGGACGAAGGCCGTGTTTCTTCCCCTTCTCCTTTTTTGTTGGTGCCATGGAAATGGAAAGGGGGAAGAACTCAAGATGGATTGGAGGCGGAAGCAGAGGCTCGAAGAGGAAAACGGAACAAGAAGCATGCAGGCAGCAAAGGGAGAATAACTGTGTACAAGTCTCGTGGCCGCCAAGCCAGGCGCATAATGAGGGAGCATGGGGAAGCGGAGGCGCCCACGTCCAATCAACCGCCACGCAGCGCCCAAGGCCGCAGGCTGATGGGGCCCGCGGCGCTTCGCACTTGCCCCTTCACTTCTCTGCTAAGCCAAGTCCAAGTGCGGCTTGGGCCCAGGGGCTACTGTCGGTGTTCTGGGAACGGGGTCCCCAGAGTTGCCTGCCTGCGGCCTGCGGCATGGCTCGAGTGGTGGCCCAGTACGGCCCATCTTCATTAGCGCAAACTTAAGACCCTCGCGAGGGGCCGAGCCTCGCGGGGCGGATGACGCAAGGCTTCCTTAGGAGCGGCCTCGCCAGGCAAGGTCGTGAGGAGGCGGAGAGATCAAGGCAAGGGTATCTCGCGAGGTGCTCATGACGCAAGCCGTGACGATCGAGACCAAGCGGGCGCCGGCCTATGCAGTGTCCTTGTTTCCTCTTAGGTGCAAAGGGGGCAAGCACAGGCGTGGAGTACCGAGGCATCAGGCAAAGGTTGCCATTTCGGTGCAACGAGACCAAGACCAGCAGAGCGGCAGGATGGAGGTCACCGTGGAGCGTCATCAACAGTGCCTTTGGCAGCCGAAGACCAACTTTAGTCAGGATAACTTGTACTAGATGTTCCCCTTCGAAATGGCCGTTGTTGGCGCCCTTCCCGCTCAATATTTGGGAAGAGGACCAGGGCCTCTATAAATAGGGCTAGTTACCGCAGTAGAAGGCATCGAGAATATCACCTAGAGACGGGAAAATGCACCCCAAGTAGTACGCCGCATCAGCTCAAGAACACCTCTCGCGAGGCAGTTTTTCCTTTGTACTACTCATCATCTGCCCCTGAGGCAACCCACCACACCACACACTGGAGTAGGGTATTACACCACAATGGTGGCCCGAACCAGTATAAATCTTGTGTCCCTCGGGTTGTTCATCGTTTAGCTTAGATTCTCGCGAGGCGATCAGACGCGAATAGGTAGGGGGAAGATCTTCGCGCGCACCCCAGTGTTCAAACCTTAAGGGTCTACCGAAACCTAAAATCCGATAGCCATGCTGGCCTTCGCTCGAGCCAGATGGCTGGCCTTAGCGCGGTGCACGCGAGCAAGCCGCCACGCTGCCGTGCCAATCTAGCTAGCAAACCTTGCAGACAAGCAGCTAGATGGAGCTATCTTGGCTAGCTAGCAGCCGCGGACGGAGCTGACATCCGGGCTGCCGCAACATGGGCTCTGCACCGCCGACGGTTTTGACTTCGCCTTCTACCGGCGGCGGTAGCTGCTTCCCATGGCCAAGGATGACTAGGTGGACGGGCCGGAGGTAGGAGGTCACTCGAAGATTTTTGTTGGTAAGAGCATGTACAATGGTTGATAAGGTAGTCCTATCTTAAGTCTGCCACATATGCAAGTGGTAGTAGTTTCTTGCATTATTAGGGGTTTCTTGTAAGGAACAATGTACGTACTACTAGCGACAAAAGGTGATTCTAGGTTGCATTGTACTCCAACGAGTACTACTAGTGGTCGCGGGAGTGTATACCTCGTTTTGTGGGTTTGATCCCGGCCAAACGCACGGCGGCCTTTAAAAAAAATAGTACTACTACACTTCGCTGCGAGCCAATATTTTACATGGGTAGTTTGAGTTTTGAAGTCAAACGGACGTGCGGCCCAACAATCTGGGTGCACTGGATAGCCTAGCCACGTGAACGGGTTTTCCTTCCCAGCATCCCGTGGCTCGCGTGCTCGCCCTAGCCGCACCTCGCTAGCAGCTTCCTCATCAGCTAGTAGCATATTTAAACTAGCACCTCCCAGTTAAGCCCGAGGAGCCGGAAAAGTCTGGCGAGGCATTGGGAACTATGCAATATGGCTCTGTACGTAAAGTGCTCTACTACTACTCTATAGCTTGTGGCGTTGCATGCATGGACTTCACTCCATTATCAGCTCTACTATAAAAGAAATTCCTCTTGACGTGTTTTTTTTGAAACGGAGGCAAAAGCTTTGCTTCATCTCATTTATAAAGAAGGAAATACTAACAAAGTTCGACGAGATCCATTACACCTCCACAAATGGAAGCGAAAAGCCTAGTCTCGCTGTATCAAATAACTCAAATGTTCTGCCCCCGCAGTAACCATCGCTAATAAACAGGCTGCTAGTGTGTGCGTGAGAGGAGTGGCTGAGTAGGCCAGCTACGTGAGAGGAGCGGCTGAATAGAGCACCGAGAGTAACCACTAGGCCACTACGCAGGTGTACTTTCCCTGCATTGATAGTACATCGATGGTTCTAGAGAACAGTAGTACCCTCCACTTCCAACTCTAGCTCCTTGGCCCTGAGATTCAAGAGTTCAAAACTGGTGCACTATACTAGACTAGACTAGAAGTACAGTACATCGCACTACTAGTTGAGAAAAGTAGTACTAGTACTGCTACAGTACGAGTACGTACTCCTTCATCACATAATGTAAGAAGTTTTTTGACACTAGTTGGCGCGTACAAAAAATGGCAAAAACATACCCAAAATTTCCTAATCCACGCCAAAAACTACTACCTAGTGCCAAAAATTTCTTACTAGTGCTATTATTTATAGTATAATGCAATCCCATAACGTTCCATAATGCTAGTACTAGTAGTAAATAATAGCCTCACCCCTTCGCTGAGGAACGATCTACAGTTGGAAGGGACGAGGCCCTGCGGTTACTACGCTCTTATCTCCTCCTCGCCAGTTCCCCTTCCCCCGAAGGAGAAGGTAGTTCGTCGCTGCTCCCATGGATTCTCCAGGCGGTTCTCCTCCTCTTCGGGGCTAGGAGACCTTGGACGACGATCCTCTAGGAGAAATCGCACGCTGCTCCGACGTCCTCACCGCCGCAAGACTCGGTGCTTCCTGCACCAACTTTTTCAAGACGCTGCTTAAATAGGCTTGGGAAAAGGCCATGCATGTTGGTCTTCCATGCTTCCTCGAGGAGAAGGTTCTTCTATGGGACAATCCTTCGAACAGTCCACCGCTCCCTGGCCATGGTTGCACGTTGACTCTGCTAGAATTGCCGACATTGAGAGGTAGTCGGATTTTGTCCGATGAGTGGGTCAGTAATGGAGGTTGATCATGTAGTCCTTAGTTATTCCATTTCCATCCCGTAATTTCTCCACTGCCCACTGTCTTATATATAGGTCTGGGTCGGTGCCAACAAAGATTGGCTTGCATATCTCCGGCCGGATACCACCATAATTTTGCACAACATCCACAGCAGTGCGGCCGTTCCGGTAGACCCCTTCTCCACCATTGGGATCAGCCTTCCGGACTGGCTGGGCTTGAATACGTATGATGATGCCTACATGAGATTGAATAAGATAGCAATTGCGGACCCGCCGACAAAGCAACGTGGCTACGATGATTACTATCTCATTGCGGTGTTCGACATAAGGATTGCCATCAATACAAGAGGCAGTAACGATAGAGGCTGGCGCATGTTGGCGGCGGTAGATTTGTACCCCTACATGTTCGAAGACGCCATGCGCCATCTGGGCCGCATCTTCGCGATGACAAGCCAGGGGACTTGTTTCATCTGGTTGCCATCCTATGGTACGAGAGATTACAAACGGAATGCATAAACCATCATTTGCATCCCTAACGGTACTCCATTATTTTGCAGGGACCAGTCATCCCCCGATCAAAATATGATCGCCGATCCTGGATGTGCATTTGCATTCACGATTCGGTCTAACCTAGAACCTTGTAGCTGACTTTGGCATATTGGGATCAACTATCTTAGCAGTCGTTACCCATGGTACCACTGATGTGCAACATGGTCACACAATCTACCACGATCGGACCGTCACCATCTACCCAGGTATTCCATTTTTTAACCCTCTCACCTTCTCTTTCATTGTTGTACTAGTAGTATACTCAGTAGTACTGGTAGGAGTACTTTTTACAATGGAGGACGCGTATAGCTAGCTAGGCCCTTGAAGACTTGAACCCACTAGCTGCCACCATTTTTGTTTTTCCATGTCTTACTATCTCATCCATGTAGCCAAGAGTGGCTATATATAATAAGCCGTTTATTTTACTTCCTCTATACCGGAGTAGTAGTATCTGCTGCACAGTATTACTGACCGCCATATTTGAGCATAACATTATTATGCATGGACCTTAACTATGTACGTCACCATGTGTCCAGATATGAGATTCCGCGTGTACCAGATGAACGGCGCTGAGTTCGAACCCCGTGATGCTACGTGGGTGCCAAGGAACACTCTTGGAGAGTACTCGCTTTTCACCGGGGACAGCTACCCCATTATGAAGCGGATGCCACCTTCCGTGCACGACATGGAAGGCCTGCCGTTCATGAAGCATGGTTGTGTCTTCATTGCACACCGCCGGATGAATGACATGCTGGGACACACTATCCTTGATTTATGCCGCTTCAGCTTGGATGAGTCTCCATCGTGTGGAGCCGGACTAGAAAGCTGTGACAATGATTCCTGTTGCCCACTATAGGACCTTGAAGTATGTCTAGAGGGGGGGTGATTAGACAACTTGACCAACAAAAACTTAACCTTTTCCCAATTTTAGACTTTGGCAGATTTTAGCTATCTTTGCACAAGTCAAGCAATCTTCACACAATTCAAGCAAGCATGCAAAGAGTATATGAGCAGCAGAAATTAAAGCATGCAACTTGCAAGAATGTAAAGGGAAGGGTTTGGAGGATTCAAACGCAATTGGAGACACGTATGTTTTTGTCGTGGTTCCGATAGGTGGTGCTATCGTACATACACATTGATGGAGACTTCAACCCACGAAGGGTAATGGTTGCGCGAGTCCACGGAGGGCTCCACCCACGAAGGGTCCACGAAGAAGAAACCTTATCTATCCCACCATGGCCATCACCCACGAAGGACTTGCCTCACTAGCGGTAGATCTTCACGAAGTAGGCGATCTCCTTGCCCCTTACAAACTCCTTGGTTCAACTCCACAATCTTGTCGGAGGCTCCCAAGTGACACCTAGCCAATCTAGGAGACACCACTCTCCAAGAAGTAACAAATGGTGCGTTGATGATGAACTCCTTGCTCTTGTGCTTCAAATGATAGTCTCCCCAACACTCAACTCTCTCTCATAGGATTTGGATCTGGTGGAAAGAAGATTTGAGTGGAAAGCAACTTGGGGAAGTGATACGTCTCCAACGTATCTATAATTTTTGATTGCTCCATGCTACTTTATCTACTGTTTTAGGAACTATTGGGCTTTATTATCCACTTTTATATTATTTTTGGGACTGACCTATTAACCGGAGGCCCAGCCAAGATTTGTTGTTTTATGCCTATTTCAGTGTTTCGAGGAAAAGGAATATCAAACGGAGTCAAAACGGAACGAAATCAACTAGAGACTTGGAGTGCACGCCAGGGGAGTCCCGGGCCGCCCACGAGGGTGGGGGGCACGCCCACCCCCTGGGTGCGCTCCCCTGCCTCGTGAGCACCCCGGAGGTCCACCGACGTACCCCTTGCACCTATATATACCTATGTACCCTAAAACTTCCAGAACAAAAGATAGATCGGGAGTTCCGCCGCCGCAAGCCTCCGTAGCCACCAAAAACCAATTAGGACCCTGTTCCGGCACCCTGCCGGAGGGGGATCCTATCACCGGTGGCCATCTTCATCATCCCGACGCTATCCATGACGAGGAGGGAGTAGTTCACCCTCGGGGCTAAGGGTATGTACCAGTAGCTATGTGTTTGATCTCTCTCGCATGTTCTCTCTCGTGTTCCTCTTTGGCACGATCTTGATGTATCCCGAGCTTTGCTATTGTAGTTGGATCTTATGATGTTTCTCCCCCTCTACTCTCTTGCGATGAATTGAGTTTCCCCTTTGAAGTTATCTTATCGGATTGAGTCTTTTATGAGAACACTTGATGTATGTCTTGCATGGGATAACCGTGGTGACAATGGGTTATTCTATTGATCAACTTGATGTATGTTTTGGTGATCAACTTGCGGGTCTCGTGACATCGGGAACCTATGCATAGGGGTTGGCACACGTTCTTGACTCTCCGATAGAAACTTTGGGGCACTCTTTGAAGTACTTTTATGTTAGTTAGATGAATCTGAGATTGTGTGATGCATATCGTATATTCATGCCCACGGATACTTGAGGTGACAATGGAGTATCTAGGTGACATTATGGTTTTGGTTGATTTGTATCTTAAGGTGTTATTCTAGTACGAACTCTTTTATAGATTGATCCGAAAGAATAACTTTGACGTGGTTTCGTACCCTACCATAATCTCTACGTTTGTTCTCCACTATTAGTGGCTTTGGAGTGACTCTTTATTGCATGTTGAGGGCTTGTTATATTATCTATCTATGTTATTATTGCTGAGAGAACTTGCACTAGTGAAAGTATGAACCCTAGGCCTTGTTTCCTATCATTGCAATACCGTTTACGCTCACTTTTATCATTAGTTACCTTGCTGTTTTTATTATTTAAGATTACAAAAACCTTTATCTACTATCTATTTTGCACTTGTATCACCATCTCTTCGCCGAACTAGTGCACCTATACAATTTACCATTGTATTGGGTGTGTTGGGGACACAAGAGACTCTTTGTTATTTGGTTGCAGGGTTGTTTGAGAGAGACCATCTTCATCCTACGCCTCCTACGGATTGATAAACCTTAGGTCATCCACTTGAGGGAAATTTGCTATTGTCCTACAAACATGTGCACTTGCAGACCCAACAACGTCTACAAGAAGAAGGTTGTGTAGTAGACATCAAGCTCTTTTCTGGTGCCGTTGCCGGGGAGGTTAGCGCTTGAAGGTATATCTTTAGATCTTGCAATGAGATCTTTTTGTTTCTTGTTTTATCACTAGTTTAGTCTATAAAAGAAAACTACAAAAAAAATGGAGTTAAGTTTGTCTCATACGCTTCACCTTTTTAATATTTTTCGTGATTATGATGGAAAGGATAATTGTACTCAAGTGCTAGAAGAAGAAATCTCTAGATTGTTTGGCACTAAATCTTTGAATGATGAGCATGATTGAAATGTTTTTAGTACGAATTCTTTAAATATCCATGATGCTAATGATGATTGCACTAGTTATGATGAAAATGTCTCCTATAAACATGTCAATTTTTGTGGAGTGCATTGGGTTTGTAAGTACACACAAAATAGGAAAGATAGATATTGCAAGAGGCATAAGTACTTAGAAACCAAATTGTTGCAAGAAGAGCTAGATGAATGTGCTGAAAGATTCAATATTTATAGTACCCCTTGTGAACTTTGCAATGAACAAGGTCATTTAAAGCTCCAATGCTGTTTGTTTAATGATCAAGTCGTTTCCAAATATTGTGATAATTTGATTACCCTCCAGCATCATAAAGTGCTTAGCCTTCTTTTGGGTTATGAAGAAATGAAACGTATAACTGAGGGTATTCCAAAATTTAATCTTGATAGAGTTCTTGATTTTGATCTAGAGAAGATTTATATGTATTGTGCGGTGAATTGCATTGAAAATCCTTATATTGCCAATTACATAAAGAAAAGAAAAAAAATAGAGGATGAAGAGAATACTAACGAAAGGCAAGAGACTTCCCAATATCCTCCTATTATTTCTAATGATGAATCAGGTAACGAGGGGGAGCTTTCTATTCAACCAACCTCATCAATAAGGAGCTCAAAGAGGAAGGTTGAACCTACACATAATGTGAAGAATAAAAAGAAAAGAAGGAGAAACAAAGGTAAAAAGGTATCCCTCCCAAATGATGTTGCTCCTACTACTACTTGTGATGATGATAATTGCTATACTATTGGTGCTATCCATATTTTTAATGATGAGAGTGATTATGCTTATGATATGAAAGGGCCCAAGCTTGGGGAAGCTATGTTTGATTGGGATGAAATATTTGAGAATATATTTGCTGGAATTAATGTTTGTCCCAAGCTTGGGGATGCTATGTTTAATGAACATGATATTTTTAGCATCCCAAGTTTTGATATGCAAAGTTGTTATGATGATAGCATGCCTCCTACCTATGATGATTATATTGATGAAAGTGGGTTCGGAAGAGAGTCAACTTTAGGAAGTAGTGATCCCACTATTTTGGAGGATGTTGAATTTTATTGTGATGAATACGAAAGTGGATTTGGAAGAGTGTCAACTTTATTTAGTGCTTCCACTATCTTGGGAGAGGTTTCAATCGATTATGATGAGAACGAAGTTGCTACTTATGATGATTATTGTGATGAAACTTATGCTATAAAAAGTAGTGATGATTATATTTACAAATCTTGTCATGATTATGATTACCCTTTCTCATTACTCTTTTAATGTGGAAACAATTTTTAGTGTTCAAGTCTCTTATGATGCTCCCACTATTTCGAATGAGAAGAATTTTGCTTATGTGGAGAGTGGTAAATTTTCTATGCTAGTAGATCATGAAAAGAATGCTTTAGGTGCTGGTTATATTGTTGAATTCATTCATGATGCTACTTAAAATTATTATGAGGGAGGAATATATGCTTGTAGGAATTGCAATAATGTCAAGTTTCCTCTCTATGTGCTTCAAATTTTGAAGCTATGCTTGTTTTACCTTCCTATGCTTGTTGATTATTGTTCCCATAAGTTGTTTGCTCACAAAATCCCTATGCATAGGAAGTGGGTTAGACTTAAAAATGCTAGTCATACACTTCATGATGCTCCCGTTATGTTCCAATTCTTATCTTTTATGTGAGCATCATTGTCATCATCATGCCTAGCTAGAAAGGCATTAAAGAAAAGCGCTTGTTGGGAGACAACCCAATATTTATCATTACTGTTTTTGTGTGTCCACATGATTATGCTACTGTAGTAATCATGTTTTATAGCTTTTGTTTCAATAAAGTGCCAAGTAAGACCTTTAGGATGGCTTACGGTGATAGTTGTGTTGATCCTGCTGAAAATTAGAAACTTTTGCACCCAGTAAATTAGTTTTGTTAATTCGCATAAACATGCTTCTGATATGATTATTTTTGCTCTGGATTGGTACAAAAATTTCTTAGGACTTACAAATTTGGTAGGATTTTTGGAGTTCCAGAAGTATACGTTTGATACAGATTACTACAGACTGTTCTGTTTTTGACAGATTCTGTTTTCTATGTGTGGTTTACTTATTTTGATGAATCTATGAGTAGTATCGGAGGTTATGAACCATATATAAGTTGGAATACAGTATATATTACACCAATATGAATTTAGAATGAGTTCATTACAGTACCTAAGTGGTTGCTTTATTTTCTTATACTAACGGAGCTTACGAGTTTTCTGTTGAGTTTTGTGTTGTGAAGTTTTCAAGTTTTGGGTAAAGATTCGATGGACTATGGAATAAGGAGTGGCACAGAGCCTAAGCTTGGGGATGCCCAAGACACCCCAAGGTAATATTCAAGGACAACCAAGAGCCTAAGCTTGGGGATGCCCCGGAAGGCATCCCCTCTTTCGTCTTCGTACCATCGGTAACTTTACTTGGAGCTATATTTTTATTCACCACATGATATGTGTTTTGCTTGGAGAGTCATTTTATTTTGTTAGTTTTTGCTTACTGTTAGTTAGAGTAATGTTTTGCATCTTTAGTTTCAATAAAGAAGTCAAGGATAGCCTTTGCCATGCTTATTTTGCTAGTATACATGTTGCTGTTTGAAAACAGAAAGTTTACCGCTGTTGCAAAAATTCCTCAGAAAAGTAAGAGAGTGGTATAATGTTGAATCCTTTTGAATATTGAGATATGATGAATTTATTACAGTGGGAATTTTAGTTCATAATTTTTGGAGTCAGGGAAGTATTGATACTCTTGCATTCTTTACAGACTGTACTGTTTTGGCAGATTGCTGTTATAGTTGTATTGTTTGCATATGCTTGCTTGTTTAATGATTCTATTTGAAGATAGGAGTATTAAATATGCAGAGGCATTTAGTATTAAATGTTGAATAATAATTTTAGTGATTTGTTACAGTAGAAAATGATAAGGTTTTGCATTGGTTTATGCAAACCTATCTCACGAGTTCTTGTTGAGTTTGTTGTGAATGAAGCTTTTGATAAAAAGAGAAACCATGATATGAGAGGAATTAAGGAGACACAAAAGCTCAATCTTGGGGATGCCCAAGGCACCCCAAGATAATATTTCAAGAAGTCTCAAGCATCTAAGCTTGGGGATGCCCCGGTAGGCATCCCACCTTTCTTCTTCAACAACTATCGGTTAGTATCGGTTGAGCCTAAGTTTTTGCTTCTTCACATGAGTTGTGCTATCCTTGCAATGTAGTTTTCTTTAGATTTGCTTGATGTTTGAATAAATCATCAAGATCTTAAATTATTAAATGAGAGAGCCATACATAAATATGAATTTGCTAGAATACTCTATGTGCTTCACTTATATCTTTTGAGCGTGATAATTTTTGCTCTAGTGCTTCATTTATATCTTTTAGAGCACGGTGGTGGATTTGTTTTAAAGAAACTATTGATCTCTCATGCTTCACTTAGATTATTTTGACAGTCATTGATAGCATGGTAATTTTCTTAATGTTAATATACTTAGTGTTCAAGACATGTGAAACTTTCTTTTGAGTAAATTGAATACTAAGATAAGTTTGATGCTTGATAATTGTTTTGAGATATGGAGGTAATAATATCAAAGTCGTGCTATTTGATAATTGTGAATTTGAGAAAGGCTTGTGTTGAAGTTTGCAAGTCCCGTAGCATGCACATATGGGTAAAGTTGTGTAACAAATTTGAAACATGAAGTGTACCTGGCTTGTGCATCTTTATGAGTGGCGGTCGGGGACGAGCAATGGTCTTTTCCTACCAATCTATCCCCCTAGGAGCATGCGCGTAGTACTTGAATTTTTGATGGCTTCTAAATTTTTGCAATAAGTATATGAGTTCTTTTGACTAATGTTGAGTCCATGGATTATACGCACTCTCACCTTTCCGCCTTTGCTAGCCTCTTCGGTACCGTGCATTGCCCTTTCTCACCTTGAGAGTTGGTGCAAATTTCGCCGGTGCATCCAAACCCCGTGATACGATTCACTCTATCACACATAAACCTCCTTATATTTTCCTCAAAACAGCCACCATACCTACCTATCACGGCATTTCCATAGCCATTCCGAGATATATTGCCATGCAACTTCCACCATCATCATCATGACATACATTACTTTTGTCATATTGCCATTTCATGATCATGTAGTTGACATCGTATTTGTGGCAAAGCCACCATGCATTATTTTCCATACGTGTCAATCTTGATTCATTGCACCATCCCGGTACACCGTCGGAGGCATTCATATAGAGTCATACTTTGTTCTAAGTATCGAGTTGTAATTGTTGAGTTGTAAGAAAAATAAAAGTGTGATGATCATCATTATTAGAGCATTGTCCCAAGTGAGGAAAGGATGATGGAGACTATGATTCCCCCATAAGTCGGGATGAGACTCCGGACAGAAAAAAAGAGGCTATAAAAAAAAGAGAAAGGCCCAAATAAAAAAATTGAGAGAAAAAGAGAGAAGGGACAATGCTACTATCCTTTTACCACACTTGTGCTTCAAAGTAGCACCTTGTTGTTCATGTAGTGAGTCTCATAAGTTGTCTTTTAATACTAGTGGGAATTTTTCATTATAGAACTTGGCTTGTATATTCCAATGATGGGCTTCCTCAAAATGCCCTAGGTCTTTATGAGCAAGCGAGTTGGATGCACACCCACTAGTTTTCTTTTGTTGAGCATTCATAGCTCTAGTGCATCCGTTGCATGGCAATCCCTACTCCTCATGTTGACATCAATTGATGGGCATCTCCATAGCCCGTTGATTAGCCTCGTCAATGTGAGACTTTCTCTTTTTTTGTCTTCTCCACACAATCCCCATCATCATATTCTATTCCACCGATAGTGCTATATCCATGGCTCATGCTCATGTATTGCATGAATGTTGAAAAAGTTTGAGATTATTTAAGTATGAAACTATTGCTTGGCTTGTCATCAGGGGTATAGAAGTTGGGAACATCTTTGTGTGACAAAAATGAAGCATAGACTAACTATATGATTTTGTAGGGATGAACTTTCTTTTGCCATGTTATTTTGAGAAGACATGATTGCTTTGATTAGTATGCTTGAAGTATTATTATTTTTGTGTCAATATGAACTTTTGTATTGAATCTTTCGGATCTGAATATTCATATCACAAGTAAGAAGAATTACATTGAAATTATGCCAAAGTATCACTCCGCATCAAAAATTCTTTTTTTATCATTTACCTACTCGAGGACGAGCAGGAATTAAGCTTGGGGATGCTTGATACGTCTCCAACGTATCTATAATTTTTTATTGCTCCATGCTACTTTATCTACTATTTTAGGCAATATTGGGCTTTATTATCCACTTTTATATTATTTTTGGGACTAATCTATTAACCGGAGGCCCAGCCCAGATTTGTTGTTTTATGCCTATTTCAGTGTTTTGAGGAAAAGGAATATCAGACGGAGTCAAAACGGAACGAAATCAATTGGAGAAGTTATTTTTGGAAGGAAAGCAACCTGATAGACTTGGAGTGCACGTCAGGGGAGTCCCGGGCTGCCCACGAGGGTGGGGGCGCGCCCACCCCCCTGGGCGCGCCCCCTGCCTCATGAGCACCTCGGAGGTCCACCGACGTACCCCTTGCACCTATATATACCTACGTACCCTTAAACTTCCAGAATAGAAGATAGATCGGGAGTTCCGCCACCGCAAGCCTCTGTAGCCACCAAAAACCAATCGGGACCCTGTTCCTGCACCCTGCCGGAGGGGGATCCCATCACATGTGGCCACCTTCATCATCCCGGTGCTATCCATGACGAGGAGGGAGTAGTTCACCCTCGGGGCTGAGGGTATGTACCAGTAGCTATGTGTTTGATCTCTCTCTCGTGTTCTCTCTCGTGTTCCTCTATGGCACGATCTTGATGTATCCCGAGCTTTGCTATTGTAGTTGGATCTTATGATGTTTCTCCCCCTCTACTCTCTTGTGATGAATTGAGTTTCCCCTTTGAAGTTATCTTATCGGATTGAGTCTTTTATGAGAACACTTGATGTATGTCTTGCGTGGGATAACCGTGGTGACAATGGGTTATTCTATTGATCAACTTGATGTATGTTTTGGTGATCAACTTGCGGTTTTCGTGACATTGGGAACCTATGCATAGGGGTTGGAACACGTTCTTGACTCTCCGGTATAAACTTTGGGGCACTCTTTGAAGTACTTTTATGTTGGTTGGATGAATCTGAGATTGTGTGATGCATATCGTATAATCATGCCCACGGATACTTGAGGTGACAATGGAGTATCTAGGTGACATTAGGGTTTTGGTTGATTTGTATCTTAAGGTGTTATTCTAGTACGAACTCTTTTATAGATTGATCCAAAAGAATTACTTTGAGGTGGTTTCGTACCCTACCATAATCTCTACGTTTGTTCTCCACTATTAGTGGTTTTGGAGTGACTCTTTGTTGCATGTTGAGGGCTTGTTATATTATCTATCTATGTTATTATTGTTGAGAGAACTTGCACTTGTGAAAGTATGAACCCTAGGCCTTGTTTTCTATCATTGCAATACCGTTTACGCTCACTTTTATCATTAGTTACCTTGCTGTTTTTATTATTTCAGATTACAAAAACCTTTATCTACTATCTATTTTGCACTTGTATCACCATCTCTTCGCCGAACTAGTGCACCTATACAATTTACCATTGTATTGGGTGTGTTGGGGACACAAGAGACTCTTTCTTATTTGGTTGCAGGGTTGTTTGAGAGAGACCATCTTCATCCTACGCCTCCTACGGATTGATAAACCTTAGGTCATCCACTTGAGGGAAATTTGTTACTGTCCTACAAACCTGTGCACTTGCAGGCCCAACAATGTCTACAAGAAGAAGGTTGTGTAGTAGACATCAGGAATGCTAGAGATCAAGATTCATATGGTAGGAATGGAATATCTTGGCCTCAACACATGAGTAGGTGGTTCTCTCTCAGAACTGGTAAGTTAGAAGTGTAGGTTTGTTCTGATGGCTCTCTCCACAAATGAAGAGGAGGTGGAGGGGTATATATAGCCTCCACACAAATGGTAACCGTTACACACAATTTACCAAACTCGGTGGGACCGAATCAACAAACTCGGTCGGACCGATTCAGTAAACCTAGTGACCGTTAGTGATTTCGGTGGGACCGACATGCAACTCGGTAGGACCGATATGGTTAGGGTTAGGGCATAACGTAATCTCGGTGAGACCGATTACACAAACTCGGTGAGACCGATTTTGGTAATTAGCTAACCAGAGAGTTGGTCAGATAAACTCAATGGGACCGATTCGCTCGTTTCGGTGAGACTGAAATGTTACGAAGGGAAACAGAGAGTATACATTGCAATCTCGGTGGGACCGATCGCTCACTTCGGTTAGACCAAAACGTTACGAAGGGAAACAGAGAGATTACAATCCCATCTCGGTGAGACCAAGATCCCTATAGGTGAGACCGATTTGCCTAGGGTTTGTGGCAGTGGTTATGACAATTGAACTCGGTGGCGCCGGATAGAAAGAATCGGTGGGACCGATTTTGACTTTAGGTTTAGGTCATATGTGGATGTGAGAAAGTAATTGAGGGTTTTTGGAGCATATCACTAAGCACTTGAAGCAAGAGGCTCATTAAGCAACACCTCATCCCTCCTTGATAGTATTGGCTTTTCCTATAGACTCAATGTGATCTTGGATCACTAAAATGTAAAATGTAGAGTCTTGAGCTTTTGAGCTTGAGCCAATCCTTTGTCCTTAATATTTTGAGGAATCCACTTTCATCATCCATGCCATGCCATTCATTGAGCTTTCCTGAAATATTTGTCTTGGAATAGCATTAGCTCAATGAGCTATATGTTGTTATGAATTACCAAAACCACCTAGGGATAGTTGCACTTTCAATCTCCCCCTTTTTGGTAATTGATGACAACATATAGATCAAAGCTTCGACAAATGATAATAAGATTAAAAAACATCGTCGCTTTGAGAAGTATGTGATAAGCAAGAGCTCCCCCTAAATTTGTGCATAGTTTAAAAGTTGCTTTGGACTGCAAATGCACAAGGAATTAGGCTCATGGGTTACTCTTCCATGTCACATACATCTTGATGGAGCGCTCAAAATAATAAAGATTGAATACATGCACTCATCACCAAGCAAAGTGAATGATCATATTAGGATAAGTAAGGTAATATCATCTTACAAGCATAAGTGTAGCTTATGATCAAACACATGGTCATCAATGTCTCACAGATAATAGCATAGTATCTCAAGCAATCAAAAGCAAACTAAGTTCAACCAAGAAGACAAGAGAGAACAAAAGCAAACTCTCTCTCTCGAAGCCTATGATCTATACATTTTTCTCCCCCTTTGGCAACAAGTTACCAAAAAGTTCCTAGAAAATGCATAGTACCATATCATCTCTCAGGCTTGATCTTCGGTTGGTGGTGTAGAGATGGCTCCTTGGATGAAGACTTCAGTTGATGTTGATGGAGCTGGAGGAGTTGGTGCTGGAGCTGGTTGCACTGGAGCTATAGCTGGTGCAGATGAAGTGGCTCTGGTGTCTGTCACTGGCACTGCAGTTGATCTCTGAGCTCGAGGCACTCTGGAAAATGCATCAGTAGTTGTCCTGCCCTTCCTATCCTGCATGTCTTCATGTAGCTGCTCCACAATGGACTGAATCTCAGTTACTTTGACATCTAAATCATAGAATTTTTGTTCCATGATTCTTTCCAGGCTCTCCTGGTTTTGAGTTAGGGTGGCCAACCCCTTCTCAATCCTCAGTGCTGATGCTATCAAGTAACCAAGCTGCTCCTGCTTGTTCTTAAAAAAGTACTCAGATGCCTCCTCTTGAGTTGGCATCTTGGAAGCCTTCTCTCTCTTTGCTTTCTCCTTCTTCTCTTGAGCTTGTACTGATGATGGTTCATTCTCATTCATCACAACTTGATTGTCCTCAAAGTCTGGATAGAGAGCAAAGTGTTCCTTATCCAACAAATATTTTCCTGTGCCCATCTTTGAGTTTATCAACTCCTGAATTTGTGGGACATATCCACAACTTCTCTTTTGGTCTGCTACAGTCCTCTTGATAGTCTCAACCATGAGGCTCATGACCTTGAATTTCTGTGGCACATCGAATATGTGTAGCAAGTTAATTGCATGCCCTCTGATCATGTTGTGGTCACCTAACTTGGGCAAAAGAGTGTGCCTTAGGATCCAGTTGATCGTTGGTAGCCCTGACAGAAGAAAATGGACTGACCCAAACGAGAAAGTCTCAAGGGCTTTGTCTGGGATCTCCTTGTACGTATGTGACATAGTATTGTGTCCCATCTTCTTCTTGGCATAAACGTCTAAGTCATCTTCACTCTCCTTTGGGGCATTGATCAGATTGGCCCACTCCTCAATGGTTGACTGGTATCTCGTACCTCCAGACATCCAAACTATCCTGCCATCAGGATAGAAATGTGTTGTGGAGTAGAATTGCATAATGAGCTCATCATTCCAATTGGTGAGCTTCTGCCCAACAAAATCTGCAACTCCACATGCATTGAAGCTTTCATACACTCCAGGATAATGTTCTTCATTCTCCTTTATGTAGGTCCAGTCGACCCACCTCATATCACACACTATGGGCTTCTTGTCCAAGAAGATTGTCTCATAGAAGTCCTGCTGTTCCTTTGTGTGGAACCTGTAATCAACAGCAGTCCTTCTCCTGGCGGCATATGGATCTGTCATTCTCCATAGCCTCAACCCCGAGTCTCTCCTGATATTCATGTCCTCAGCCACAGGATGAGCATCATTGTGGTCTAGAATCTTGGGTTTGAGCTTCCTCAGGACTTGTCCTTCATCATCTTCCTCAGCAGCAACTTCAGGCACTCGGGCCTTGTTCTTATCAGCAGCTAGTATACTCCTGGTATTCCTCTTGGGTGCATTCTTGGCCTTGGAGGCAGCTTTGGGTGCTTCTTTGGGCTTTGATGTTGCAGCCCTGACCTTATAGCATCACCCATCAACTTTTGTGCCTTGGGTGCTGGTGCAGCAACCTCTTCTTCCTCCTCCTCTTCCATCATGGAAGGTTGTCCAACAACTCTGGACATGGTCTTTCTGACCCTTTCCTTCCTTTTCTTTCCTTCTGCAGCTGGCTCTATGGGATCAGGTTTTGCAGGTATTTGTGTTGATCCTCTGACCTTCAGCATGGGTGTCCTCTTGGCAGAGACCTTCCAATTAAGTCCAGGCTTTGTGGTCTTTGCTGAGCCATACTACTTTTTGAGCACTACCTTCTTGGAAGTAGCCTCATCTTTAGCTGCCACATAGTCCTCATCCTCAGAGTCTGAGGTTCTCTTCCTTCTGGCTCTTGTGGCTGCTTTGGGCAAATTGCTAGGAGTGCTTCTGCTGCCATCATCTGAAGTGCTAGAGGGACTAGTGCCCTCACTCATGTGAATTTGCTCTTCTTCCCTGTTCTGACTGTCACTTTGGTCTGACATGCTGGAAACACTGACTGCTGACCCTGTGAATAGTTATAGATGAGATAGAATGGATGAGCATCACAAAATGCAGAGATTTTTGCAAAAGAATGATTCAAAAACTTAGTTTTAGTTTTGCATAGAAAGCATCTCGGATCAACCGATTTTCCAACTCAGTGATACCGAAGCAGCTTTTGGAACCTAAACATGTGATCTCGGTCAGACCGAGTCACAGTTCGGTGGCCCCGAGACTGCTAGGGTTTCACAAAGTTCCAAAATCGGTCACACCGATTAGTAATTCTCGGTCAGACCGAGAGTTACTGGTGCAATGGTGTTAGCCGAATCAGTCGGACCGAGTTTTTCAACTCGGTGGGTCTGAGATGGTTTCGGCGGAAACCTAACCCTAAATTTTCAAATCACATCTATTCTAAGGATTGTTTTGACTGGATAGAGGTGTTTTAATCGTGGCAAGAATCATAATGAATACAATGTGCTGAGAATTAGACGAGGATAGCACTGTGATCGAGTTCATACCCTAGTTCGGCGATGAACTCGCTACGGCGGCAACAGCGGGGATGAATTCCATTGACGGCGGCAGAGACCAGCGACTGGAGGCGGCTGGCAACAAAGTTGACGATCCGGAGACCTAGGAGGTAGAGCGAGCTATGCGCGGGCGAAGGAGTTTGGAGAAAGTTTTCCAAAATTTTGCCCGTGAGTATATATAGCCCGGCACTGTCGGTGTGACCGAGTGGAACAACTCGTGGCACCGAGATGCATAACTATTGACAGTTACAGCAACTCAGTGAGACCGAAAAGTTCAAATCGGTTGCACCGAGATTGAAAACCTAGATCGACTTAGTGATATCGGTATGACCGAAATGGAAGAATCGGTCAGACCGAAAATCACAAATAAGTTTTGGAAGTTTAAGTCCATGAAGAATCGGGGACTCCGAGTGCTCCTCACACAGAGTGGTTCGAATCTGACTTGGTCAAATTTTGTGATGTAGCATGAATAGAGTTTGAGATGAGAAAAGCATAGATATCTAGAGATGGTTCTTAGGCATTCTTGTCCATCCACTTCGCCAAAGAAAAAGAAACCAATCGATCAAAACAACAAGTGGATGTCTGTCACGCCCAATATGCGACCCTATCCAAAAGGAACTCGAAGGTCCCACCATGGATAGACCCGCATATTGAAATGCTTTTGCAAGGTGGATATCATTACATCAACATTACATAATAGGTAGGGATACATACATAAGGCATACAATGCCACACGAATACAACATCATCTTACATAAGAGCACCATCCGACTACGGATGAAACACAAATAGAAACTCAAATGACATCCACCCTGCTAGCCCAGGCTGCCGACCTGGAACCTATCCCCTGATCGAAGAGGAAGCAGAAGAAGAACTCCAAAACAAGCAAACATCGCTCTCGTGTCATGGTCATCGCATAACCTGTACCTGCAACTGTTGTTGTAGTAATCTGTGAGCCACGAGGACTCAGCAATCCCATTACCATGGGTATCAAGACTAGCAAAGCTTAATGGGAAAGGAAGGGGTAAAGTGGTGAGATTGCAGCAGCGACTAAGCATATATGGTGGCTAACCAACACAAATAAGAGCGAGAAGAGAGAAAGCTGAATGGTCGTGAAGCTAGCAATGATCAAGAGGTGATCCTGAACTCCTACTTACATCAAACATAAACCAGAAACCGTGTTCACTTCCCGGACTCCGCCGAGAAGAGACCATCACGGCTACACACACGGTTGATGCGTTTTAATTCAGATCTGGTGTCAAGTTATCTTCAACCGGACATTAACAAATTCCCATCTGCCACATAACCGCGGGCACGGCTCTCAAAAGTTTATACCCTGCAGGGGTGTCCCAACTTAGCCCATGATAAGCTCTCACGATCATAGAAGGATATACCTTCTCCCAGGAAGACCCGATCAGTCTCGGAATCCCGGTTTACAAGACGTTTCGACAATGGTAAAACAAGACCAGCAAAGCCGCCCGATGCGCCGACAATCCCGATAGGAGCTGCACATATCTTGTTCTCAGGGCAACACCGGATGAGACATCCTACGAGTAAAACCAGACCTCGAGTTTCCCCAAGGGGGCCCCGCAGTCTACTCGGATCAGACCAGCACTTAGACAAGCACTGGCCCGGGGGGGGGCTAAAATAAAGATGACCCTTGGGTTAATTACTCCCAAGGGAAAGGTAGGTGGTGGTGAGGCAAATGGTAAAACCAAGGTTGGGCCTTGCTGGACAAGTTTTGTTCAAAGCGAACAATCAAGGGGGTCCCATAAACCACCCGACCGCGTTAGGAACGCAAAATCCGGGAACATAACACCGGTATGACGGAAACTAGGGCGGCAAGAGTGGAACAAAACACCAGGCATAAGGGCCTTCCACCCTTTACCAAATATATAGATGCATTAAATTAAATAAGAGATATTGTGATATCCCAACATAATCCTGTCCACCATGGAGAAATCTTCAATTTACCTGCAACTAACAACGCTATAAGAGGGGCTGAGCAATGTGGTAACATAGCCAAACAATGGTTTGCTAGGAAGGGTGTCAAAGGTTAGAGGTTCATGGCAATTTGGGAGGCTTGAAGAGCAAAAGATAGGTAGCGCATCATAGCGATAGAACGAAGCAACTAGCATAGCAATGATAGTAGTGAGATCCAGGGCAGCGGTCATCTTGCCTGAAATCCCGCAAGGAAGAAGAACGAGTCCATGAAGAAGATGAAGCCACGAAGACGAACCAAGCGTAGACGAAAGAATCCTCACGATCGCAACGAAACGGGAACTATCGAGAAGAAGCACACAACATAGTAAACACACCACACATAGACAAGACATGATGCACAACAAGCATGATGCATGGCCAAGCTACATGAAGCTACTCATGGCAAGACGATGCAAACAAGAGCAACACATCAAAGCAAGTTCAAATGAGGCCAGGAACAACATATAACAATTCCGGTAAGTCCTCATATGCAAATTTCGAAATGGGTCCAGATCTGAATAAACATTATGTTCAAGTTGTTAAACAGCAAGTTAAGATGCACCAAGATGATCTACACGAGATTCTAGTCAAGTTACATATAAAGTTCATTTAGTTCGGAGCTACGGCCTAGAAGATATGAGCAAAACAAGTTAAGCATGGCATTGATGCAAAATGCACGCAAACATCAAGAAAACACCTCAAAACAAGGATGCAACATGATAATATGAAACTACATGCAAAATCAAGCAAGTTTCATTTAGAGCACACTCAAAACGGAGCAATGGTTCAACACATACACTCTATACAAGTCATAACAACAATATGTCCAAAACAGCAACTAGGCATATTGCAAGCACCAAAACAACATATGCTACAGTACCACAATATGAAAGCAAAAGGCATGGTCATGATGTACAGGTAAAGCATAACAAAACATGAACACTGAGCTAACTCCAGAAACAACTAGAACATGCTCGAAAAGACATGGTAAGATTGCAAATATTAACAGTTTCAGACTTTGCAAAAATAACATCAGGTTGCAATGTTTAGAGCTATCAAACAACATGTTACAGGAAGCTATCATGGCAAACAAAGGCATGGAATGAATCTACTAAATTCATAGAACAAAAGTCCCTTAGTGACCATGAGCCAAAAAGGATCAGAAAGTATGATGGCACCCATGTAAACATGGAAAATGATATGAAAGATTCATACATGGCAGGAACAACAATAAGTAGACATGTTGGTGAGCTTGAACCACTCACTACAGAGCAATACATGGCATGGCAAGGCAACCAACTGCAAGAAGACATGTTTATGAAGCTAATCATGGCACGAGCAAGTTCATAGGGTGCATGGATCACTAGAAAACCACATGGCCAAAACTGAACTTCATGTTAACAGGCTGACAACAACATTATTTAGCAGGTTTGGAGCAAGATTACTACAGGCTACGGTAGGCTATAAATGCAACCAGGGGCATGAATGGATAGAGTATAACATGTATAACAAAACATCCTTAGTGAACATCTCCAGATTATGCATGGAATGACTTGTAGCAGTAGGTTTACATAGCATCATATTATAACAGAATTAGTCAGGAAAACAGCAACAACAAGTACACTACTTAACAAGCTCGATGCACTCATTACAGGAATCAAAAAAATACAAGGATAGCACCTCTGGAAAGATGGCATAGCATAGATCAAAACACATGTAGACATCAACCTCATAGGATGCACACATCAAATGCAACAAAAATGACAAATGAGCATGTTATAACAGTTCCAGCAGATTAACATCAACATGCACTCTTCCAACAGCATTTCGGGCATCAAGATGAGCTCAAATGAAAATGATGCAATGGAATGAAATGAAGTACTCGTCGAGACGACCAATTCTACATATTACACGCATGAAACGGAGCAGTATGCAGAGAGTTATGATGCATTGAACATGACATGATAATGCAAAAATATCTCGGGACTTGGGAATTTCGGGGTCAACCTCTAGCTTGCACGGATTTCGAGGATCGCCGGGGAGGTCGCCGGAGTTGGGGTAGAATGCGGCCGGAGCTGGGAAAGGCCGGATCCGGGCCTCCCTCGGCCGGATCTCGCCGGATCCGGGCCGGGAAGACACGGTGGCGGAGGGCGGCGACCGGAGGGGCGCCGGGGCGGCGAGGCGCGCCGAGCGGCAGGCGGAGCTTGCCGGGGCAGCGAAGGCGGCGGAGGGCGCGGCCGACGCGCGGGTCGAGGCGACGGTTGAGGCGGACGGCGGAGGTTGCCGGCGCGCGGCGAGGAGAGGCGGCCGCGGGCTTTAGCGGCAGCCCAGTGAGGCACGCGGCGGCGCCCACGAAGAGCGGCGGCGATGGCGACGGAGCACGGCGACG
>NC_041385.1:504979384-504994233 GCF_002162155.2 Triticum dicoccoides | reverse complement strand
GCCCCGCGGGCTGGCGGCGGCAGCGAGGAGACCGGAGGCCAGGTGGCGAGGCGCGGTTGGCTGAGGCGGTGGGGTTGACGATGTGGCGCGATCTGATTCGCCGGGATGACGCGGCCGGTGGACGCGTCCGGCGCGGGCGGACACGTCCGGCGGCGGAGTGCGAAGTTGCTAGGGTTTGGACCCCGAGAATTTCGGGGAAGGCACCATATATATAGGTAGAGGGAGCTAGGAGAGTCCAAATGAGGAGCGGTTTTCGCCCACACGATCGTGATCGAACGACCGAGAGCATGGAGGGGAGTTTGCTGAGTTTTGGGCCACTTTGGAAGGGGTGTTGGGCTTCACACAAAAGAGGCCTTTACGGTTACCCGGTTAACCGTTGGAGTACCAAACGACCTCCAAATGGCACGAAACTTGACAGGCGGTCAACCGGTGCTATACCAAGGCCTCTTGGCAAACCTCGGTCCATTCCGAGACCATTTAACACACGCACAAGAAAAGAGACAAGAGGGGGACACCGGAGGACATAGGAGCGCCGGATTGCAAAACGGACAACGGATAAAATGCTCGGATGCATGAGATGAACACGAATGCGAAATGAGATGCACATGATGACATGATAAAATGCAACACGCAAGCAAATGACATGACAACGACGGCGAATAACTGGCGGGCACCTGGCGCATCGGACCCGGGGCGTTACAACACTCCTCCACTAACAAGAGATCTCGTCCCGAGATCTTAAGACCGAGACGGAAAGGAAAAAGGGATGAGGTGAAACAAGAACTCAAGAGAAGAAGCAAAGAATCGAGAGCACTCGAGAAGAAGAGAGGAACGACGAGAATGACGAGAATCGAAAGCTCACGGAATAAGATAGACTAAGAAACCACTCCGGTTAGAACGAGATAAGAAACGAATAAGACTGAAAGGATTTAGGCAGCACTCCGGCTGAAGATGGAAGGAATAGAACATGAACTTGAGAGGATGGAATGACACTTGATGAACACATGACACAAAACCTCCGGAAAGAATTGAAAGAGTTGAATGAAAAGAACAGAGAAGAAAATGACAACTTGTGCCACGAAGGAAATTGAAAGCATCTTTAGAAGGAAGATTTAAATGGAGTTGTTGAGAAAATCAACAATGAAATGAATAAGCTTGTTGTGGACTTATAGGTATCATCTCAAGATCATAAGGTGATAACCGGCCACAAACGGAAATGATTTAGATAGCTCATAAGAGGATGGGCTATTTATAGCCACTAGGAAACCCGACCTGATTTGTCCAAAATGACCCTGGGTCACTAAGGAACTGACACGTGTTCCAACGGTCAGATTTCAAACACACGCGGCAACTTTACTTGGGCTACAAGCAAAGCTGACTCATCCAGCTCTGGATAAGATTTGCTCTCATTGTCTTCGCTCGAAGACATAGGATTTGAGTTGAGCATCACATCAGTCACTCTGACTTAGTTCACTTGGACCCGACTTAACAGTACGGTGGTTCCTATAACTCAACAAAGAAGAAAAGGAAACAGCGAAACTACACAGTCTTCGCGCTCCAAAGTCTTCACGTAATGTCTTCTCATGTCATAGTCTTCAATATGAATATCTTCTCTTACCACCATTGTCTTCAGTCTCTTCATACATTTTTAGGGGTCATCTCCGGTAGGTAAACCGAATCAATGAGGGACACTACCTGCGTTATCCTGCAATTCTCACAAACGCATTAGTCCCTCAACCAACTTTGTCGTCAATACTCCAAAACCAACTAGGGGTGGCACTAGATGCACTTACAATCTCCCCCTTTTTGGTGATTGATGACAAACTGGTTGAAGTTTTCAACGGGAATAAAGTATGTGAAATTGTAGGGATAGGGAATTGTCTTCATAAGTTGCAAGGGTTCCCCCTGAAGATGTGCATATAAGTAATTTGCTTTTGGAATGCAAATGCACATGGCAGGTTGTACTTGTGGAGATCCACTTCAACTTATGAAGATAATTCATCATGCATGAAACGATATATCAAGTAGAATGACATGCATAATGAAAAATGGACGTCTGCAGAATGATCTAAGTGTGGAAGTTATCATCGCACATGCGGAATTTATCATCGCATCATAGTAGAGCAAATAAGTAGCAGAAGTAGCAGACGACCATCAAGTTTAGGTGTTACAACTCAAAGAACCAAATGTTTCAAAAAGCAAGAGTTGTAAGCATGCAGCAAAATAATGCAACCGCCCATATGAACCCGCTTGAAGACTATCAACTCATACGCTTCTCCCCCTTTTGTTAGTAATGACCAAAAAGGTTTGAAGACATAGAGCATCTACTCTTCATGAGTAGGTCAAGTAGCTGGGTCGTTGTCGTTGGTTGGCGGTGCAGATGAACTTGGTGCAGTGTCGATGCGCGCAGTAGTAGGAGGTGGTGAAGTAGCGTCATCTTCATCATCGATCACTATGGCATTAACCGTTGCCGCGGAAGAAGAATATTCAGAGTCTTCAAGAGATGGGGTGCGATGTAAGACAGCAGTCCGTGGAGGAGTGGAGTCAAACTGAAATCTTTCATTGAAGCCATCGTCTTGAAGATCAACTTCAGCACTGAGCAGGGTCAAACTCTTCCATGATCGCCAGCAAGTTTCATGAGCAACAAAGACATCCACAAAGAGGCTTTGCATCTGTCGCTTGAGCCAGAAATGATGCTTATCCTATTTCTAATGAAGGGACACAAGAAGTTCTCGGTCATTGAGAACGCGAGAACGCTTCCGAGGCCTTTGGCAATTGTGCTTTGAGTGGCTTCAGTGGGGGCTCTGTGAGGCAGACGAGTGTTACCAGCCAGTGGATAGATTCTTGTCGCTGCTTGAACACCGTCAATAGGCTGAGTGAAGCTTTGGTGCTCAATATTCTGAAGACAAAGCAGCGTCTTGGCAGGGTCAGAGTATACAGCATCAACTGACATATCAACCTCTGGCAGAAATATTATATGATTGCGAGCAGAGGGCTGATAATTGACAGATGAGTGTCGCTTGATGAGGCGCATGACCCATGGAGCATAAAACTTCAGACCAAATAGGTCAGAGCCGGAAGCAGCAAGTTGCCTGATGAAGAATTCCTGAGTGTTGAAGCTGATGCCATTGAGAATATAGAAGACCAAAGTCTTCATAGCTCCTTCAAGCTTGGCCGCTGATGAATGTCCTTTGACTGGCCATAGAGTTCGCCTGATGATATGATATATGGTGCGAGGCAGATACTCAAGGTCTTCAACAAAGAAATGTGTGGGATACTCAGCGTCAGATGGCAAAGGCTTCATCATACTCAACATCTGGCTCATATTGGGTTCTGGCTTATGAAAGATGCTCTCCACAACATTGCGGTGTAGCTGACAGTCAGGTTCATATAGTTCTCCAGGAGTGGCTAGCCCTGTAAGCTCAATGATATCCATAGCTTTGGCTTCATGATGAACATTTCCAGTCATCCACTCGAGAACCCATGTCTTGATGTCCCTGTAGTAGCCGCGAATGTGCAGAGTGGCATAGAATTGAAGCAATAGCTCTTCATTCCAATGTTCTTTGTCTGTCACAAAGTGGAGCAGACCAGCATCATGAAAGCAATCAAGTGCTTCTTCTAAGCACGGCAGTCCAGCAATAGCTTCAGTGTCAAGGCGCATGTGAGGGAAAATGCGCCCTTGATCATATAGTATGCAGGAGTAATAGCTTCTCTGCTGATAGCTCCAGAACCGATCTGATGATATCCTTGGCTTGGAGTAGGGGTTCTTGGCGCTGTCAAAGAAGGTATTGTGGCTTTTGAAGCCATTAGCATTGAAGGACCCTAGTGAGTTGGCAGTACCTGGAAACCTTGGCAACCTGGGCTTTGGCTTCTGGACCTGAGGCCTATGCTCAACATGATAGTCAAATTGGGGTCCTGAGGCAGAAGGCGGAGGCACCAGAATGGGCCATCGGACAGTGGTAAGCTGACCGTGATTGTATGCTTGCTCAATGGTGTGGGGCCTTGGTGGCGGAACAGGAGCAGGGGCAACATCAGAGGAATCAGGCTGCACAACAGGTGCTTCAGGAGCAGTTGTTAGATTGGCTTCAGGTGCATCATCCTCATTGGCTTTAGGTGCAGCAACCTCATTGGTTTCAGGTGCAGCAACCTCATTGGTTTCAGGTGCAGCAACCTCATTGGTTTCAGGTGCATCAACCTCATTGGTTTCAGGTTCTGTGCCCACACTTGCTTTAGGCACACTAGTTGGTGCAGGCTCCACATTAGCGTCAGCCATGACTACGTCATTGGCTTCATTGGTGTTGGCGGTGGCAGCCTCAACATTGTCAACCTCCTCTTGACGAACAGGAGGGTCGGGCACAGGCACGTTCTCATCTGGAACTGCTTCTTTTTCAATAGCTGGGGGAGTAGGTACACGTACTTCTTCTTCATTTTCTTCGGCTGATGCAACCGGAATGTCTTCAGCAACATGAACTTCAGACGCAGAGACATTCACTGTTGGAGCTGGTTCAGAAAATACTTGACGTGCAACAGGTGAACGTTGCACTTCTCCTTCTGGAACGCTCGACAGAGGGACTTGAGGCCTTTGTCCTCTGCGAAGCCTGCGAAGTGCTGGCTTCGCCTTAGGAGATGGAGTTGGCTGGGCCTGAAAGTCTTCATCCTCTTCTTGCACTGGGGGTTTAGCTTGTTGTTGTTGTTGGGGAGTACTGGGTGAGTCTTGTTGTTGTTGTGGGTGATCAGCCCACGATGCATCCTGAGCAATTGGCGTCAAAGGACGACCAATGCTGATGAGTTCGCTGTTCGTACGAACAGGCGATGATACCACTTCATGTTCGATCTGAGGAAGAACTTCATCATCAGCTACATTGTCATCATGACCAATGTCTTCAGCAGCGGTGGGTTCAGCTACTGGAATATCTTCAGCTTCATGAGCCTCTGTGGGAGCAGGCTCATGGACTACCATTCTTCGTTCTTGATGTACTGACACAGGGCGAACCACGGAAATGGGTTCAACGACTAAGGGCTCTGTGGAAGCAGCCCTAGTCTTCTTGGTCTTGTGCTTCTTCTTGGAGGGAGCGGCATTAGAGGCTTCAGTATGCTTCCTCTTTCTGGCTTCAGCCTCGGCAGCCCTCGTCTTCTTCTGTTCTGAAGCGGTTGTGGTGACCTTTGGCTTCGAACCAGTCATGCTGCTTGGGAAGATAATGTGAGGGGCTTCTTGGCTTGAGGTTCAGGCTGATCAGCAGGGCGCTTGTTCTTCTTCTTTGCAGCCATCCTGGGGTCAATGCCAGGACGGCCAAGGGACTTGCGCTTCTCAGCCTCATTGTAGGCAAGCACACACTTACAGCCAAAAGCTTCATGCGTTCTCGAGAGCCCTGAGCTTCTTGGCGTTTCTTGAGAAAAGCTTCTTTAAGCTCATTCAGCATGTGACTTTGAAGTTTCTGACGTCTTGAACACTTAGCTTGGCCACATGCTTCTTGAATTGAGCCTTCTCATAGTCAATTTTGTTTTTGAGCTCAACGATGCGCTGAGCGAGAGCTAGCTCAGAAGCAATGGCTCCATTGAAGGAGACACTGAGTCCAATGGGGAGCTGTAAATCTTCAAAGCTGACGTTGGGGGTGTCGAACCACTCATCAATGAAATTGTGGATGATGGCCACATCAAAGAGAGGCAAGTTGCTGAAGATTTCTTCTTGTTCCTTGCTCTTTATCAGCTGCTCAAGAGCATCATCAGCAAGATCTTCATCACTTGATAGATCAATGGGTTCTTCACGCAGAATGGCAGCAGGAGTCAAGGCTCTTTGATCAGATGGTCTGACAAGTTGCTTCTTCTTCTCCGTTCTCCTGGAGACACGGGACTGATCTTCAGATTGCACACTGGCTTTAGGAGGTGCAGTGGCCAGTGGCTTCGCACGAGAAGTCTTTGGAGGTGCAGCTGAGGTTGAAGCCTTTGACTTCTTTTGCTTCTGCGGCTTTGGAGGAGGAGCAGGGGCTTCATCGGAGTCAGCACCATTGTCAGAATGATCTACTCTGGCGCCTTGGACCATGATGTAGGTGATGAGGCCGTCAAGGTTGGCGTAGGGGCCAATGACATTGGGATTAGCGTCACGGGAGCCGTCAGCACGGGGAGCAGAGAGACCTGGGTTGAAGTCCAAACCCAAGGACTTCTTGTTCTTCTTGGCCGAAGCCACAACAAACTGGTAGTTGCGCTTGAAGAGAGAGTCGTCACGACACCATAGTAGTGAGGTGGGATCTGCGTTCACAGGCTGTGGCCCACGGACCATGCAAGGATAGAAGCCTTGATCAATGGCTTCAGTTAGGCTCTTGGGTTGAAGGCCTCGATAGAGGATATCACCCCAAGGTCTTTTGATAGCATTCTTCTCTGCATATTCCTTCGTTACAAACTTGTACTTGAACCACTCCTCTGCCCAATAGCGTCGAATCCATTGGATTCGCGTCTTCCTCTAATGATAATTCTCTTCAGGATCTGTCTTGTATAGTTCTGCTAAATCATCAGGCAGATCTTTAGATGTTCCTTCTTTGCGCTGTCTGACACCCTTCCTTGCTGATTTTTCTGCAGCCATGAACTTCAAGCTGAAAGGCTTCAATATGTTCAAAGGCTTCAGAGATTTACGCTTGCTGGTCAAGCAGGAACTGGCTTCAGGAGAATTTATATGATGCTGTAAGTATTCTGCAAACGAATGCAGACTATGAGAACTAAGGGATTCTCCCATGGACATGTACCTGTGACAGCATTAGAGATGCGAGGGAAGGGGAAGAGGTCATATGCATTCTCAGAAGATTTTGAAGATACATCAGTTTGAAGACATTGACCTCATGATGCGAAGACATTCACTTATATAGGTGAGTTGGTTCCAGATTTGTACCAATCCATGAATAAGTACAAGTGAGGAATCAAACTAGACAAGAAATCTAAGTGAATCGACTAAGCAGTATGAGATGCAGACGGAATAGATCTAGCTTGAATAGACAGAAACTACTTTCGGTAAACAGGATGAATCTTGAAGATCAAAAAGGTGGTAAGAATAGAGTTATAATTACCGCACAAAGAACTGCTAGATGGAAGAATAGGAGACCTAGCAGTTCAGCCCACCGTGCCCTAACTCGGTGACGGAGGACACCTACGGCGATGGCGGAGAGGACGATGTCCACGGCCGGCGTGAGGACGGCGTCGGAGAAGTCGCGGCAGCTAAGTGCTTCATCACCGGCGTCGTCGCGAGCTAGCGGTGGCGCTAGGGTTTTGACGGAGGTGGAGAGGTGGAAGAAGGATTTCTTTACCGCAGGGGACGAGTATTTATAAGTAGGTGAGAGACACAGCGCAATTATGCTGGTGCCCCTGGTGGTTCACCTCTGAGGGGCACGTGGCACGCATGCAACATACTCAGGGTTGTCCCACGTTCCCACGCCCGCCAGACATGTCGGAGAGTTGTTCCGGCTTCTCCGGATTTCAACAATAAAGATAAGTCATTTAAAACAGATTTAATGTTTGTCTCTTTGCCTTCTGTTGACTAGGACGCAGAGAAGACATTCGACAGTTTCAACAGAATGCATATGATTTGGACAGATAGATTTTGAGATAGGAAGCATAGAGAGGTTAGGGTCCGATCACATTCACTTAGTTCAAAAGATCCAATCTTGAAGACATAGCTATAAGTGAATGCTGTAGAGGACAGAACACTAGTATATATATATCAAAAAGCAATCAAATCATCATAGTGCAGAAAGTCATGAAGACAAATTGAAACTGAAGACAAACCAAATGCGAAGTTATTGCAATATAACGCCTTGAGTGAAACACTTCAAACTAAGACAGTTGGTGGTGGCATTACCCACCGTATAGGAAGTAGTAGACCCAGACACGGCGCACAATTAACGTGGCGCTCCGAAGTCAAATTTCATGTTAATATGTTCACACTCAGAGTGTAAATCTTCATTGATTGAAGATATACATTACTTTGTGTGTTGCACATCTAAGTCATCAACATGCATAAGTGTTAGGATGTGTGCCTGAGCACAGGACATTAGAGGATTCCAAGATATTTAGCTCACACCGCAACTTGCAAAACCTTTTCTCATCCAAGGGCTTTGTGAAGATATCTGCCAGTTTCTCTTCAGTGTTGACGTGAATGATATCGATATCTTTCTTCATAACATGATCTCTGAGAAAGTGATGACGAATTTCAATGTGCTTTGTCTTCGAGTGTTGGACTGGATTGTTGGCTATTTTGATGGAACACTCTTTGTCACAGAAGAGAGGTACTTGTTTCAGGTTGATGCCATAGTCCTTGAGAGTTTGCTTCATCCATAGAAGCTGAGCACAACAGGATCCAGCGGCAATGTATTCAGATTCAGCAGTTGAGAGTGATACACAGTTCTGCTTCTTCGAAGACCAACAGACAAGTGATCGACCAAGAAAATGACATGTGCCAGATGTAGACTTGCGATCCACCTTGTCACCAGCATAATCAGCATCCGATAATCCAACCAAATCAAATTTTGAGCCCTTGGGATACCATAATCCGAGTGTTGGGGTGTAAGCCAAATATCGAAGAATTTGCTTCACCGCTAAGTGATGCGATTCCTTTGGTGCCGCTTGGAATCGAGCACACATGCAAACACTAAGCATAATATCTGGCCTAGATGCACATAAATAAATCAAAGAACTAATCATGGAGCGGTATACCTTTTGATCGAACTCTTTACCATTGTCGTCAGGACCAAGATGGTGTTTGGCTGGCATTGGCGTCGTGTAGCCTTTGCAGTCTTCCATTCCAAACTTCTTCAGACAGTCTTTGAGGTATTTCTCTTGAGATATGAAGATGCCATTCCTCTGCTGACGAATTTGAAGACCAAGGAAGAACTTTAGCTCACCCATCATGGACATTTGATATTGCTCTTGCATCATGTACCCAAACTCATCACTATACTTCTGGTTGGTGCAGCCAAAGATTATGTCATCCACATATATTTGCCACACAAACAGTTCACCATCATATGTCTTCGTGAAGAGAGTGGGATCGAGGGATCCAGGTTTGAAGCCTTTGCTCTTCAGGAAGTCTTTGATTGTATCATACCAAGCACGAGGGGCTTGTTTGAGGCCATACAGTGCCTTGTTTAGCTTGTACACCATATCTGGATGTTTTGGATCTTCAAAGCCAGGTGGTTGTGCGACATATACTTCTTCAATCTTGCCATTGAGAAATGCACTCTTTACATCCATTTGATATAGCAAGATATTGTGATGATTAGCGTAGGCTAGCAGTATTCAAATAGCTTCAAGCCGAGCAACAGGAGCAAATGTTTCATCGAAGTCAATTCCTTCAACTTGAGTGTATCCTTGAGCCACAAGACGTGCTTTGTTTCTGACGACTTGACCATGCTCATCTTGCTTGTTTCGATATATCCATTTGTTCCAATAATGTTATGCTTGCGAGGATCAGGTTGCTAGACAAGTTCCCAGACATTATTTAGTTTGAACTGTTGAAGTTCTTCTTGCATGGCTTGAATCCATTTAGGTTCCATAAAAGCTTCAGCAACTTTCTTGGGTTCTGATATTGACACAAATGAAAAGTGCCCACAGAAGTTTGCTAGCTGTGTTGCTCTTGATCGAGTGAGCGGACCAGGTGCATTGATGTTGTCAATTATCTTCTCTATTTGAACTTCATTTGCAACACGAGGATGAACAGGACGAAGATTTTGCTCTGGCTGATCATTGTCATCATTGGGAGGATTGTCTTCGGTCTGAGCATTGTCTTCAGGTTGATTTGGTGCAGAGATGATAAGTTCCTCTTCAGGTTGTGCTTCAGAGGGCATGATTTCACCAGTTCCCATCAGTTTGATAGACTCGTTCGAAGGAGCTTCATCAAGTGTATTTGGCAGAATCTCTCTCTGTGAACCATTGGTTTCATCAAATTTCACATCCACAGTTTCAACGATCTTGTAGAGATAAAGGTTGAAGACTCTGTAGGAGTGTGAATCCTTTCCATAGCCAAGCATGAAGCCTTCCTGAGCCGTAGGTGCAAATTTTGACTTGTGATGGGGATCCTTTATCCAGCATCTTGCTCCAAGTACTCTAAAGTAATTGATGTTCGGCTTCTTCCCAGTAAGTAGCTCATATGAGGTTTTGTTCAGAAGCTTATGCATGTACACACGATTGATGATGTGACATGCTGTATCAATAGCTTCAGGCCAGAACTTTCTTGGTGTCTTGTACTCATCTAGCATTGTTCGAGCCATCTCAATGAGGGTTTTGTTTTTGTGCTCAACAATGCCGTTTTGCTGAGGTGTGTACGGAGCAGAGAACTCATGAGTGATTCCCATTGTATCCAGATACAGATCAAGTCCAGTGTTCTTGAATTCAGTGCCATTGTCACTTCTGATGTGCTTGATCTTCACACCATAATTGTTCATTGCTCGATTTGCAAAGCGCCTGAAGACATCTTGCACTTTAGTCTTGTAAAGAATTATATGAACCCATGTGTATCTTGAGTAGTCATCAACAATGATGAAGCCATAGAGACAGGCAGTTGTTGTGAGGGTGGAGTAGTGCGTAGGTCCAAATAAGTCCATGTGTAACAGCTCGAAGGGTTGAGATGTTGTCATGATTGTCTTCGAGGGGTGCTTTGCCCTTGTCATCTTTCCAGCTTCACAGGCACCACACAGATGATCCTTCTTGAACTTAACATCTTCGATGCCAATGACATGCTTCTTCTTGACAAGTGAGTGTAAGTTCCTCATACCAGCATGTCCCAGCCTTCGATGTCAGAGCCAGCATTCTGAAGCTTTTGTGAGAAGACATACGGCAAGCTGTGGACCTGCTGAAAAATCTACCATGTATAGATCATCTTTTTGATACCCTTCAAAGACTAGAGATTTGTCAGACTCCATTAGTACAAGGCAACGATATTTGCCAAATATCACAATCATGTTCAAGTCACAAAGCATTGAGATAGACATTAAGTTGAAACCAAGGGATTCAACAAGCATCACTTTATCCATGTGTTGATCCTTTGAGATTGCAACTCTACCTAGACCCAATACTTTGCTTTTACCAGTGTCAGCAAATGTGATGTGACTCTTGTCGGATGGACGTAAGGTTGAGTCCATGAGAAGACTTCGATCACCAGTCATGTGATTTGTGCATCCACTGTCCATAATCCATTCTGAAGCTTTTGGTGATGTACCCTACAGTGCAGTTAGGAGGATAGGCTTCACAAGAGTGTTGTGAAGCATAAGCATTTGACACATATAGGGACAGTCACAGCTTATAACAAAGTTAGGACATAGTATGACTGATAAGAGATTCATATGTGAAGCATATTAAATAACATTTTATCGTGCATCCTCAATGAGTTTTAGGTCCCCAGCAATAGTATTGGATGCCATTGATTGCTGGCTGGAGACCATTTTCTGCAAAAGAGAGTTAGTTCTTCTTTGCCACCCACATCTTCAGTGGGGGCTTAGAAGCAATGAGTCTAAGTGCAGCATCTGAGAATTTTGGCTTTGAAGCCCTAGAAAATAGCCTTGCAGGAGATGAATTATACTCATATGAATACGCAGAAAAGTTCTTAGTCCTATGAACATAGCGGTTCGAAGATACACGCTCATATTCATAAGTCTGAGCATGATTTCCCTGCAAAACATTGGCGTTAGGTCACTCATGTGAGTCCTATATCTGTATGAAGCCTTTGGGCCACATGAAGCTATTGTTCTGGGGTTTGTCTTCTTCCTTGGTGGTGTCATGACGACATTCACGGGAAGATTCTCAATGTACCGCTTAGGTACCCAGATCTTCTTCATAGGTGGTCCATTCCTGCAGTTAGTACCAATGTACCTGGCAAACACTTCACCATTCTGATTTTTGAACAGCTTATAGTTTACATCAAAGGATTCATCAATGATAATAGGATTAGCACAGGTAAAGCCAGATAAGGTAGATGGATCTACTGAAGGTTCCTTTGCAGCAACCCATGTGGTTTTGGGGTACTGCTCAGGCTTCCTGTACGAGCCATAAACATTCATTTTCCTTTCAAACCCAACACCCTCTTTCCTAGGGTTTCGGTTCAGAATCTGCTTTTTGAGAACATCGCAGAGAGTCTGATGTCCCTTCAAACTTTTGTACATCCCTGTTTCAAGCAATGTCTTCAACATAGCATTTTCATCAGCAACAACAGTGGTATCCTCCGCAGAGGGGTTAGTAACCACATCAGTAGGTGAAGACAATGAAACAGTAGCAGTAGTGGAACATTTAGCAACAGATGTAGCGTTATCACGCTCAATGCATTTTAAACATGGTGGTTCAAATCCATCCTGAGCGGAACTGATCTGTTGAGCGTGAAGTGAATCTCGCTCCTTCTGAAGATTTTCATAATCCACTCTTATCTTTTCAAGGTCTAGCTTTCTTTGAAGACATTCGGAAGAAAGCTTCTCATGATCAGATAAGAGAGCATTATGTTGATCTTGAAGGGCGTCAAACTTAGCATCAAGTCTCTGAAGACTGTCAGCCAAAGCTTTTGACTGATCCATTTCTTCACCCAACATATCATCGCTCTTACTAAGCATGTCTTGAACCTTTTCCAAGATTCTTTGTTGTTTAGTGGCAAGGAAAGCAAGCTTGTCATAGCTAGGGCCAAATTCATCATCTGATCCATCATCGTTAGATTCAGAGAGATAGCATTCAGTTACCTTATCACCCCTTGCCATGTGGCATGACGAGGATGATGATGATTCAGGTGCAAAGGTCATCTTCTTGAGAGACTCCTTGTAGTCCTCAAACCACGGATCATGACGAGTGTGATGACCTTCATATACCTCAGAAAGCCGGTCCCAGATTAGCTTCGTGTGATTGAGGTGCATAACATTCCTGAACTGATTTCGGGACAGATGACAGCAGATGACGTCCTTTGCTGTAAGGTTCAATAGAGTATACTTGCGAATGTCATCAGCCTCTGCCATCTTGCATAGATCAGTGAGTCCAATCTCAGTGACGGTCCACAGTTCGCTATCCATGGACATGAGTAGCTTCTTCATCATGTCCTTCCATCGGGGATACTCATGACCGTCAAAGGTAGGACACGATATGTTCCTCAATCCTGCAGTTGACATAGCTGAAACTCCAGGTGGTTAAACCGAATCACACAGAACAAGGGAGTACCAGGCTCTGATACTAATTGAAAGTGCTAGTATCGACTAGAGGGGGGGGGGGTGAATAGGCGATTTTTATGAAAGTCTTCAAAACTTGGAAATTTCTAAGACAAACAACAGAAACAACCTAATTGATATGCAGCGGAAGATAAACTACCCTAAACAAGCCATAGTCAAGTATGTAATGATGTGAAGGTACAGGACTAATAGCAGTTAGGTAGTAAGGATCAAGATGGAAGATAGTGTGAAGCCAATCAACAATAGTAGTCAAGCAATGAAGTCAAACAGATAAACAGATAGGCAATGACTTCACGAAGACAAACTTAAGTAAGGTTGGAAGGGATAGAACCAGTTTCTTGTTAAAGACACATGATTTGTTGGACCAGTTCCAGTTGCTGTGACAACTGTACGTCTGGTTAGGGAGGCTGAGATTTAACTTAGAAGACCCTGTCTTCACCTTATTCCCCTTGAGCTAAGGACACCCAGTCCTCGCCCAATTAATCTGGTAAATGAATCTACTAAATGCATAGAACAAAAGTCCCTTAGTGACCGTGAGCCAAAAAGGATCAGAAAATATGATGGCACCCATGTAAACATGGAAAATGATATGACAGATTCATACATGGCAGGAACAACAATGGGTAGACATGTTGGTGAGCTTGAACCACTCACCACAGAGCAATACATGGCATGCCAAGGCAACCAACAGCAAGAAGACATGTTTATGAAGCTAAGAATGGCACGAGCAAGTTCATAGGGTGCATGGATCACTAGAAAACCACATGGCCAAAACTGAACTTCATGTTAATAGGCTGACAGCAACATTATTTAGCAGGTTTGGAGCAAGATTACTATAGGATACGGTAGGCTATACATGCAACCAGGGGCACGAATGGATAGAGCATAACATGTATAACAAAACATCCTTAGTGAACATCTCCAGATTATGCATGGAATGACTTGTAGCAGCAGGTTTACATAGCATCATATTATAACAGAATCAGTCAGGAAAACAGCAACAGCAAGTACACTACTTAACAAGCTCGATGCACTCATTACAGGAATCACAAAAATACATGGATAACACCTCTGGAAAGATGGCATAGCATAGATCAAAACACATGTAGACATCAACCTCATAGGATGCACACATCAAATGCAACAAAAATGACAAATGAGCATGTTATAACAGTTCCAGCAGATTAACATCAACATGCACTCTTCCAACAGCATTTCGGGCATCAAGCTGAGCTCAAATGAAAATGATGCAATGGAATGAAATGAAGTACTCGTCGAGACGACCAATTCTACATATTACACGCATGAAACGGAGCAGTATGCAGAGAGTTATGATGCGTTGAAGATGACATGATAATGCAAAAATATCTCGGGACTTGGGAATTTCGGGGTCAACCTCTAGCTTGCACGGATTTCGAGGATCGCCGGGGAGGTCGCCGGAGTTGGGGTAGAATGCGGTCGGAGCTGGGAAAGGCCGGATCCATGGCTCCCTCGGCCGGATCTCGCCGGATCCGGGCCGGGAAGACACGGCGGCGGAGGGCGGCGACCGGAGGGGCGCCGGGGCGGCGAGGCACGCCGGGCGGCGGGCGGAGCTTGCCGAGGTGGCGAAGGCGGCGGAGGGCGCGGCCGATGCGCGGGTCGAGGTGACGGTTGAGGCGGACGGCGGAGGTTGCC
>NC_041385.1:504915779-504978965 GCF_002162155.2 Triticum dicoccoides | reverse complement strand
GCGCGAGGGCGCGGGGCGGCGTGCGCGGGCCCGGGCGGTCCTGCCCTGGGCCCCGCGGGCCGGCGGCGGCGGCGAGGAGACCGGAGGCCAGGTGGCGAGGCGCGGTTGGCTGAGGCGGTAGGGTTGACGACATGGCGCGATCTGATTCACCAGGGTGACGTGGCCGGTGGACGCGTCCGGCGCGGGCGGACACGTCCGGCGGCGGAGTGGGAAGTTGCTAGGGTTTGGACTGCGAGAATTTCGGGGAAGGCACCATATATATAGGTAGAGGGAGCTAGGAGAGTCCAAATGAGGAGCGGTTTTCGCCCACACGATCGTGATCGAACGACCGAGAGCATGGAGGGGAGTTTTCTGGGTTTTGGGCCACTTTGGAAGGGGTGTTGGGCTGCACACAAAAGAGGCCTTTATGGTTACCCGGTTAACCGTTGGAGTACCAAACGACCTCCAAATGGCACGAAACTTGACAGGCGGTCTACCGGTGCTATACCAAGGCCGCTTGGCAAACCTCGGTCCATTCCGATACCGTTTAACACCCGGACAAGAAAAGAGACAAGAGGGGGACGCCGGAGGACATAGGAGCACCGGATTCAAAATGGACAACGGGGAAAATGCTCGGATGCATGAGATGAACATGAATGCGAAATGAGATGCACATGATGACATGATAAAATGCAACACGCAAGCGAATGACATGGCAACGACGGCGAATAACTGGCGGGCACCTGGCGCATCGGACCCGGGGCGTTACAATGTCCTCGAATGAGTAGAATATGCAACCAAAATTCTCACACAATAAAATGGCAAATGAAATATGTGGCAAAGCATGCACAACCAATTCTAGTATCTATCAAACAATTGGCGATGACTAGGTCATCTATATATGAGTATATTGACTTAGGAGTCAAATGAGAACATTTGATCATAGGTCATACTCATCGTTTAAGCTCAAGTGGGGTTACCACTTTTACATAATGCATTGATGTGTTCACATCATTAGAGTTGCTTTGACTCAATTCTTAGAGTTAAGCTCCCCCTAGATGTGAGATCCCCCCTTAGAGGGATGAACTAACCTTGGCTTTTGTCGATGATGACTTCATGTAGGTGTTGAAGATGTGGATGCTCAATGTTGATGTAGATCATTTGGAGCAATCCTTTGGAGTGAGCTGCACTTTCAATACCTACACGGGTTAGTCCCACAAGGAACAAACCGGAATATCCATAGACATAGAGTGATGCACACGCAAGATGATGTCCATGAAAACATTAGGTTACCTTGTCCCTTGCCTTACCAACATGAGGGTTTGTGACTGCTTGAACTAGTGCAAGATATGGAAGTTGATTGCACTTGTTCTTGCCATAATGATATGAGTGAAGACTGTTGGCGGAGTCACCCTCAAGAACACTCTAGTTCTTCTTCTTCGGGATCCACATCATCTTGATGGGAATCCTTGGAGTTGTAGTTGTACTTGATGAAGTAGAACTTGATGTAGTCTTGGGAACCCACTTGACCAAGGCCTTGGGTGCTTCTTCAAATGCATCAATCTCCTCTTGAAGCTTGTCCTTGCCTTTCTTCTTGTGGTCTTGTGGTGGAAGATCATCTTGTTCTTGTGTTCCCTTGAAGGAAGTAGGATCATACTTCTCTTGTTGAGGAACAACCTTTGTCTTGGGGTATTGATCTTCTTCCCATTCAACTCCATTGGCATTGAACTTCTGTTCAAAACCAACACCTTGATTCTTCCGGTGCCTTCCTTGCTCGCGTACAATTTCCTCGAATTGCTTACTCCCGGCAAGGCTTTTGTATACACCTTTCTCTATAATTTCCCTTCAATAAGCTATTTTCTTGCTCAAGTGTAACTTGGCTAAGAGAATCATTAGTGGAATCAAGAGAACTACTAGAAGCAACAATATTGGATTTAGCATTATTATTGTTACTACTAGATGAAGAATCTTTCTTGTTCTTGTTATTAGACTTGACTTGAGGCATGTAAGTAGATAAGAGTAAACACTTGGCAATGTAAGAAGAACTTTTCTTATGAAGATCATCATTGATTGCCTTTAAGAACTCATGCTCTTGCTCAAGATTGAGCTTTTCAAAGCGTAACTTCTCATGAGCACTTAAAAGTTCTCGATGATCTTCGAAGATAGTTTCATGAGCTAACTTAAGAGTGTTTAGTTCTTTAGTTAGATGCTCAATTTTCTCCTTATCATTGTCATTCATTTTGTCTTGATTAGCATGATTAATTGATGTTTCATCATAGTATTCATTACTAGAGTTGTCAATAAGTAAATCATCATCTAATAAGTCATCTTAATCACTATTAAAATCAACATACTTGGGGTGTGTTACCTTAGGACCTTTGGCCAGGAAGCATCTTCCAATTCCTTCATTTGGTGAATCAAATATGTCGTAGGAGTTGGTTGACACAAGTGCTAGCCCGGCAACACCTTCATCTTGAGTATGTTCGGAGTCGGAGTGATAGCTTCTCTCTGAGTGATGTTCAGAGTCGGAAACGGATAACCATTCACCAACATGAGCTTGATGTCCTCGTTTTGTGTAGCTCCTTGATGACCTATCCTTCCTTTCCGAATCCTTGCTTCTCCGTGAGGGTCTTCGTTCATAACGATCATCTCTACTCCTTCTTTATCTTGGTGGTGATTCTTCTCTTCTACTTCTTCTTCTTGGAGAATCTTCTCTTCTTTTGTAGGGTGCCGTACACTCATTGGAATAGTGTCCGGGTCTCCTAGAATTGTAGCAATTGCGCTCTCGACTAGACGATCTTTTGTCATTGTGAGACCTTGACTTAGAGCTTCTTTCTTTGCTTCTACTCTTGTAGAATTTGTTGAAGTTCTTCACCATTAAGCTCAATTCTTCATTGAAGGTTTGTTTCTCACTTGATGATGTGGGGGCTTCACATGAGGCTTTGTAAGCTCCACTTGACTTGTTGTGAAGTTCCTCCTTATCCTTGAGCGACATCTCATGAGCAACAATTCTTCCAATGACTTCCGTTGGCTTGAGATCTTTGTAGTTTGGCATCATTTGGATCAATGTGCACACGGTATCATATTTTCCATCTAGTGCTCTTAGGATCTTCTTGATGATGAATCTGTCGGTCATCTCTTCACTTCCTAAGCTGGCAATCTCATTTGTGAAAAGAGCAAGCCTAGAGTACATTTCAGCGACACCTTCACCATCCTTCATTTTGAACTTGTCAAGCTGACTTTGGAGCACATCCAACTTGGATTCCTTGACGGAGTCGGTACCTTCATGCATATAAATCAAAGTTCCCAAATTATCTTTGCATTCTCAAGACGGCTGATTTTGTTGAATTCTTCGGGGCACAAGCCATTGAAGAGGATATCACAAGCTTGAGTGTTGTATTGCAGCATCTTCAATTCATCCGCATTTGCTTCACGGTTCGGCTCTCTCCCATCAAATAATTCACCTTGCAAGCCAATACACACGATAGCCCAAACGGCGGGGTTATGTCCGAGAATATGCATTTTCATCTTATGCTTCCAACTAGCAAAATTAGTGCCATCAAAGTAAGGACCTCTACGGTGATAATTTCCCTCGCTAGACGCCATACTCTCCTAGGTTGTGAAACCAAGGCTATGACCACCAAAAGCTATGGAAATCAAAGCAAATGGAGACCAAAGCTTAGATACCACTTGTAAGACCAAAGCAAATGGAGACCAAAGCAAATTAGACTACTTGACCAATAAAAACTTAACCTTTTCCCAATTTTAGACTTTGGCAGATTTTAGCTATCTTTGCACAAGTCAAGCAATCTTCACACAATTCAAGCAAGCATGCAAAGAGTATATGAGCAGCGGAAATTAAAGCATGCAACTTGCAAGAATGTAAAGGGAAGGGTTTGGAGGATTCAAACGCAATTAGAGACACGGATGTTTTTGTCGTGGTTCTGATAGGTGGTGCTATCGTACATCCACGTTGATGGGGACTTCAACCCATGAAGGGTAACGGTTGTGCGAGTCCACGGAGGGCTCCACCCACGAAGGGTCCACGAAGAAGCAACCTTGTCTATCCCACCATGGCGATCGCCCACGAAGGACTTGCCTCAAGCGGTAGATCTTCACGAAGTAGGCGATCTCCTTGCCCTTACAAACTCCTTGGTTCAACTCCACAATCTTGTCGGAGGCTCCCAAGTGACACCTAGCCAATCTAGGAGACACCACTCTTCAAGAAGTAACAAATGGTGCGTTGATGATGAACTCCTTGCTCTTGTGCTTCAAATGATAGTCTCCCCAACACTCAACTCTCTCTCATAGGATTTGGATCTAGTGGAAAGAGGATTTGAGTGGAAAGCAACTTGGGGAAGGCTAGAGATCAAGATTCATATGCTAGGAATGGAATATCTTGGCCTCAACACATGAGTAGGTGGTTCTCTCTCAGAACTGGTAAGTTCAAAGTGTAGGTTTGTTCTGATGGCTCTCTCCACAAATGAGAGGAGGTGGAGGGGTATATATAGCCTCCACACAAAATCTAACCGTTACACACAATTTACCAAACTCGGTGGGACCGAATCAACAAACTCGGTCGAACCGATTCAGTAAACCTAGTGACCGTTAGTGATTTCGGTGGGACCGACATGCAATTCGGTAGGACCGATATGGTTAGGGTTAGGGCATAACATAATCTCGGTGAGACCGATTACAAAAACTCGGTGAGACCGATTTTGGTAATTAGCTAACCAGAGAGTTGGTCAGATAAACTCGGTGGGACAGATTCGCTCTTTTCGGTGAGACCGAAATGTTATGAAGGGAAACAGAGAGTTTACATTGCAATCTAGGTGGGACCGGTCGCTCACTTCGGTTAGACCGAAACGTTACGAAGGGAAACAAAGAGATTACAATCCCTCTCGGTGAGACCAAGATCCCTATCGGTGAGACCGATTTGCCTAGGGTTTGTGGAGTGGCTATGACAATTGAACTCGGTGGCGTCGGATAGAAAGAATCGGTGGGACCGATTTTGACTTTAGGTTTAGGTCATATGTGGATGTGAGAAAGTAATTGAGGGTTTTTGGAGCATATCACTAAGCACTTGAAGCAACAGGCTCATTAAGCAACACCTCATCCCTCCTTGATAGTATTGGCTTTTCCTATAGACTCAATGTGATCTTGGATCACTAAAATGTAAAATGTAGAGTCTTGAGCTTTTGAGCTTGAGCTAATCCTTTGTCCTTAATATTTTGAGGGATCCACTTTCATCATCCATGCCATGCCATTCATTGAGCTTTCCTGAAATATTTGTCTTGGAATAGCATTAGCTCAATGAGCTATATGTTGTTATGAATTACCAAAACTACCTAGGGATAGTTGCACTTTCACCCACCGCTATGGATCGTGCCATCCATGAAGAACACATGGGACCGGAACCTGGAAAAGGACATGTAGCCCATCTATAATGTGTAAGTGGAGTACGGTAGTTGTGAACGGTAGGTCGGTAGCGTCGTGAATATATGTGGACTAGTCGTGCACAAATTTATCACATGAATTGGAGATGAACTTGTGTGGCATACTGGCATTTGTCCTTTAGAATTTATTACTAGTAAATGTGTTATGTGTACGTGCAACTTGTGTGGTTGGTGCATGGGCTCGAACATGCTCTTTGAGAAAAAAAAGGTGGCACAACTTTGGATATACGTGCCGTGGCGGCATCATACAGTAGCATCGTTCGCTATAGTTGTAGTACACTCCTACTAGGACGACAACTCCTATAAAACCTTGCGCTTGGCTCTTTGCCTCTTCGGGAGGTTCAACAGTTCGTACCTGTGTGAACCTTGCACTTGGCTCTTCGCCTCTTCGGAAGGTCCAACAATGATGATACTACAGTACAATATACTTCTGGCAATATGACACCGATTTAACTACTGCACGTCTACCGTGAGGGCGAGGGCGAGGGGAAGGGAGAGGGAGAGCGCGCAGTAGTCGATACCCTCTCCTCGTCCTGCAAACCACCGCGCGCGTGGGCGAGGGAGAGGCGTAGTAAGCAAGCTTCTCCTTGTTCGGCGAGTTGACGGGACACATCAAAGCAGTACTTGTACTTGTAGTCCATACTGCATCCTTTCCGATTAATATTGCTTAATTTGAAACGAGAAAATACACTCGCGGTCAACGTATGTAACAATACGCTCTTTACGGTCACTATATATAGTTTTGCGGTGATTATACGATCACTAGCTCATCGTAGAGCACCGTATTGCACCCTACTGACCGGCCACATAGTCGACGTGGCACTTTGTTGACTGGTTAAATTGTCACCTAGTTTCTGGGTCCCACCTGTCAGTTGGCAGAGCAAAGAAATCAGTTAAACAAAACTTTACGCAGGCGCGACACGAGTCCAACCCTTGCGCGCGAACCGCCCTGGCTGTGTATGTGAGTGCATGCACGTGTACTCCCTCGGTCTTCGAACAAAGAGTGTACATCGGCTATAAAACAAAGAGTGTAGTACATGATGTACATCTACACTTCCAATGCATTTAGCCTTTAATCTAAATTGATATTGATTGACTAATGCACCAACTTGTGCTGTAGGTATAGGCTATATGTCTATCCTTAATTACAGCATGCAACGACCTTCATTTAATCTTCTTCTCTCAATGGTCGCATGCACACATAAGTCTGCTACTTTTTGGTATTAATTATGCCCTGGTCAATGTGTAAATCTCTAAATGTACAGTCTTTCACGGACGTAGGGAGTAGGTTGAGCACTTGAGCGTGAGCGTGTGTGTTGTGTCGTGTGCTGTGTGCCGCATGGGTGTGTGAGTGTTGCATGCGTCCATGTGTACGTGTGAGTGTTGCATGTTGCATGCATGCATGCATGCATGGGGCTTACTCCCTCCCATTGACATGTTCATATTTCAAGCTACCTCTGTTCCCTCCATATGGTGATACTCCCTCTGTTCCCAAATACGGAGTAAAAGCCTCCCTCTATTCCCAAATACGGAGTATTTGTCGTTCTACAGATTTCAACAAGTGACTAGGTACGGAGCAAAATGAGTGAAGTGAGCGTAGAGGCATAGGGATACTATACAAAGGAAGTCCTTGCGATCCATTGTTCCCCATCTCGGTCAGAGAGAACTATTCAACTAGTCTTCGCAGTGAAGTGACAATACATGCTGCAGCAGATGGGACACGTAGTTAATAAGCTGAACCAGCGTGTTGGTGTTACTAAATCAGCCATACCCAGTACTGCCATCATGTTTGCCAGTAGAGCATGCTTCCGCAAATACGCCTACGCACCTCTGTCCTCCATTAAATGACATATGGTCCCTCTTGTGGTAGACCCACATGTCATCGGTGTAACTATTTACACTCCAAAGGACGGTATATCCTGGTAGTAGTACTAGTAGAATTGAAATTTAATGCACTTTCTTCCCCGTCTTCCACTCTTCTTCCTCCTCTCTTCTTCTTCCTCCTCTCTTCCCCATTGTCGGCCGCACACCATTTACCCCCTCTCATTGCTCGCCCACCCGCGCCATCTTCCTTGGTAGCTCACGCGTACCATATCCCCCCGCTCACTGCTCGGCCACACAAGGAGAAGCTTCTTCGCTCGCTCGCCCGAATCCACTTCCGCGCTGGCTCGCAGGCAGCCAGGCACCGAAAACCCCAATAGCAGAACCGACTGACACGCAGAGCCGCGATCGGAATTCCCTGCCAGATATTCTCTTGGAGCAGATCTGTAGTCGTATGGACCTACTCAGCACCGTCCGTCTGGCTGCATGCTCGGTGTCTTTGTACCGTCTACTCGTCTGCAACCGGCCGGCTCTTTTCAAGACACCCTGCTTGCTGATGCCCGATCCTCGCAGGTGGCCCAGACACCGACTTGACGATCCTACGGAGGTAGCCGGGGTGCCCCTCGACATGCTACCACTACCCGTCCACCTGTCCTTCATGCGTGGCCACTACTGGGCGGGCATGATGGCCAACTGGATCGTCCTCATCCACCACTCCGGTAGTCCATGGCATCTCGTGGATATCTACACCCAGCGAGAGATCACCCTTCCATCGTCGGATACCGTGTGGGGACCCCGACTCATAAGTCGAGATCACCGAATGCACGTGTACAGTGATCCCATAGATCAATGCTCACTGAACACACAGAAGCTGAATAACAAGAGTCTTACATCCATACATACCGTCTTACACAAATTATGACCATTATGGTCAAGTCTTACATTGATAAAGCCTTAAGGGCTGAACATCAAATGAAACACAAGCAGCGGAAATCTTCATCGATAACTAGAACCCATGCCATCTGCCTTAACCCTACAAGCATTCTGACTGGGAAACGTCCTAGTTCGCATGTTCGTCTCCAAAGAACTCTTCTTCGAACTCCGGTTCTTCCATGCCTGGTCAATTAAATAACCAGTGGCAAGCCAATGAGTACTTTGAATGTACTCGCAAGCAACCCATGTTTTTGGTTCAAGATACAACAATGCATGATATAGGTAATTTTTTGCAGAAAGCTAGTTTTGAGTGCAATGACGTGTTCAACAACTTGTAAGACATGCATCAAGGGAATTCAAGTAACCATGATGACAGGTTACAGATATCAACATAAATAGAGTGGGCACCAACCCATCTCAATCAGGTCAAGTCCTTTGACTTGACCCAAGTCATTTTATCAACACACACACACGGTTTGTAAACAAGTGGACGTAGCCCAAGAGCGGTTACCCAACTGTCCTTGACCGTGGACACGGCTATTCGAATAGTTTTACACTCTGCAGAGGTTGTACACTGTACCCAAAAGATCCCGGGAACTTCCATGTCATCCACGACCCACGATACCTCAAGTACCCGGGGTAAGCACCCGATCACTACCTTTCCCTAGACGACACTAACATGGATTCCACTCGATTGGTAGTAACCCCCATGCCTAACATTTCACATCATAAAGTTGTGGAGCTCGCTCCCATATTCATCACATACCACAAGCACGGGGTACCAATGGTGTGTTCGGTGCCCTGTGAAAACAGTCATGGCCGCCCTACCTGGCACGACCCCGTCCCGAGAGAGTGCACCAACAACTCTCCCGTCACTAGTAATGCGGGCTCCAAGCTAGTATCGGTCTAGGTAATCAATAATGCCCTTTCCCATATAAGGGTAGAGTGGTTGCGCATGTAAGGTTGGAATAACGGTCGCAACTTCAACCAATCCGTTTTGAAAACAACACACACTTGCCTCGGTAAACCACTTCGTCATCAAGTGGCTACCCAACTCATCATCTCCCCCGGGCATAAGTGGCACCCGATGGGGTTTTCGAAAAGTCTTTTGAAAATACTTAGTCTCCTTCACCATGCATATACCCGTCCCCTTTTTGCGTAGCACTACTTTAGCATCCTATCTATTCCCACCGTCATAACCCTCATAAGAAGGTAGGGTCATGCACAATGCAAGTATCAACGAGGAAGTACGGTGGCAAACCATCAAAGTGGAGACCACCTCATCATGATTCCGTTGCAACAACAATATGGTGCTATATGACATGCATAAAAGGGTTTCATAGACATGGTCAAAGGACTGCTTGCCTGGCTCAACAAAGTCTTTTGGGTCTTCAAAGTCTTCTGGTCCAACTCCTTCGTTAGCAACGCAATCTATCGTCGCAAAAATAATAACGAGAAAAATAAGGCAATAATAGAACAGAAAAACCGAAGTGCTCAGAAAAATGTCAACTCATTTTTGTTAAATACTAGGGTGAAAACTAAGAAGGGGAAAATTCCTAGTTTTGGATTTGGAGTAGCAGAATAGGAGAAATGGATTTACAAAGGTATATTTAAATGCTAAAAATCACATTTAAATATTTACAGTGAAGAAAAGGTTGTTGGATTTGAATGAAAGTTGCACATTAAATAGGTGGGATTTTTACAAGAATGTAGGAACTGGAATTATTTCATTTGGATGAATTTTTTATCTTGTGGGATTTTTGGAAAAGTGACAGAAAAAGAAAAAGGAGAAGCAGCACTGTGCAACTGGGCCAGAAGGACCACAGTGCAGCAGGCCCAGATGGGTTTCAGCCCACGCGAGGATGCCACGTCGAAGGCGTAAAGGCAAAATACACCTTCAGCCGATGCAGCGAACCGGTACGCGCGCGTGCGTTTTAAACCTGACGGGTGGGTCCCACCCGTCAGGGCGTGAGGCTGACGGACAGGGCCCATGGCCGTCGTCGTCTACCTCTGTACAGAGGCGACGGTGAGCTCGCCAGCGGCGATACAGGGCACGGGAGGATGCGTGGGTGGTACCGTTGTGCTCAGGGAGGATCCGCCATTCGGATGGAGGTGGAGTTGGTCGCCGGGGTGGCCTGGTTTGCCGGCGACGAGGTCTTGCGGCGGAGGAGCTTCGGGTGGTGGTCGTTCCGGTCGACTCTGGCTGCAAACGAGGCGGGGAAGAGAGGGGAAATGATCAGTGTGAGGAGGCGGTTTCAGATCGGGGCAGAGGAGGAGCGGGGGAGGCCTATACCTCATGAACTCCGGCGAGCCGAAGTGGCGGGGCTCGAGCTCGATCTCGAGCTCGGGTGCTTCTGGAGAGGAACTGGGGGTGCAGGGGGATGTTTTGGTGGTGCAGAGGCGAGTGGTGAGGAGAGGAGGGCTCGGGGAGGCCTTTAAATAGGCGAATGGCGGGGTGCCGTGGACTCGTGCGCCGATGGGCTCCTGCTTGTCACTGCAGGGCTCAGGGGAAGAGGGCGTGGTGTCTGGGGTGTTCCTGGACGTCGACTACGTCGGGAGAGATAGATAGAGGGAGTGGGGAGAGGTCAGAGATGCGCACGTGTGAGCCGTGCCATTGGCGCGCTCGGGCGGCCAGTGTTTGCTAGCGTGGAGGCGCAGGGAGGAGGAGAGAGGAGGGGGCCGACCGCGTAGCATGTTGCGGACACCGAGGCGCATCGGCAGGCGCGCGGGGGAGGCCCGAGGTGGCCGGAGGCGGTTGGAAGCGGGCGGCTACAGTACGGGAGCGTACTGTAGCGCGCTCCAGAGCGCCCAAATGGCCGGCATGGCATTTTCTATGCCTTGTGGGCGCGGCCAACCGTGTCTAGTAGCTCAAGGGTGGAGTAAAGAAGTAGGGGGAGGCATTGGATGCTCTGGATGGCCACTGGGTGAGGAAGAGGGAGAAATGGGCTGTACAGAGAGAGAAAGTGGGGTTTTACTCATCCAATAATTGAGCTGTGGACTTGCCATTGTTACTGGAGGTGAAAGGGGTCTAGGAGGAGCTGTGGTAAAAAGTGGAGGTCATGGAGATTAGTGGAAGTGGTCAAAAATGGAATTTTGGTAAAGTGGCAAAAGGTGTTTGATGCTTGTTTGGTTAAGCAAATGAACTCCAAATACCATGAGACTCCACAGGGTGAAATTACACATATAAATATGGCCTTCCACCAATTTGGAGCTTATTTGGGCAAAGTTGCCAATGCAACTTTTGTAAACCCTAGAAATGAGTAGAAATAGACTTGTGTAGATCTAGTTGAGAAAATCACTTCTCCTTGATGCACCACTTGCTGTAGTGGCCTCATTTGGTCATGTCAACATGCTCACCAAAGTTGGGGTCAAGGAGAGAAAGTTGGTTGCACAAAGTTGTTCAAATTTGATTCTGGTCAAAGAGGGTTTTGGGGCATTTTGGTGAACCAAAATGACTTTAATTGACATGAGGATTTGCAAGGTGATCACAATATGCATTTGTGACTTGATGGATTTTTCTTGGATTTTCGTGAAAATATTTCCTATAGAAATATTTCAAATCCTTGAAATGGGCAGAAATGGTTTTGGGAGGTTTTGTCCAATATTTTGAACATGACCATGTGTTGAAACTCTTATATATGGAAAATATATGTCCACTGAGTTTCCCTGATTTTTGTCAAATATTTTTGAAACCATAAAAAAAAATTTCCCTATTAAAGACCATTTCTGGCCTTAAGAAAAAGCTTTTAAATAAAATAGGAAAAATAACTTTTAAAATTATATTTTTGTGGTTTATGGGGGTCCTACATCTAATAGGATTCAAATATACTTTTTGAAATATTTTTCATACCCCAAATCAAGTATTTGCAGTGCAACCCTCAATTTAGGGGTTTTTGGAAAACTAATTTTAGAAAATACTTTTTGGCCAAATTATTTTTGTAAGAAAATACTATATTGAACTATACACAGGGCATGGTCATTGGGCAGAAGTTTGGGGCAAGGAGATGAAGTACAGAAGGTGGAGTAGTTGACTTTAAAGAGCACTTGAAAAGAATCACAAAGAGAAAACCAACTCCAAAAAAATTAAAAGCCAAATAATGCAAAAGTTTTTGTTGGTCCAAATTTTCATGCTTTAATAATGCAAATGAAATGTTACAAAATGCAGGGTGTGACAGACCTACCCCCTTACAAGAATCTCGTCCCCGAGATTCCTAAACTAGGCTTTAAAGAGATACGAAAACTCGGATCTAAGGTAGTCTTCACGCTCCCAAGTTGATTCTGCTTCAGTGTGGTTGCTCCACTGGACCTTGAAATACTTGATGGTGCGGCTTCGAGTGTGTCGCTCAGCCTCATCCAGAATGCAGATGGGCCTCTCATGGTAAGTCAAATCAGGCTGAAGGTCAATGGCTTGGTGATTGACGTCCTTGTAAAGATCAGACTTGTCTGGAACTTGGAGACACTTCCGGAGTTGTGACGCGTGGAACACGTTGTGCACATCGGATAGTTCAGGTGGCAGTTCCAACTGGTAAGCCACTTCTCCTCGTCGTTCAGTGATCTTGAAGGGGCCGATGTATCTTGGGGCGAGCTTTCCTTTGACATGGAAGCGCTGGGTTCCCTTGAGAGGTGTGACCCGGAGATAGACATGGTCTCCAACTCAGAAGTTTACGTCTCTACGACGTGAGTCAGCATAACTCTTCTGCCTTGACTTGACAGTCTTCATATGCTCTCTGACAAGCTGGACTTGCTCTTCTGCTTCACGGAGGATATCGGGCCCAAATACTAGCCCTTCTCCGGTTTCTGACCAATTGAGGGGTGTGCGGCACTTCCGTCCGTATAACACCTCAAATGGTGCCATCTGAAGGCTTGACTGATAACTGTTGTTGTAAGAGAACTCGGCGAAAGGGAGGCAATCTTAGCACCTAGCTCCATATGCTAAGACACAGGCTCGGAGCATGTCTTCGAGTATCTGGTTCACTCGTTCTGTCTGACCTCCGGTCTGTGGGTGGAAAGCAGTGCTGAAGGACAACTTGGTCCCCATGGCCTCTTGGAACTTCTTCCAGAACCTTGAGGTGAACTGGGTTCCTCGATCTGACACAATCTCCTTGGGAACACCATGAAGGCTTACGATCCTGTTGATGTAGAGGTTGGCTAGCTGGTTTCCCTTGTAAGTTGTTTTGACCGGAATGAAATGGGCTACCTTGGTCAAATGGTCGACTATGACCCAGATGGAGTCATGTCCCTTATTTGACCTAGGTAATCCAGTGATGAAGTCCATTCCGACTTTATCCCATTTCCACTCGGGAACCTTGAGTGGTTGGAGCAATCCAGCAGGTCGCTGATATTCAGCCTTGACTCTTTGGCATACATCACACTTTGCAAAATAGGTGGCAATCTCGCTTTTCATCCCGTGCCACCAAAATCTTTCCTTCAGGTCTTGATACATCTTGGTCCCTCCAGGATGGATGGAATACGGGGTGTCATGAGCTTCTTGCAAGATCAGATTCTTCAGCTCAACCTTGTTGGGCACGCAAATGCGATTCCCAAACCACACAATCCCTTTCTCATCCTCTGAGAATCCTAGGGCCTTGCCCGCCTTGATCTTCCTCTTGATGCCTTCAATACTTTCGTGTCCCTTCTGAGCTTCCTTAATATCATCCATCAAGGTAGGCCTAACTTCGAGGTTGGCCAAGAATCCTGGTGCAACCAGTTCCAACCTGAAGCTTTCAAGTTCTTCATACAAGGCGGGTAGCTTGTCCTTAAGCATAGCATTCAAGGAACAAGCCTTTCTGCTTAATGCATCTGCTACCACGTTAGCCTTCCCAGGGTGGTATTGAACACTGAGGTCATAATCTTTGATCAACTCTAGCCATCTTCTTTGCCTCATGTTCAATTCCTTTTGAGTGAAAATATACTTCAGACTTTTGTGATCCGTGTATATCTCACACCGCTTCCCTAAGAGGTAATGTCGCCATGTCTTCAGGGCATGAACCACTGCTGCTAACTCAAGATCATGAGTAGCATAGTTCTCTTCATGAGGCCGTAGTTTCCTTGAAAGGTAAGCTACGACTCTGCCTTCTTGCCTCAGAACACCTCCCTGTCCAGTTCTTGACGCATCACAATATATCACAAACTCCTTGTGTATATCTGGTGTGGCCAGAACTGGGGCGGTGGTCAGTCTCTTCTTCAGCTCCTAGAAGCTCTCTTTGCACTTCGACGTCCATTCAAACTTCTTGTCCTTCTTCAAGAGCTGAGTCATGGGTCGGGCAATGCTTGAGAATCCTTCAATGAACTTGCGGTAATATCCCGCGAGTCCGAGGAAGCTTCTGACTTCCTTCACATTGCTTGCGGATTGCCATTCAGTCACGGCTTCAATCTTAGCGGGATCGACTGACAATCCTTCTTCGGTCAAAACATGACCCAAGAATCCAACTTCACGCAGCCAAAATTCACACTTGCTGAACTTGGCATACAGTTGGTGCTCTTGAAGCTTGTCTAGGACCATCCTCAAGTGTTGCTTGTGCTCTTCTTCCGTCTTCGAGAAGACAAGAATGTCATCAATGAAGACAACAACAAACTTGTCCAAATATTCCATGAAGACCTTATTCATGAGATACATGAAGTAAGCTGGGGCATTGGTCAATCCAAAGGACATGACCGTGCACTCATACAGGCCATATCTGGTTACAAATGTCGTCTTCGGAATATCTTGGGGTCTGATTTTTAGCTGGTAGTACCCAGATCCGAGGTCGATCTTGGAGAACACCTTGGCCCCATTGAGTTGATCAAACAGATCTTCAATCTTGGGAAGTGGATACTTGTTCTTGATTGTAACTTCATTGAGGGAGTAGTAGTCAATGCACAAGCGGATGGTACCGTCCTTCTTTGCCACAAACAGAACAGGTGATCCCCAAGGGGAGGCACTAGGGCGGATAAATCCCTTCCTCAACTGCTCTTCCAGTTGCTTCTTCAATTCTGCTAACTCCTCCGATCCCATTCTATAAGGATTCTTATAGATGGGTCCTGCTCCAGGTATGAGCTCGATGATGAAATCAATGTCTCAGTCAGGAGGCATTCCGGTAGCTCATCAGGAAAGACATCGGGGTATTCACACACTACCGGCACTTGCTCCAATTCAACTTCAGTCAGACAGTTGACTTGGTTGGCTTGAGCAGAGGAGGGGTTGGGGGCAAATTTAACTTCGACTCCTTGGTCATTGGTCACAGTGACAGTCCGGTTGGCACAATCTAACAAGCCTTGTTGCTTGATGAGCCAATCCATTCCTAAGATCACATCCAAGCCTTGCGATCTTAAGATGATAAGGTCTGCTAGGAAGTCTACCCCATTAATGACAATCCCAACTCCTTTACATCCTATCTTGGATCTCATCTCTGCTCCGGGGGTTTGTACCACCATAGGGTTATTCAGGGGTGTAGGGGTCATGCCACTTTTTAATGCAAACTTTTGGGTGACAAATGAATGCGTGGCTCCAGAATCAAACAAGACAGTTGCAGGTGCTGAATTGACAAGGAACGTACCCAGCACGACGTCCGGGTCTTCCTGGGCTTCTTCTGCAGTGACATGAATCACACGACCCTTGCTGTTGTTGGGTAGGTTGCGGGGAGATTGGTTCCTTGGTGGCATTCCACGACCTTGTCCTGGGTTCTGCGCATTGGGGCGCGGGGCGTCAGGCTTCTTGTTGGGGCAATACTTGGAGTATGTCCTGGTTGACCACATCCAAAGCAAGTGACTTGGTTGGGGTTGCTGCTTTTGCCAGCATTGTTATTGGGGTTGTTGTCAGCTGGCCTGGAGTTGGCATACTGCTGAGGTGGATAGTTGGTGCGGGGTGCAGGAGCTCTTGGCTGCTGATAGGTTGGCTTGACCGGGGCTGGCTGCCACGGGCAAGGCTTCTGGTTGCTGGGGCTACCCTTGCTGATCATCTTGCGCTTACGGGTATCATCCAAAGCACGTCGCTTGTCGTCAAGCATGAGTGCCTTGTTCACCAGATCAGGAAAGGTCGGGCAGTCACACACAACAAGCGAGTACTGCAGAGTCTGGTTAAGGCCTTCCATGAAGCGCTCCTTTTTGGCAGCATCAGTGCTGACATCCTCAGGAGCAAACCTTGAGAGAACACTAAACTTCTGCATGTACTCCTTGACAGTGCTACTTCCTTGCTTCAGCGCTCAGAACTCACGCTTCTTGATGACCATGATTTCGGAAGGAATGTGGGCCTTGCGGAATTCTGTCTTGAAGTCATTCCAAGTGATGTTTTGCTCAGCATGCATGGCCTTGAATCCATCCCACCAAGCTCTGGCTGTTCCCCCGAGACAGTAGGCAACATACGACACCTTCTCATGGTCCTCAGTGCATCCGACTAGTGCCCGCAGATCCTCAATGGTGCGGACCCAGTCGTCTGCATCCAGGGGTTCAGCAGTCTCGATGAAGGTGGGTGGTGCATGCTTCTTGAACTCCACCAATGTGGAACGTCCATTGCCGTGTCCCGTCGGTTGGCGATTGATAGCTTGAGCAATCACCTGGAGGGCTGCAGTGTTGGCTTGGCGTTCCTCTCGGAAGGCTTGGAGAAGCTGAGCCATGTCCATGCTTGGAGGAGGTGGTGGGGGTGGAGTCTGTCCTCGGGCTTGGTCCTGGCTGACTCCTGCTTCAGCAGAACCTCCGGCTTCTTGCTGCTGGGTAGAGGTACTAGTACGTGTTACAACAGGCATCCTGTTGGAGTGGTCAAGGTCTCATGATGGGGAAAGATGGGGAAAGCAATATAGATGGGACACCTAGTAAGGGGGTTGGTATGACACTAATTGTTTTCATGCAAGGGCCGAAAGGGCCAAACACATTCATTAAAGTCCAAATGGGTGATGTAGTCGCTTACAAGTTCCCGAAGGAAAGCACGACATCCATCAAACACATCAAAAGCAAACACAACACTACATGGTTTCATATGAACCATTACATGGACTCGACTTCGCATAGGGGTACACGACCTATCCTACCGTAGGGTTACTAACGGGCATATCCAAGTTGCGAATGATGCCTAAGTGGTGGAATGCTCGGTCGCGTAGTCTGGCTCTTCTGGGTCTTCCTCATCATCATCAGCTTCCTGACTTTCCTCTTCACTTGAAGGGGTGGGGGAGTGGAGGAGTTCAACACGGTGTTGCTTTGCCGGTGGTGCGAAGAGCCTGCGGTATTCCTTTGCGCTCATGCGGTGTTGCTGTGGTGGTTCTCCATCCTTTGGGGGTCTTCCGCCTCTGTATGCGATTGCGGGCTATCCAGGGGGAGCACCTTCCATCTTGATCCTGTCTGTCTTCCCTTGTGCTTGAAGAAGAAATGCCTTGGTCTCATGAAGTTCCTTTCAGAGTTCCATTGATTCCGAGGCCAAGTGTTGCGCCAAACTATCGGCACAAAGGCTGAAGTAGGTCTAGAATCGGAGTGGAAGTCCTTCTTCTAATGGTGGAGCTGGTGCACTGCTCTCATCCTCACCTTCCTTCCGATAAGGCAAGAAGCGGGTTGCCAACTCATCTGCCATCTCTGGAAGAAGGTCTCGGAGGCGGGTGAGTGCCTTGAGGGTTGCCGTCTCGACGGCAAGAACTAGTGTTGCCATCTGGGGTCCCTCGAAGAACCAGCTTGTTGGAGAGTCATTGGCCTTCACGATCACTTCCACATGATACTCCGTCTCGGTGTCATTGATCCAATGCTCATGGTAGGTGAAAATGGGGGCTCGGTGAAACTGGCACTTCTTGAGGCTATCCTCGAGAAGCATGGGAAATCCGGTAGTCCGGAAGTCTTCGGGTACGGCAGCCATCTACAAAGGTTTAATGGGAGAGGTCAATAAGGGGAATATATCTTGGGTTGGGTAAGCTTCAGAAAAGAAGAGAAGTTGAGATGGTCTCAAGCTAACTAACGTCCATGCTAACTAAGGCTTCCTACAGTCAGGATGGCTCTGATACCAGCTCTGTGGGGACCCCGACTCATAAGTCGAGATCACCGAATGCACGTGTACAGTGATCCCAGAGATCAATGCTCACTGAACACACAGAAGCTGAATAACAAGAGTCTTACATCCATACATACCATCTTACACAAATTATGACCATTATGGTCAAGTCTTACATTGATAAAGCCTTAAGGGCTGAACATCAAATGAAACACAAGCAGTGGAAATCTTCGTCGATAACTAGAACCCATGCCATCTGCCTTAACCCTACAGGCATTCTGACTGGGAAACGTCCTAGTTCGCATGTTCGTCTCCAAAGAACTCTTCTTCGAACTCCGTTTCTTCCATGCCTGGTCAATTAAATAACCAGTGGCAAGCCAATGAGTACTTTGAATGTACTCGCAAGCAACCCATGTTTTTGGTTCAAGATACAACAATGCATGATATAGGTAAATTTTTGCAGAAAGCTAGTTTTGAGTGCAATGACGTGTTCAACAACTTGAAGACATGCATCAAGGGAATTCAAGTAACCATGAGGACAGGTTACAGATATCAACATAAATAGAGTGGGCACCAACCCATCTCAATCAGGTCAAGTCCTTTGACTTGACCCAAGTCATTTTATCAACACGCACACGGTTTGTAAACAAGTGGACGTAGCCCAAGAGCGGTTACCCAACTGTCCTTGACCGTGGACACAACTATTCGAATAGTTTTACACTCTGCAGAGGTTGCACACTGTACCCACAAGATCCCGGGAACTTCCATGTCATCCACGACCCGCGATACCTCAAGTACCCGGGGTAAGCACCCGATCACTAGCTTTCCCTAGACGACACTAACATGGAGTCCACTCGATTGGTAGTAACCCCCGTGCCTAACATTTCACATCATAAAGTTGTGGAGCCTCGCTCCCATATTCATCACATACCACAAGCACGGGGTACCAACGGTGTGTTCGGTGCCCTATGAAAACAGTCATGGCCGCCCTACCTGGCATGACCCCATCCCGACAGAGCGCACCAACAACTCTCCCGTCACTAGTAATGCGGGCTCCAAGCTAGTATCGGACTAGGTAATCAATAATGCCCTTTCCCATATAAGGGTAGAGTGCTTGCGCATGTAAAGTTGGAATAACGGTCGCAACTTCAACCAATCCGCTTTGAAAACAACACACACTTGCCTCGGTAAACCACTTCGTCATCAAGTGGCTACCCAACTCATCATCTCCCCCGGGCATAAGTGGCACCCGATGGGGTTTTCGAGAAGTCTTTTGAAAATACTTAGTCTCCTTCACCATGCATATACCCGTCCCCTTTTTGCGTAGCACTACTTTAGCATCCTATCTATTCCCACCGTCATAACCCTCATAAGAAGGTAGGGTCATGCACAATGCAAGTATAAACGAGGAAGTACGGTGGCAAACCATCAAAGTGGATACCACCTCATCATGATTCCGTTGCAACAACAATATGGTGCTATATGACATGCATAAAAAGGGTTTCATAGACATGGTCAAAGGGCTGCTTACCTGGCTCAACAAAGTCTTCTGGGTCTTCAAAGTCTTCTAGTCCAACTCCTTCGTCAGCAACGCAATCTATCGTCGCAAAATTAATAACGAGAAAAATAAGGCAATAATAAAACAGACAAACGAAAGTGCTCAGAAAAATGTCAACTCATTTTTGTTAAATACTAGGGTGAAAACTAAGAAGGGGAAAATTCCTAGTTTTGGATTTGGAGTAGCAGAATAGGAGAAATGGATTTACAAAGGTATACTTAAATGCTAAAAATCACATTTAAATATTTACAGTGAAGAAAAGGTTGTTGGATTTGAATGAAAGTTGCACCATTAAATAGGTGGGATTTTTACAAGAATTTAGGAACTGGAATTATTTCATTTGGATGAATTTTTTATCCTGTGGGATTTTTGGAAAAGTGATAGAAAAAGAAAAAGGAGAAGCAGCACTGTGCAACTGGGCCAGAAGGACCACAGTGCAGCAGGCCCAGATGGGTTTCAGCCCACGCGAGGCTGCCACGTCGAAGGCGTAAAGGCAAAATACGCCTTCAGCCGATGCAGCGAACCGATATGCGCGTGCGTGCGTTTTAAACCTGACGGGTGGGTCCCACCCGTTAGGGCGTGAGGCTGACGGACAGGGCCCACGGCCGTCGTCGTCTACCTCTGTACAGAGGCGATGGCAAGCTCGCCGGCGGCGATACAGGGCACGGGAGGATGCTTGGGTGGTACCGTTGTGCTCAGGGAGGATCCTCCGTTCGGATGGAGGTGGAGTTGGTCGCCGGGGTGGCCTGGTTTGCCAGCGACGAGGTCTTGCGGCGGAGGAGCTTCGGGTGGTGGTCATTCCGGTCGACTCCGGCTGCAAACGAGGCGGGGAAGAGAGGGGAAATGATCAGTGTGAGGAGGCGGTTTTAGATCGGGGCAGAGGAGGAGCGGGGGAGGCCTATACCTCACGAACTCCGGCGAGCCGAAGCAGCGGGGCTCGAGCTCGATCTCGAGCTCGGGTGCTTCTGGAGAGGAACTGGGGGTGCAGGGGGATGTTTTGGTGGTGCAGAGGGCGAGTGGTGAGGAGAGGAGGGCTCGGGGAGGCCTTTAAATAGGCGAACGGCGGGGTGCCGTGGACTCGTGCGCCAGTGGGCTCCTGCTCATCGCTGCAGGGCTCGGGGGAAGAGGGCGTGGTGTCTGGGGTGTTCCTGGACGTCGACTACGTCGGGAGAGATAGATAGAGGGAGTGGGGAGAGGTCAGAGACGCGCGCGTGTGAGCCGTGCCAATTGGCGCGCTTGGGCGGCCTGTGTTTGCTAGAGCGGAGGCGCTGGGAGGAGGAGAGAGGAGGGGGCCGACCGCGTAGCATGTTGCGGACGCCGAGGCGCATCGGCAGGTGCGCGGGGGAGGCCCGAGGTGGCCGGAGGCGGTTGGAAGGGGGCGGCTACAGTACGGAAGCGTACTGTAGCGCGCTCCAGAGTGCCCAAATGGCCGGCATGGCATTTTCTATGCCTTGTGGGCGCGGCCAACCATGTCCAGTAGCTCAAGGGTGGAGTAAAGAAGTAGGGGGAGGCATTGGATGCTCTAGATGGCCGCTGGGGTGAGGAGAGAGGTGAGGAAGAGGGAGAAAGGGGCTGTCCAGAGAGAGAAAGTGGGGTTTTACTCATCCAATAATTGAGCTGTGGACTTGCCATTATTACTGGAGGTGAATGGGGTCTAGGAGGAGCTGTGGTAAAAAGTGGAGGTCATGGAGATTAGTGGAAGTGGTCAAAAATGGAATTTTGGTAAAGTGGCAGAAGGTGTTTGATGCTTGTTTGGTTAAGGAAATGAATCCAAATGCCATGAGACTCCACAGGGTGAAATTACACATATAAATATGGCCTTCCACCAATTTGGAGCTTATTTGGGCAAAGTTGCCAATGCAACTTTTGTAAACCCTAGAAATGAGCAGAAATAGACTTGTGTAGATCTAGTTGAGCAAATCACTTCTCCTTGATGCACCACTTTCTGTAGTGGCCTCATTTGGTCATGTGAACATGCTCACCAAAGTTGGGGTCAAGGAGAGAAAGTTGGTGGCACAAAGTTGTTCAAATTTGATTCTGGTCGGATAGGGTTTTGGGGCATTTTGGTGAAACAAAATGACTTTAATTGACATGAGGCTTTGCAAGGTGATCACAATATGCATTTGTGACTTGCTGGATTTTTCTTAGATTTTTGTGAAAATATTTCCTGTAGAAATATTTCAAATCCTTGAAATGGGCAGAATTGGTTTTTGGAGGTTTTATCCAATATTTTGAACATGACCATGTGTTGAAACTCTTATATATGGAAAAATATATGTCCACTGAGTTTCCCTGATTTTTGTCAAATATTTTTGAAACCATAAAATAATTTTTCCCTATTAAAGAACATTTCTGGCCTTAAGAAAAAGCTTTTAAATAAAATAGGAAAAATAACTTTTAAAATTATATTTTTGTGGTTTATGGGGGTCCTACATCTAATAGGATTCAAATATACTTTTTGAAATAATTTTCATACCCCAAATCAAGTATTTGCAGTGCAACCCTCAATTTAGGGGTTTTTGGAAAACTAATTTTAGAAAATACTTTTTGGCCAAATTATTTTTGTAATAAAATACTATATTGAACTATACAAATGGCATGGTCATTGGGCAGAAGTTTGGGGCAAGGAGATGAAGTACAGAAGGTGGAGTAGTTGACTTTAAAGAGCACTTGAAAAGAATCACAGAGAGAAAACCAACTCCAAAAAAATTAAAAGCCAAATAATGCAAAAGTTTTTGTTGGTCCAAATTTTCATGCTTTAATAATGCAAATGAAATGTTACAAAATGCAGGGTGTGACATACCGCCGCCATCGAGCCTCGCGGCCCGCCGGACACTCCTGCCTACTACGCACGAGATGCGTCAAGCTTTTGGCTCGACCTCTATTTGCAGAAAGTTGTAATCTGCGAAGTGCCCACACCATCAGAAGACTACATGGATTACAAGCTCATTGCCTTGATCAACATGGGATTAGTCTATCTGGAATCCGGTCGCCCTACATGGTTATGGCCCATCATCAATCCTATTGAGGCAACATTTCTGTCCGATACTATAGTGCACGATGGCATCGTTTACGCGGTCGACGCACAGATTGGCTGCCTATACTGGTGGAATCTATCGTCGTATAATTGTTCTATCTCATCTCATCTTTACCTTATGAATACGACTACTTGTTCATTTGTTACAAATTTAGAATACATAACATGTCTATAACCACATCATTGCTATATGTTCCTCTCATTTCCTAGATTTTTACGACCACACATGTTATTGTTAGAGTTGATATGAGAACAATTGGCATCTAATGATTGTTAGAATACATATTATGAGCATAACATCATGATTGCTATATGTTACTCTCGTTTACAAGATTTTTATAACAACACATATTATTGCTTAGAATTGATATGAGAACGGTAGTAGTAAGTGCTTTGGTAGAATATGAGTAGGCGCTGTCATAGCTGTTTTCCTGTCGTTGTTACATGATGTTTGAACCACGACATATTGCTAGAATGTGAAAGCCATTGGCTTATTTTTTTTAACTTGGGGTATGATTATGACCACGGCATTGCAATTCTCTGTCTATGATATGTGTCACTGTTATAATAATCTTAATTCCACACATACTCTGAACATGATTGCTTATTTTTGTCCTTTTGGTCTCCAATTTGAATTGTTGCAGCAGACGCAAATGCGCTGGCCTTCATGATTCTAGGACCTGGAATCATACCAGCCGATGGGTGGTGGTTTATCGCTCGTTCAGTTGACGGCGGTCATTTGATGCTCATTCGCACGTACCAAATTGACCAAACCATTACATCAAACCACATGCAGTACAATGCGTGGGCGTTCGTGACATTGATGGCTATGGCTGCTTCATGTTCGAGAAAGATCCCAGCTCCATTGGGCCAGGCGTATTCAACTGGAGGCGGGTTTACAGCCTCGGAAACCACTCCTTGTTCCTCGGGCTCAATTATCCGATCATCCAACCAATCATCGATCATATCACCGGCGATGATTATCGTGCTATGCAACTTCCATTCATGAGGGGGGACTGTGTTTACACATCATACCATGGGTTTCATGAATCACCATATCCAGAGATTCGTCGACACAGCTTGTTGCCAGATAATCCTCAGTGTGTGAAAGGCATCAAGCTTCCATGCGATGGGTGGCTTTTGCAAACCCGACATGCGGCGATGTGGTTCATGCCAACAACAAATATGCACAACTTGATTCGTGCTGATATCTAGACCGAGCCATGTATTCTGCTGTTGTGGCACGACCCTATTTTGTTGGATATTATGTATTGTTGTTAGTTTGAAGCACTCCTCTGGTTTGAAGGATAGATACCTTCCTGGGATCAAGTGCATCCTAACTCACCTGCGTAGGATGTACTGATAATGATGACGGAGTTGCTGTGCAGAAGCCATATATATATGTATATATGTATATATATATATATATATATATATATATATATATATATATATATATATATATCAGTTAGGCTTCAAGTGCGTACTAATGACTAGTAAGTAGTACAGTGGCAGTACTAGTATACGTCGAACAAATTATTCATCATGTCCACACGTTGAATTGACGTGACAACACGCTGCACGTGAGGTGACAAAAGAATCCCGGCGGCGTGTTCGGGTATTCTGGACTTCAGATTTGGAGTACCACTTATTTGTCGAAATCTTTCATCATTCACTTAAAACAGTCGATTGATCATACATTGAGTACCATATAACTGGAACTACCGATGCAAGTAGAAGAAGGATTGGCAGGTGCTGCCGGCTGGCGTCAAGTTCGATCCCACGGATCAGGAGCTGATCGAGCACCTTGAGGCCAAAGTGAGTGCTGACAGCGTGAGATTTTAGTCTCTCATCGATTTGTTCATACCAACAATCGACAGCGAGCACAACATATGCTACACCCAACCTGAGAAACTTCCAGGTAAGACACCGACCGGCCGTCTACTTGCACAAACATATTGCTTTGTTTGTAGCTCTATTTTTCTTTTTAGACGCAGACCTGGTGAAGCAATTACAATTTCACAGTTAATAAAAAGTGAAACAAGTGACTGCAACATGACAAAGATGTTATGAAAATGCCAACTACGTACACTAAAACCTGTATTCCACAATACTGCAGGTATCACACTGAGTGGCCTAAGAAAGCATTTCTTCCAGCGCAATTCCAGGGCGTTCAAAAGGGGCACGTGGACACGTCACAAGATACAGTCGGAGTGCGGCATGCACGCGATGTGGCACAAGACCGGCAATACCTTGCCGGTGATGGTCAACTGCCGGCAGACGGGCAGCAAAAAAGGTTCTGGTGCTGCACACCAACAAGAACTTCGACCAGCAGAGGACCAACTGGGTGATGCAGCAGTACCACCTCAGCGACCTGGAGCAAGAGAAGGAGCGGGAGCTGGTCCTCTGCAAGATTTTCTACCAGACGAACACTAGGGCCAGGAGTAAAAAGATTATAAGTTAGTTTGGTATTGGTAGTTGTACTACCTTGTCGTCCGCAAGTTGGTATTGTTGTTAACGATCTTTTGGTATGAACTTGCATTTGCTTCCAACCATCATGCCGAGGGTCGACGTGGATATAAAGCTGAATCATTTGTTTCGAAACGAATTTTCAGGCACCTGATTTTTATTTGATGGGTAGCATAAGCACCTGCCGTTCGAATTCCCAGTTCTCCAATTTTTTCGAAACAAGTGCATGCACTTATTATCACGATAAAAAAATATTCGTGATGCATCCCAGTTATCAGTCTGTACTTGCAGAATTCTCTCGTTTATTGAGCACGTATATTGTTTTTTCAGGTCGAGCAAGTTTCAATTGGGCTGTAGATTGCCCAGGGTTGGTTTTGTTTTTAACAGGCCCATCCCATGACGACAACGGGGCACAAAGATCCAGCAGGTATCTACTGGCCTCTGGCCCGCCAGCGTTAGTTATATTTTGTCTTACAACATCCGCAGGCAGTTTTGTTACTGAATCAAACACACAGCCCAGTTCTATTTTCCTCTTGAAACGCATGTCCTACATCCGTTTTCTAATCTCTACATATAGTTTTACTAGTTCATATACACGTATCATTCTATTGAAAACACAAAAAAATCCATTTTCATATTTACATCCTTATTTTTGTTGTTTTTTCTCACCGAGCGCTGATTTTTTTACCACTAGTTTTCCCTTAAACCAACTCAATTGTCCCACGTCTTATTTGCTTACAGAAACAAAACAATTTTTTGGCAAATCAATAAGTTCTTACAAAAATGTTTATCATTTCGGGATCACAACAGTTCGGACTCCACCGAAATATGCAAAATAAGGTTGATCTTTTTGACCGTGGTCCTGGGCAGAAAATGGGTTGTAATAAATTACTTAAGAATTAGCAAATGGGCTGCAAATTATAAAAAATAGCAAATGGGCTTTATGTTGTCTGCCACATATTTGGAGGTTGACTTGTGGGCCTAATAAGTTCATGCGTACACAAGGTTTCTCAAAAAAGAAACTTAGTCAACAATCGACTCTACCAGCGTCAGACCGTTAGATGTCAATCTGACAGCAATCGTGCTTCTTCAGTCTCTGATCTTCCTGCCCCAGCCGCCCAAACCAGCGCTGTCAGAACCGCCTGCTCCCGCCTCCCGTGGACGGCAGTGCTGCCGGGCAGGCCTCACAGCCCCATCATACTCGCATCCCTAGCCTGTCTATCCCTCTACTCACCCACACCTCCTGTTAATTTCCGGCGACGGCAGCCGAACCAGTCAACCCTCGTACTCTCCACCGCGTGGGCAACCACTGCCGTGTCTTCCCCGGCTCTGTGTCGTTCCCTTCGTAGGCCTCGCCGTCGTCCACCGCCCTGGTGCTCTCCGTGTCGTGTGGTCAATGATGTCCATCCAACGGCCGTAGTGCTTCTTCAACCTATGGTCTTCTTGCCCCAGCCGCCCAAAGCAGCACCGGTCGTGCCGCATGCTCCTGCCTCCCATGGCCGGCTGTGCTGCCGCGGAGACCTCACGGTCCCCATACTACTCCCACCGCTGGCTAGACCATCCCTCCACTCACCCACTCCCCCTGTTATTCTGCGGCGACGGCAGCCTCACACCGCAGCCGAACCAGTGAACCATCGTACTCCTCTCCGCGTGCTCATCCACTGCCGCGTCTTCCCCTTCCTAGGCCTCGCCGTCCACCGCCGTGGTGCTCTCGGCGCAGCGTGGTCAATGTGGTCAACGACCGACTTCCATCGGAAGAGTACTGTATGTGGAGAGGCTGACAGCTGGGCCCACGGCAGCCACAAGGAAGTGCCTCCTTATTACGCGCAAAATAATTATTCCTCCACCTGATAGAAGGGACCCACCGGATGGGCCACCAGTATTTTTCGAAAAAAAACGTTTCCCCCCTGACTGCTGGGACCCACCATACGGGCCACTGTATTTCACGAAAAAAACGTTTGTCCCTGACTGCTGGGACCCACCGGACGGACCACCGTATTATGCGAAAAAATGTTCCCCCCGCTGTTAGCTCGGACCCACCGGAAGTGCCTCCTTATTACGCACAGAGAAATGAATACTCTCCCTGCTAGCTGGGACCCACCATGGTGAGAGGCCGACTTGTGGGCCTACTAAGTTGACGGGGACGGAGGGCTTTGTCAACTTAGTCAATATGAACGATTCTAGCTCCACTGACCGTACGATGTCCATCCAACGGCCGTCGTGCTTCTTCAATCTCTGCTCTTCCTGCTCCAGCCGCTCAAACAAGCGCCGGCGGGACTGCCTCCTCCCTCCTCCCCGCGGCCGACTGTGCTGCCACGCAGGCCTCACCACCCCACTGTACTCCCATCACTGGCCTAGCCATCCCTCTACTCACCCACACCTGCTGTTATTCTTCGGCGATGGCAGACGAACCAGTAAACCCTCGTACAGTCGTACTCCCCTCCGCATGGGAAACAACTGCCGAGTCTTCCCTACCTCCGTGTCGTTCCCTTCCTAGGCCTCACCGTCATCGACCGCCCTGGTGCTCTCGGCGCGGCCTGGTCAACGTGGTCAATGACCGACATGCATCTGAAGTGGACTGTATGTGGAGAGGCCGACAGCTGGGTCCACGGCCGCACGCAAGGAAATGCCTCCTTATTACGCACAAAATAATAATTCCTCCACCTGACATCGGGGACCCACTGAAAGGGCTTTTGTATTTCGTGAACAAACGTTACCGCCGCTGACAGCTCGGACCCACCAGCTATATCTTCGCACGCAAGGAAGTGCCTCCTTATTACGCACAAGAAAAATGAATACTCCCCCTGTTAGCTAGGACCCAGTATAGTGGCAGGCTGACTTGTGGGCCTACTAAGTTGACGGGGACGGAGGGCTTTGTCAACTTAGTCAATACGCACGATTCTAGCTCCAGTGACCATATGACGTCCATCCAACGGCCGTAGTGCTTCTTCAACCTCTGGTCTTCTTGCTCCAGCCGCCCAAACCAGTGCCGGTCGTGCCTCGTGCTCCTGCCTCCCATGGCCGGCTGCGATGCGGCGGAGGCCTCACCGCCCCCTACTACTCCCACCATTGGCCAACCCATCCCTCTACTCACCCACACCCCCCTGTTATTCTGCAGCGACGGCAGCCTCACACCGCAGCGAACCAGTGAACCCTCGTACTCCTCTACGCGTGGGCATCCACTTCCGCATCTTCCCCGCCTCCGTGTCGTCCCCTTCCTAGGCCTCGCCGTCGTCCACCGCCCTGGTACTCTCGGCGCGGCGTGGTCAATGTGGTCAAGGAACGGCTTCCATCAGACGAGGACTGTACATGGAGAGGCTGACAGCTAGGTCCACGGCTGCAGCAAGGAAGTGCCTCCTTATTACGTGCAAAATAATTATTCCTCCACGTGACAGCGGGGACCCACCGGACGGGCCACCGTATTTCGCGAAAAAATGTTTCCCCCTGACTACTAGGACCCACCAGCTACATCTTCGCATGCAAGGAAGTGCGTCCGGGCAAAAAAAACCATTCGCCCCCTGACTGCTGGGACCCACCAGCTACATCTTCGCACACAAGGAAGTGCTTGACAGTCGGGACCCACCTGGTTGAAGCGTACGTAGCATTGTCATTCTGGTCGCGAATTTGTACGTAGATATATACTGGTCGATGTAGAGGCGCGCACGTGTCATAGTAGAGGCGCGCACGAAGCATGTACACGTACGTACAGCGGCCAGGGTGCAAGAAAGAAAATACGGCCACGTATGTGTACATACGGGCGGGGTCTCGAACGCCTACTCGCGCATACGTACGGCAAGGGCTTGTATACATGGCTGGGTCGGAACGGAGAAACATCGTCGTCGTCGTGTTCATGGGGAGGCAACGGAATGCGTCGTGTTCTTGGGGAGGCAACGGAATGCGTCGTGTTCATCGGGAGGCAACGGAACGCGTGGGAGCCAACTGACAGGGTCGGAATGGAATGTATGGTCGTGTTCATCGGGAGGGCTTGGACGGAACAGGCGATGGAAACGAGGCTTGGTGTACCGCAGAACGGAGGAAACAGCCTTGTGTTCGACTGACCACGTTCAAAACGGGATCTTGTTCATTGGGAGGGGTGTGGCGTACCGCAAAACGGAGGAAACGGACCTCCTACGGTCGAAACGGGGGTCCTGTTGATCGGGAGGGGTGTGGCGTACCGCAAAACGGACCAAACGGACCTCCTATGGTCGAAACGGGGGTCCTGTTGATCGGGAGGGGTGTGGCGTGCCACAAAACGGACGAAACTGTCACATCCCTAATTCTGGTCTGACCTATGCTAGCTTCGATGTGAGCATCATGTTTAATTTCAAATGAAACTTGAATTGAGGAATTTTCAAAAGCCTCAGAAAACCTCTAAAAATAACCAACATTTAAATCTCATCAATTGAGTCCAAGAAAATATTCCTGTTATTCTGTGAAAATATTGGTAAGAGGTAAAATTCAAACCAATATTTTTGGAATCACAGAAATATATTTTTTGGGCCTTTTGAATTAAATCAATGACATATTTGGGTTGGAATTATTTCTACTATATAAGAAATAATGTTCAAATATTTTGTAAGTTTCATGTGACCTTGGACTAGCTGTCTGAGCTCACATAAAAAATTTACAGAAAGTTTTAAAATGGTTTAGTTTCCAAACTAAATCAAAACAAAATAACAGAAATAGAAAAACTAAAATAAAAGAGAGAGAGAGAGAGAGACTCACCTGGGCACTTGCCTGGCGCCCACCAAGCCCACCTGGGCCTCACCTATGCTGGCCCAGCCCACCTGGCCTGGTGCCAGTCATCCCCAACTCTGCCAGTAGGTAGAGGAGGGACAACGCACGGCGCACGCGTGGGCGCCACGCCACCAGGCTGCCTGCCTGCGTCACCTGGCCACCGCGATGCCTCGCGTCTTCTCCTCGGCACTGCCTCGACCCCCTGGACACCACTCTTCCCTCCTCTTCCCTCTCCCTCGTCCTCTCCCACTACGGCCGACACGCCCATAAGCCGCCGCCACCGTAGTCAACACCACCGCCTCACCCTCGCCCCGTGGAGCTGCCCACGAGCTCCGCCTAGTACCTCTCCTCGTCCTCACCGAGTCGCCCGACGTCGGATGCCCTGCATCACCCTTTGCCCCGCCATCTTCACCGCCACTGCCCGGAGATCGTCGTCGTCAACTCGCCGTCGAAGAAGCTTCCCCGAGCCCGCCGAGCTTCTCTCCCGACCCCTTGTGAGCTCCTGTGCCTTCCCCCTCTCTCCCTGCAGTCTAACTCGCCCTCTAGCGCTAGCGCTGCCGTGCCCGAAGCTCACCGCCGCCCAGCCATACTGCCGCTGTGGCCACCGTCACCTAGAGCCGCAACCGAGCGCGCCACCGTGCTCAGCACGTTCCCAGGAGTCAACCGCGACCACCTGCGGCTCCTGCCGCTCCCTGCAACGCCAATTTTCTCGACGTCCAAGCTCCGGCCGCCGCGCTCGCCATCGCCGCCGTCGTTACGGTCCACTCCGGCGCGAGATGATGGCTCCGTTGGATGCAGACGAGCACCAGCTTCTCGCCAAGCCAAACCGCCGCTCGTTTCATCGCCTGTGCTGCGTTTCCGAACCGCGCCGCCGTCTCGGGCCTTTCCGGCGTCATGTCGCCGGTGGGTTTGACCTATTTGACCATGTGGGCCCCGCCCCTGGTCAAACCTAGATTAGGAGTTAATCTAATATTAATTTAGTTAGTTAAACTAATGACACTGACACGCGGGACCCACGCGCCAGGTTTGACCTGGACCGGGTCTGTTGACCTGCTGAGGTCAGCATGACGCAACGCTGATGCAATAATCCTTTTCTGGAATTTAATGAAATCTTAAATGATTTGTTTATTTCAGAAAAATAACCAAAACTTCTAAAAATCATAGAAAATAATCTATAACTCATATTGAAAAGATTTATATATGAAAAATGATCAGAAAAATCCAATCTATCCATTGGTGCTGGTTTCATGCATGACAAAGCAACTTAACCTTGCTGTATAGGCCAAAACATGTTAATGCACTTTGGAAATTCATAGTTTCAATTTGAATTTGAACTTTGGTTCAAATCAACTCAAACCCTTCTGTTGCTAGCTGCATTAGCTCAAATCATAGGATATTGCCATGTCATGATCATGCATCATATTGTGCATTGCATTGATTTTGTCCTTTCTCTCTTTGTCGGTGGTTGTTCCCCCTCGGTAGATGTATGTTCCGACAATGAGTTCGATGACACCGACGAAGAACTATACTATCTTCAGAAGTGCCAGGCAAGCAAAACCCCCTTGTTCATTCCGATACAATCCCACTCTCTCGCTCCTGTTCTCTTTTACTGCATTAGGACAACAACGATTCAACTGTTTCATGCTGCGGTAGTTGAACCCCTTTCCGCTGCATGACCTGTCATTGCCACAGTAAAGATGAAACCCACTAGCATGAGTAGGAGTTGTTTGAGCCCTGATGTGCCTACTCATTCATGCTTGTTTGTCATGCCTGCTATTGCTTAGAGTTGTGTCGGGTTTGATTCATCGGGGATGAATTGGAATGTAGTGAACATGTCCTACTATTGAGAGCTAAGTGTGTGAACACGATTTGGTAAAGGTAGCGGTGAGAGGCCATGTAGGAGTACATGGTGGGTTGTCTCATTGAAACCGTCCTCAGGAACTGAGTTCTGTGTTTGTGATCCATGAACAGCTACTACCACACATTGGGATCCTTAATTGACTCTCTTGACTTATTAACCGACTTGATCTCTGTCCAGGAGTCGCAACTAGTTTCTGGTGTTTGTAGGTAGTGTTAGTAGTCTACCAAGTGGCACCCGGTACAGGTGGGCTTGGGACAGACTAGGCACAGTGGCACGGTGTACCAAGTGCCACCCGGATGGTGGGCTTGGGAACCCTGCTCACATCGTTTGGGGCCGTGAGCGACACCCCGGCCGGATCTCCTTGCGGATGGAACCCGAATAGGCGATAAACCTGGACGAGAGACTTGTGTGGTTAGTCAGGTCGTGGCCGGCACCCTCGCCAGGCTTCCGCTTGAAGGTTGTCGAGATACATGACGTGTACATGGCGGTAAGTGGCAAGAGCGTGTGTGGAGAAGTACACCCATGCAGGGTTAACATTATCTATTCGAATAGCCGTGTCCGCGGTAAAGGACTTCTGGGTTGCCTGTACAGTTCATAGACAAGTGAAAATGGATACTCTAAAATTGCAAGATAAGCGTGAGTGCTATGGATGGCGTTCTCGTAGGTAGACGAGAGTGGATCCATAGTGGTGTATTGATATGGTGAATATGTGGACTCGTGTGTGCCTCCTCAAAAGAGTTACTTGCAGTCGTAGTACAGGATAGCCACCGAGTCAAAGCTGGCTTGCTGCAGTCAAACTCCACCACCCCCCCTGAGGGAGTCCTGGACTAGGGGGTGTCCGGACAGCCGGACTATCATCGTCCGCCGGACTCCAAGACTACGAAGATACAAGATTGAAGACTCCGTCCCGTGTCCGGATGGGACTTTCCTTGGTGTGGAAGGCAAGCTTGGCAATACGGATATGTAGATCTCCTACCATTGTAACCGACTCTGTGTAACCCTAGCCTTCTCCGGTGTCTATATAAACTGGAGGGCTTTAGTCCGTAGGACACAACATACATTACAACAATCATACCATAGGCTAGCTTTAGGGTTTAGCCTCCTTGATCTCATGGTAGATCCACTCTTGTACTACCCATATCATCAATATTAATCAAGCAGGACGTAGGGTTTTACCTCCATCAAGAGGGCCCGAACCTGGGTAAACATCGTGTCCCTTGTCTCCTATTACCATCCGCCTAGATGCACAGTTCGGGACCCCCCTACCCGAGATCCGCCGGTTTTGACACCGACATTGGTGCTTTCATTGAGAGTTCCTCTGTGTCGTCACCGATAGGCTCGATGGCATCTTCAATCAACAACGCTGTCCAGGGTGAGACTTTTCTCCCCGGACAGATCTTCGTATTCGGCGGCTTTGCACTGCGGGCTAATTCACTTGGCCATCTAGAGCAGATTGAAAGCTACGCCCCTGGCCATCAGGTCAGATTCGGAAGCCTAAACTTCACGGCCGACATCCGCGGGGACTTGATCTTCGACGGGCTCGAGCCACAGCCAAGCGCGCCGCACTGTTACGATGGGCATGATCTAGCTCTGCCGCCGAACAGTGCCTTGGTGGCCGCACAAGAATCCGCTCCGGCCTTTAGTCCAGAGCCGATCGCCCAGAACGAGGACCGGTGGTTGGACACCGCCTCGGGGGCTTCAACTTCCACGACGATGGAGCCGAACACTAACCGTGTCCCTTGCAAAGCTCGTGACTCCGAGGTGCCGGACTCCCTGCCGGACTCCGGACCGCCCGCGCCCCTGCCAATCAAACCTGATCGGGCGCCGGTTATGGAATTCACCGCCGCGGACATCTTCCAACACTCGCCCTTTGGTGACATCCTAAATTCGTTAAAACACCTCTCTCTATCCAGAGAGGCCCGGTCGGACTACGGCCAGGACGGTTGGGATTCGGGAGACGAAGAAATTCAAAGCCCACCCACCACCCACTTTGTAGCCACTATCGACGATCTAACCGACATGCTAAATTATGACTCCGAAGACATCGACGGCATGGACGACGATGCCGGAGACGAACAAGAACCAGCGCCTACAGGGCACGTGAAGACCACCTCGTCATACGACATATACATGGTGGATACCCCAAAAGGAAGCGACAACGAGGACCAATGGGGCGCGGCAGAAGATAATCCCGCCGACAAACAACCAAAACGGCAACGCAGACGCCGCCCTAAGTCCCGCCTCGACAACAACAGCGCTCTTAATGACCCAGCAATACAGCAGGGCAAACCAGTGGACGACGAACACGCAGACAAGCAACCACCCGAACAGGACGAGTCAGATAATCAGTCCAGGCCCGGCGAAAACAATAGTCTAGACGACCTCACGCCGGACACACCGCCGGAGAATAAAAACCTTCGGAAAAGACTTGTCGCCACAGCAAGAAGCTTGAAGAAAGAAAAACGGAAGCTCAAAACAGCGGAAGATACACTCATAATGAGGTGGAGCAAAGTGCTCAAAACCGCAGACAAATACAGCAATGGCCATCAATCAAAGAGCTACCCGAAGCGCAAGCTACTGCTAGAATTTGATGAGGAGGCCATAGAGCCCCCACAATCAAAAAACAAAGAGGCCGCCTGGTTGGATAGATGGCCAGATGATAGGCCAAAATCTGAAAGCGGCGCCGCATATAAACCGACTAATGACCCTGGAAAGACAGATGGCCCAGCCAGGTCCATTTACGGGCCAAAAAAGAGGGCCCCAGGAAGCAACGCAACACGCCAAGTGTCCGAAGACATCGGTGCACCCAAATACAGGGGCACCGCACACCCACTATGTTTTACCAATGAGGTGCTGGATCACGAATTCCCAGCAGGGTTTAAACCCATAAACATAGAGGCCTACGACGGAACAACAGACCCTGGAGTCTGGATAGAGGATTACATACTACACATACACATGGCTAGAGGAGATGATCTCCACGCCATAAAATACTTACCCCTCAAGCTCAAAGGGCCAGCCCGTCATTGGCTCAAAAGCCTCCCAGAAAACACTGTTGGAAGTTGGGAAGAGCTCGAGGATGCATTTAGAGCAAACTTTCAAGGAACTTATGTCCGCCCTCCGGATGCAGATGATCTAAGTCATATAACTCAACAGCCCGGAGAGTCAGCGCGCAAATTCTGGAATAGGTTCCTCACCAAAAAGAACCAAATAGTCGACTGTCCGGACGCCGAAGCCTTAGCAGCTTCTAAACACAACGTCCGAGACGAATGGATCGCCAGACACCTCGGCCAAGAGAAGCTGAGGACAATGTCCGCGCTAACAAGCCTCATGACCCGCTTTTGTGCGGGAGAGGATAGCTGGCTAGCAAGATGCAGCACCAGCGACCCAAGTACATCCCAGATCAGAGATGGAAATGGAAAATCATGGCGCAGAAAAGAGCAGCGCCGGAATAAAGAGAAAAGCCCAAAGAGCACGGCAGTCAATGCCGGATTCAAAAGCTCGTGGCCAAACAACAAAACACCGCCTCTTAAGGATAACAGCGATGAGCTATCCAACTTAAACAAGATTTTGGGTCGGATATGTCAACTCCACAGTACCCCCGGAAGGCCTGCAAACCACACCCACCGAGATTGTTGGGTTTTCAAACAGTCCGGCCGACTAAACGCCGACCACAAGGGGCTCGACGCATCAAGCGAAGATGATAAACCCCACCAGCAGAGCACCGGAAAAAAAAAGAATTTCCCACAAGAGGTCAAAGCAGTAAATTCACTTCATGTGATAATACGGAAAAACAGTGCGGCACTCATTAAAATGGGTCTCGCACGGTCCAACCCAGCGGAACATAGAGATTGGACATCAAAACCAATCACTTTCGACCACCTGGATTATTCCAGAAGCGTTCGAAATGCAGGATAGACTGCCCTGATATTGGATCCTATAATCGACGGACTGCAATTTACACAAGTCCTGATGGATGGAGGTAGTGACTTAAAACTGCTGTATCCAAACACAATCCGCAAGTTGGGGATAGACCTTACTAAAATTCGACACAGCCGCACTTCCTTTAAAGGAGTGACACCAGGCCCTTACGCCAAGTGCACAGGCTCCTTATTACTAGAAGTCTTGTTCGGATCACCGAACAACTTTCGACGCGAAAAACTAATCTTTCATATTGTCCCATTTAAAAGTAACTATCAAGCACTCTTGGGACGAGAAGCTTTTGTCCGCTTCAATGCCATACCACATTAGGCGTCTCTTACACTTAAGATGCCCGGTCCACGTGGCATCATTTCAGTGCGAGGGTCATTTAAAGACCCCGGACACGGTCAGACGAGTCCGGCATAAATAAGCTAGGGGCTCCCTAGCCGCACATCCCTTCACAAGGGGCTGCGTGCACAAGCAAAAATAGCGAGCTCATACAGACTCCGCTTTACTTATTTATATTTCTTCCTTCGTATATATTTTTCGCATGAGTTCCTTTCAAACTAAGTTCCTCTCTTTTTACACATGAACAACGTGCACACCCGTCCAGGATAACGGCACAACGGAGACACAGGCGCAGACGTGCAGTAGGCACCCGTCGCGAGGATTCTTTTCAGATTAAGACCCTGCGTAAACCTTTTTTACTGTCTCTTGTTGTTATAATCCCTTGGTTTCTCATTATAACCAAAGCGGAGCCTGACGTTTTGGCATCGGCCGCGTCAGAGGACCATGCCCGTACCTGGACACTAGGGGCTTAGGGCATTGTTCTGCCCATTATTATAAAGACCGAGTGTTCGGCGTCTCGAGTTAGGCCTTATATGCATCAGCTCCGAATCATGTCTTTGGTCAAATGTTGGGTTTGCCCGGCTCCTGTGTTTTGCTGCCTTACGTTCCGTATCATCGACTAACGCGGCACTAGGAGAACTACTGCGATTGTGCCCCAGTTCGGCTGGGCGAGCACCTCAGTAGAGAAAGCCGAAAACTGACTGTCATGATACAGCGAGGGACTGGTCAACCACTCGATCGACTATTGGAATGTTTAGAATTCCCCGCTTTAACGAAGGACCGTTTCCCGGTCAGGCACACACGCGCCCCGAATTCGGAGAAGCGCGGTGCCCCAAGGGGCTATATCGTAGCCCCACCCTCGAACTCCAATGGCTAAGTGAAAGTGATAAAGCATCATAGTCCGGATTGCCTCGTTTGCTAGGCTACCACGTCCTTAACAGGACCGAGACGTCGGATTAAGTGTGAAAACGCGCTATTTTTTGCGAACACCCCCGCACCTTGTGCATGGGGGCTGAAGCCGAAGACTGCAATCTTTCAGTTTATACAAACGTATACATAAACGGCCGCATAGGAGATATTTTAATACTTGGAACGCACAAGTATAAAAAGAGGTTACAACATAATCATTGTTCTACAAGATAAAACGTTCATTTGAACGTGACATTTTTCGAGCACTGCGACTCTATTACACGAGCGCCACGCATAACTTCCCCAAAATAGTGCTCGGCGGGTAACCGGCTTTCGTCCGAACCCTGGGTTGCATCAGCGGTGGCATCCATCTCTGTCCAATGTGTCTTCACACGGGCAAGGGCCATCTGCGCACCTTCGATGCAGGCCGACCGCTTCATCTCCTGGATATGCAGCACCGCTCCAAGAAATTGCTGCAATAAGCCAAAATAGCTCATCGCCTTGGGCCTCTCTGGCCAAACATGAGCCACGATATCAGTCATGGCAAGTCCGGACAACCTTTTCAGCTCAGCCCATTCGGCCAACCGATCGGTCAACGGAAGCGAACGATCCGGACTATGGAATTGAGACCAAAATAGCTCTTCTGTCTTGTGATCCTTCTGGCTTCGGAAGTGCACAACGGCATCAGCCGCACTTGCCGCTAAGTCCATGTATGGATCTTCCGGACCCCACAGCTGGCCAAGTTGGGCATACTTCGGATCCATAAACCGGCGACGCAGCAGAAAAGGCCTGCCAGCCACAATATCTCCGGCCTGGCGCAGCTCCTCCTTCATAGCCCGCATTGCAGAACGGGCATCCTTGGCCTCGGCGGTGGCCTTCCCCAGGTCTTCCCGCTCCGATAGGCGCTCCTTTTCAAGAGCCTCATTGCGGTCGGCAGCATCCTTCAATTTCACGGCCAATTCGGCCATACTTTCCCTGTTTAGGCAGTGTGCAACCTTTTCGGCTTTCAACTCCTCGGCCGCCCTCGAGGCAGCCGCATCACTCCTTCGGGCTTGCTCCTTAGCTTGAGCAAGCTCGGCCCGAAGGCTCTCCACAGCAGCAGCACCGTCTGTATCACAACATATATATTGTCAGAAGCGGGCTTTGACTCCCTTAAATAAGTGACTGCGGAGAATTAATTTACCTTGCGACTCGTCAAGTTGCCGGTTGACAAGCGCAATGTCCGCATCCGCCACATCGAGTTGCCGCATTAACTCCACAACTCCACTAGTTCGGCTAGCCCCCGGACTATCCGCCACCTGCATAGGAATGGCGACATTCATTACCTGTGATTTTGATCCTCGGCACGCTGTCGCTTTCGACAACCTACCGAGTCTCAGGGGCTACTATCTATACAGGGTGCACTTCTATGTGCCAAACTGTCAAAAAGGTGCGTCGTTCTTGCGTACCTCAAATCCCGCCAGCAAATTCCTGACGGCACTATGCAATCCACTTTCGACGGATGAAATCCTTTCAATCACCATACTCATCAAAGCACGGTGATCTTCTGAGATGGACGCCCTCTCAAGCAGATCCTTCAGCTCCCCCGGCCGGACACTAGTTGGTGCCGCACTCTCCGGCCCCACCAGACTCTGGGATACCCTCCGTGACGATACTTCAGGCTCGTCTTCCCTGTCCGACGGTGCAGCAGACGGAGGCGTTTCGCTCTCCATCATCTCCGGACGAAGATCCCCTGAAAACGAACTCATCTGAGAAGGCCGCAGATCCGAACTGTAAGGTAAAAATTTCGGTTATCCACAGAAGCACAAATAGGGGTATTTTCTTATTAATGAACCCCCCCTTTTCTACTCACGGCTCGCTGGAGGGCTGATCCTTTAGAGACGATTGTACGTCCGGGCTCTCCCCAGACGCAGGACCCTCCGGTAAAGATTTCTTCCCCCGCTTAGGGGCTTTGGCCTCCGGGTCTTCGGAGGCGGTCCTCTTCTCCCCCTGGAAGGAGGGATTTTCGATCCCCCCCTCTTCAGGCGCCCCCTTGGGCGAGGTGATAGCTCTTCTATTTTCCCCATCGCCCCCTTCTACGGGCGCGACCTCCAACATTCTGACCAGCACGGGCTCCGGTGCGGTCTCTGGGAGGGGGGCCGGACACCTTATCAGCTTCGATTGCGCTACCCACTCCTGATGAAGAATAATGGGTTAGAAGGCGAATTTCAGAAAAGCAAACAAATAGAATGTCCGGACTCTGAGCTACTTACCTGTGTATCCGGGCGATTGCAGCTTAGGCCTGCGTCCTCGGTCAATTCCGGACACGCCGCCTGCGGTCCGAAGAACAACTTTTACATCTCCACGGGCGTCATACCCATGAAGTGTTGGAGAGTTCGTGGTCCCTTCGGATTGAACTCCCATAACCGGAGAGGACGGCGTTTGCAGGGCAGAAGATGCCTGATTAGCATGACCTGCATCACCACAACCAGATTGATCTCCCTCGCTTGGAGGTCTCGAATCCGGCCCTGCAATAAAGGCACGTCTTCGGACGGCCCCCAATTGAGCCCTTGGTTGACCCACGACATCAATCGGCGTGGAGGTCCCGGGCGGAATGAAGGCGGCGGCTTTTGCTTGCTGCCCTTCGAAGCGGTGATATAGAACCACTCCTGCTGCCACAAGCCGAGCTCCTCTTGGAAGGAGCCCTCGGGCCACGGGGCATCGGCCCTCCTGCTTATGGCTGCCCCGCCGCACTCCGCTTGACGCCCCCCGATCATCTTCGGCTCCACATTGAAGGTCTTCAGCCACATGCCGAAGTGGGGGTGACGCGGAGGAAGGCTTCGCAAACAATAATGAATGCGAAAATATGGAGGATGGACTCCGGAGCCAAGTCGTGAAAATCCAGCCCGTAGTAGAACATGAGCCCTCTCACGAAGGGGTCCGTCGAGAAGCCTAAACCCTGACGAAGGTGGGATACGAAGACGACGTACTCACCGGGCTCGGGAGTGGGTACGACCTGCCCTTGGGCGGGCAACCTGTGCGAAATCTCGTAGGACAGGTACTTGGCCTCACGCAGCTTTAGCACGTCCTCCTCCGTGACGGAGGAGGGCATCCACCGGCCCTGAAGGTCGGAGCCGGACATTGTTGAAGATCCGAAGCGCTCGAATCTGGGGCTCTGGGTGTTGGAACTTGGAGCAAGGAGAAGATTTGATGGAAGATTGAAGAAAAGAAACGAGCCTTGGTCCTCTTATAAAGGGGGAAAATACCAAGAGCCGTCTCCGTGACCGTTCGGGATTCGCCTTCGATAGAGGAGGCGTGGCGGCGGGCACGGTTGGGTTACCCATGCTCGTATTGATGAGAATCCCGGAATAAGGGGAACACGATCTCTGCTTCAACAAGACGTGCCAAGGAAACCGCTTCGCTAAACGTGCTGAGGTGGTATAATAAAAAAACGATTCAAGTAAAGGCTTGGTAGTGGTGTGACGTCATGCCACAAAATACGTCAGCAGATTGAACTTGTGTGCATTTTATTCTCTCTACGGTGGAATGTGGAATTTATTTTGCAGAGCCGGACACTATCCTGGTGTTCATGATCTTCTCTGGATTATTCAAAGGAGGAACCCGCCTTGCAATGCCGAACATTATGCGCGCCGGACTTATCGTCATTGAAGCCTGGTTCAGGGGCTACTGAGGGAGTCCTGGACTAGGGGGTGTCCGGACAGCCGGACTATCATCATCCGTCGGACTCCAAGACTACGAAGATACAAGATTGAAGACTCCGTCCCGTGTCCGAATGGGACTTTCCTTGGCGTGGAAGGCAAGCTTGGCAATACGGATATGTAGATCTCCTACCATTGTAACCGACTCTGTGTAACCCTAGCCTTCTCCGGTGTCTATATAAATCAGAGGGCTTTAGTCCGTAGGACACAACATACATTACAACAATCATACCATAGGCTAGCTTTAGGGTTTAGCCTCCTTGATCTCGTGGTAGATCCACTCTTGTACTACCCATATCATCAATATTAATCAAGCAGGACGTAGGGTTTTACCTCCATCAAGAGGGCCCGAACCTGGGTAAACATCGTGTCCCTTGTCTCCTGTTACCATCCGCCTAGACGCACAGTTCGGGACCCCCTACCCGAGATCCGCTGGTTTTGACACCGACACCCCCTTTGTTGATAATGATGCATATGTAGATAGTTCTGATGTAAGTCTTGCTGGTTACATTTGTACTCACATTTGCCTATTTTATGTTTTTGCAGAGAGACTTTAGTCTCGCTAGTAGTTCCACGTGGACTTCGACGTTTAGCTTGTTACCTCAGCTACGATCTTGTGCCCTCGGCAGGATCTGGTAGATAGTCAGGCTTCTCAGCCTTTTTCACTTGTAGATGTCTGTACACAGACATGTTAAGCTTCCGCTTGTGCTTGACTTGTGTGCTCTGAATGCTGGGTCATGAGACCCATGTTTGTAATATCCCGCTCCTCGGAGCCTATTGAATAAAATACTTGAGCCGTAGAGTCATGTTGTGATGCCATGTTGTGTTTGCACATATCGAGCATATTGTGTGTATGTTATTGAAATTCTTGGTATGTGTGGGATCTGACAACCTAGTTGTTAATCCTTGGTAGCCTCTCTTACTGGGAAATGTCTCCTAGTGCTTCCACTGAGCCATGGTAGTTTCTACTACTCCGGAACACTTAGGCTGGCCGGCATGTGTTCTTCTTCGTTCCTGTGTCTGTCCCTTCAGGGAAATGTCATGCGGTGTCTACCGGGGTCTTGTTAGCCTGCTACAGCCCGGTTTACCGGAGTCCTGCTAGCCTAGTTGCTACAGCCCGAATTCACTCGCTGATGACCGAGACGTTCATTGCTGGGTCATGTATGCCCGTCCCTGTAAGTTAGTGCCACTTTGGGTTCACGACTAGCCATGTCAGCCCGGGTTCTTTGTCATATGGATGCTAGCAGCAATATCATATATGTGAGCCAAAATGCGCAAACGGTCCCGGGCCAGGTAAGGTGGCACCCGTGGGAATACCGTGTGTGAGGCCGCAAAGTGATATGATGTGTTACATGTTAGATCGGTGTGACTTAGGATCGGGGTCCTGACAGAAACGAACTTGTGTTGGAGCGCTACGGTCGAAACGGGGGTCCTGTTCATTGGGAGGGGTGTGGCGTACCGCAAAACGGGACTCCACGGGATACTGTTCATCTCCATCGTCGACCTCCTCCAGCCTCCACGGGCTACCGTCGACCTCCTCCAGCCTCCACCGCGCGCTACTCCACCGTCTACTGTTCAACCACCCCTGCACGGGCACCCCTCCACCGTCTATTGTTCATCCAGCCCTCCACACCACGGGGTCCTGTTCATCCAGAGGCAATGCCACCGCTCACTGTTCATCCAAACCCCCCGCAACACTCACTATTCATCCAATCGATCGGCTTCAGTTAGCAGCAGTAGCGAAGGAATCACTCGATCAGGTTCAGTTAACAGCCATCGATCGACCGCTCAGATTCAGAATGCATAGCCTGCAGTGCAATCGCTCGGGTTCAGTTAGAGCCCAACGCCTCGCTCGGGTTCAGTTAGAGCCAACGCCTCCCACACACGCACGTACGTGTACGAGAGAAACGCGCATCGCCCGGCCCCCGACCTCCCACCGTAACCGGGAAGTCCCCGAAATTTTCCTCGCCCTCGCTTCTACCACGGTTTTTTCTGTCATGGACGGCCCAAAGAATGTCATGCAGCTGCGTCTCCGGCCCGCCCAGGACAAAAAGCCAATTTTCTGTCACGATTTTTTGTCATAGAAGTAGGAGCCCACCACATGTATGATGATACCGGGTTTTGTCACAGTTATCGTCATAGAAGTGTCATATGTATGACAGAAATTTTTTTCGTTCGGCCCAAAATGTCACGGATGTGTCTTTTTTTGTAGTGACATGACATGCACAATGTGAAAATTATATCATTGAAAGAACCTTTCACAGACGAATTTAACGGTGTGCTTTGTGTAAGTTGCATGTCATATATTATTGCTCTAATATTTGGTCAAAGTTAGCATCGAAAAATGCATTAGGCCCTATATAGATGGAAGGAGGGAGTAGCTTTGAATAGCATTTGTATAGTAAAACGGGGCAAGACTCTCTCTTTGTCTGGTGTGGATAGTTTTATTTTTTTGTTTTCTTTTTGGTTGAGGGAAGTGCGAATTGATTTGGTATGTACAACTACAATATTACTACAGATTAGGCTTGTCCCTAAAATTCAACCTGCGCCTTGTTATTTCCCGAAAATTCACATACCGTGCTCCCAGGACTGGCGCCTTCACAACCCGCGCCTTGCTATCCCAAAATTACAACGCGCCCTACATTTTGTAACACACCCTACATTTTGGACAAGCGCGTCCCTAAGTCATGAGTCACCCCCTCCCATCGCCCCCTTTTCGCCATTCGAAATCCCAGGCCGCCATAACCTCTCCGCTCCAGCTGCGAAACCCCACCATCTCCGTCCACCCCCTCACCGCTGCCCAGCCGGAGCCTCTTCCCCGACGACATCGTCCACCACAACAGCTCGACGTCCCTCGTTCACCTCCCCGGATGAGGATCCGTTGTCCATCTCATCGTCCGGCCGGTTCAGTCGCCCCATCCTCCATCTCCAAGGATCTGCTTCGACGATCGCCTCGTCTATCACGGTTGCTCCATCCCCACAGCACCGCCTTAACCTGCTCCACCGGAACCGCAGCATCCTCACCGACTCCTTGGACGAAGCCGAGGCCTACTCAGCACCACCAAAGAGGTTGTACACTCATTGCATCGCACCTTCTCCTTAACTCGACCTCTCGGCGCCGACGGTGCTCCATCCCGCACCCCCATGGAGCGGCTACCTTGAAGCCGGCGCCACGGGCGACATCTCCATGGTGGCTCTCCCCCAGTGTGAGGCCCCTTCGGCGGCGGCGGCTATTCCAGCCGGATCTGCTGCTGCTCCGGCTCTTGCTTGCTCGCTCACGCTGCTGCTGCTGCTCCGGCTCTCGCTTGATCGCTCGCTCGCCCAGCTGCTGCTGCTCTAGCTCTCGCTCGCTCGCTCGCGCTGCTACTGCTGCTCTCCCCCTAGGTCGTGCTGCTGCTCTGCTATGATTTAGCTACACTTCAGTCGACTGAATCGACTATTGGGTCAGTCGATTTTCAGGGGTTGGGGTGGCTCGCCGGAGTTAAGGAAGAACGACCCGCAGCGGGGACGGGGGCTCGCCGGAGAGGTACCCCACTATCTATCTTAGGGTTCAGGGTGCGGGCGGGGGCCTAGAGGGCTGGCCGGGGCGGTGGCGGACCGGCGGTGGGGAGTTGTTTCAGGGCGGGGAGGCAGCGCTGGAGCCGGCGGTTCGGTCGGTGGTGGCTGGCGGCTCAGGGGGGTGCAGGTTGAATATGAACTGCAGGCCCTCCCTAAACTACATGTCAAGTGCCTCTCTGCTACCATTGCGTCCAGTTTCGACAGTAACATTCAGATTCCATAGTAAATTTCAGTTTCGAAAGTTTAGAGTCAACAGTTTTTACCTCATCTGTTGTAGTCAGGTGGTTTTTGGTGATGTAAATGTTACATCTACTTTACATCATCTATTGGAGATGCTATTAGAATCCCACTTGAGATTGATGATGTCTGTCTTGTGCTGCTTCAGCCTTGATGTCTTACGGCTCACCGGAGCCGCTCCAACGACAGAACGGTCCATCACAACAGAGCAGTGCCCTGGATGCCGTCTACAGATTCCTCAGATCTTCCTCCACACCTCCGACAGCCTCCTCTGCCTCGACTGCTTCAGCGACCAACCCAATGATGCTGAGGTCGACACGGCTACGGCAAAGAGGTTTTACACTTGTTGCATCACTTATTACTATACATTCATGTAGATCCGTTAGGTCTATTTTGGTTCAATGGAAAAACATAGCAATAGGGAATTTTCCAATGGCACTCTACTATTCAATTATTCATGCATTTTGTTGAAAGGAATGAAGCAAATCATCCACCTGGACCTACTTTTCAAAATCCTATGCATGCAAACAAGACCAAGTGCATTAGTGGCAGAATAACATTCGAACTGTACACACTTTCATATGGTTTCACTTTATTTTGGCCATGTTTCTCTGCATTCCTCTACTCTTCCAATTCCTGTAAACCAAACACCAAAGTTGACAGAAATCCTGTGTTTACAAATGCTCTGTTTACCATGTGCATTTCTATCCTATTCCGGTGTTTTTCCTATCCCTGTGTTTTAAGAATCATGCAAGACAAATGAGCCCTTACAGAATTACTTCAGTTACAGGTAGGTGTCGAAGGGAACTTTGTGTGGTTTTTCCTGCTCCTGCCGCGACATCGTCCACCTCAACTGAGCTGCTCCATCGACAAAAGCATCCACCAAACCAGACATCACGACTCCTGACCGTCTTTCGGCGCCTCAGATCTCCTTCCCTGCCGCCGGCACCCACCGCAATGGCATCACCATCATTGACTCAGCAGATGAACCTGAGGAGTACACGGGTCCACAAGAGAGGTTGCACTCTTTTGTTTCTGCTTATGTTATGCATTGCTTAAAATTACCTGCTACTTTATCATCCTGTTCACCTCTTGGACTCCAAGTCAGGTCCAAATTAATGTTCAAACTTGAGTTCTAAATTAGTTGTGGGGCACATATCGAGGTAGCAATGAATAATATGTCTGTCTAATATCTGGTTCACCTAGGGTATGCCTATGTTGTTCATCTTGGGTGGGAAACAAATAGTAAAGCAATCATCATCTGTCTTTTTCTTAAATTAAAGCAATCATCAGCCTGCTATCATTATTTTAGGATCCATCCACTGGTTGTTACCATCACTCTAAATTTCTGCATGCTCTCCTTACATAATCTCACCATATTTTTTCGTATGCATGTCAGATATTGTACACATTCATGCTGAACATGTACAGAAAAAGAGAAGAGTTTTGCACGGCAATACAATGCCATGCAGACATCGCTCCATGGTGGGTTCAGTGGAAAACCCTTCCCACCCATCTTGAGATTGTAATCCAGAGGAAGATATCTGTTCTGAGGCGGATTCAGACGCTGCTGACCACTCCTATTTACCCCCAAGGTGTTTGCTCTACCTTGGCATGATGATATTAGTCATATCATGCATATGTTGCCTTGCAGTGCCTACTTTTGACATCATATATGTCATCTGCTTAGTTTAGACATGTTCTGTAATGCCACATGTTTAGTTTCTATATCATATATGGGAATTATGCAGTCTCATGTCTTTTAGCCAGCCATAATATATATGAAATGTGCAATGCCATCCTGTTTAACCAGGCATCATATATTTGAATGATATCTTGCCCATCCTTTTCTTCATTACATTTCCATTTGTCGACACTGTTTGTACATTAAACTACTCTTCCTGTGAATCAGCCATTTGGGTGGGAGATGGAAAAATTTGGAGTGAAAACAAGGTCTTCAGAGCAGACAGTGCTACCTGTCGAAGCAGATCTCTTGTTGGGTCCCGATAGCTCCTCAAAGATGGATTCAGAGACAGATGACCAGTCCTATTCCCCCACCGAGGTGTATGCTCAAACTTGGCACGGTTATACTGCTCATATCATGCATATGGTGTCTTGCATTGCATAGTTTAGACATCATATACACAATATTCAACACCATGTACTTAGTTCAGACATCATATCGAATGCCCTCTGTTTAGCATATAGATCACATATGTGAATTAAATGATGCAATCCTAATTACTTAGATAACATGTAGGTGAATTATGTCATGCGATCCTGTTTAGTTATTCATCATATCTTTGAATTATGTTATGCTATGCTATCAAGTTTAGATAGACATCATATATGTGAAATTATGTCATGATATCCGTTTTAGTTAAACAATATACATGTCAACTATTTCATGCCCGCTTTTTTCCACACTATCTATTGCATCTGTCTCTCATACAATGTCTGTACATTCAACTATGTTACCTATTTATCAGCCATTTGAATTGGTGCGGGTGATGCCAGTATCTAGCGGACTAAAAACATGGTCTTCAAATAAACCAGTGCTACCTCTTGGTGGAGATAGCACCTCGGTTGTACATGCACAAGAACCAGCCCTACCACACATAACCCAAACTCTTGCAGATTGTACCCCTACTACGATGGACAGAGAACTAGCTTCACCCAATCTAACCCCAACCCCAGCAGATAGTAACCCAGTTTCTGTTGACACAACACCATCTCCACCATAGAGCTCCCAAACAAGAGCAATTAGTAAGGCAGCTCCAGTGCCCAAAGGGCCAGTACTACCACGACGAACCCCAACTCCACCAGTTAGTACACCTATTCCTGTGGAGGAAGCACAACCAGCTAGTCGTAGTTTAGCATCTATCGCATTTGATGTTGTTAAATCGTATGTGTGTATCTTCCCATCTTGGAAATATTATACTGAAGATGAAGGAAAATGCCAGTTGCAGGTGTTTGTCCAGGAGTTATGTGTAAGTAATGTTATTCATGGCAATTACTTTGCTTTGTCCCATGCATCCTACCTCCATGATGGTTATAATACAGTAAATTTTCCCATTTTTCTCTATCGAGAAGGACCAATTTGGAAACTTAGGATGAGGTAACATGTGTTAATACCTTTGCTATCTTCAAGAATGCTTGGTGGCAGTATCGGAATTACCTGAAGAAAACGTACTTCACCGGCAAAGAAACTCATGAAATTTCCTTACGTTCTCCTGAGACACATTTACTGGACGATGACTAGGAATGCCTTGTTCTCTACTGGTCCCGAACCAAGAATGTGGTAAGGTCTATGAGCTCATTTTCTATTTTAAGTACTATATTCTTGAATCTTACTTTACTCTGTTCATGTAGAACAAGTGCCTAAACCTGAAGAACAACTGTTCTAATTTAAGATTCCATTGCTATCAGAGTTCAAAAAAGCACTAGGCGTTAATTGTGTGTTTTGCCACCGCCTTGCACTTTACTGACCAAAGCACATGCTTATGCGCATGCACATATTAAGCGTAGTTATGCGCAATGCGTTTTGCCAACGCGTAGAGCCTAGGCGCGCCTTTTTTAACTATGATTGCTATCGTGCATACTGCTTTGCTCTTGTATCATTGTATTTACTCACGCAAACTTATTTTTAAATTGAAGGATCCAATTGAAACTCCAATGGCACAATAGGTATGTTCACACATGTTTCTTTAACATGTTTGCTCTTATCAATAGCTCTATTGATTTCAATTCAAATTATGTATACAGTTGACTTCTCATATCATGCATATTACTAGAATCACAACAGAGCCAATAGTGTTGTTGTACATGTAGACCCATGGTACCCATCTGAAATCTTGTTGTGCCGTGTAGTTTCCCATGCTTTGTATTCTTTCACTGCTGCTTTGTCTTGAACTGATATAATTTGAACCGTGTCTCTATTTTGATTTGGCAAGACAATGCAGTGACCATAGGACATAGATATATGTTTGTTTGATGCTTTTATAATGTACTAGTACTTAGCAATGGAAGACTTGGTAGTTTAATCCTGTCCACCTTACTAATGAACTGGTTCACTGAAATGAGTTTCATATACTAGTACATGCTAAACCTGTTATGTGTCTTCTTGTTTCTTCTTTTAGAATGCTGATCGAATATTGGGGAAGAGTGCCTTATTGAGAAATGGTATAGGACGTAATGCAGATAAGGTTCAGGATAGTGACACATCCTTGTTGGTCTCCAACAAAGCTGATCAAACAGCTAAGGAAGACTATCTTCGTAGACTAGGATAGCCACCGAGTCAAAGATGGCTTGCTGCAGTTAAACCCCACCAGCCCTTTGTTGATAATGATGCATATGTAGTTAGTTCTGATGTAAGTCTTGCTGGGTACATTTGTACTCACGTTTGCCTATTTTATGTTTTTGCAGAGAGACGTCAGTCTTGCTAGTAGTTCCGTGTGGTGTTCGACATTTAGCTTGTTACCTCAGCTACGATCTTGTGCCCTCGGCAGTATCTGGTGGATAGTCAGGCTTCTAAGCCTTTTTCATTTGTAGATGTCTGTACTCAGTCATGATAAGCTTCCGCTTGTGCTTGACTTGTATGCTCTGAATGTTGGGTCGTGAGACCCATGATTGTAATATCTCGCTCCTCGGAGCCTATTGAATAAAATACTTGAGTTGTAGAGTCATGTTGTGATGCCATGTTGTATTTGCATATATCGAGCATATTGTGTGTATGTTATTGAAATGCTTGGTATGTGTGGGATCTGACTATCTAGTTGTTTATCCTTAGTAGCCTCTCTTACCGGGAAATGTCTCCTAGTGCTTCCACTGAGCCTTGGTAGCTTGCTACTGCTCCAGAACACTTAGGCTGGCCGGCATGTGTCCTTCTTCGTTCCTGTGTCTGTCCCTTCGGGGAAATGTCACGCGATGAATACCGAGTCCTGTTAGCCCGCTACAGCCCGGTTCACCGGAGTCCTGCTAGCCCAGTGCTACAGCCTGGATTCACTCGCTGATGACCGACACGTTCGATGCTGGGTCATGGATGTCTGTCCCTGTAAGTTTGTGCCACTTTGGGTTTACGACTAGCCATGTCAGCCCGGGCTCCTTATCATATGGATGCTAGCGACACTATCATATACGTGTGCCAAAAGGCGCAAACGGTCCCGGGAAAATGTAAGGCGACACCCGTGGGAATACCGTGCATGAGGCCACAAAGTGATATGAGGTGTTACATGCTAGATCGATGTGGCATTGAGTCGGGGTCCTAACAGTGTTGATGAAGATGGGCCGTACTCGGACACTCCCTGAGCCACACCGCAGGCCGCAGGCAGGCAAGTCTGGGTACCCCCATTCCCAGAATGCCGACAATGACATCTGTCCCAACTGTGAGCCGACACGTGTTTCCTCCAGCCAATGATGATTTTACACGTGGAAAATCCCCATTTGTCAGGGCTGTTAATGGGTTATCAGATCCAAAACCGGACCCGATAGCTTAACGGCGTTCTGTTACGGTGGATGCCACGTATCTGTCACCCTTGACGAAAGCACTTCTGTGACGCACAATTTATCGTCATGGAAGTGGACACTTCCGTGATGATAATTTTGGTAATGTCATGGAACACTTCTACGACAGCACATGTATGACTATCTTGATTCTGTCATAAAATCGTCATGGATGTACATGCATGACAAAAAACGCGACCTACTGTGACAAACACATACCATCATGGAAGTGTATTTTTTTGTAGTGTAAGCTTGGGGATGCTTGATACGTCTCCAACGTATCTATAATTTTGATTGCTCCATGATATTATATTATTTGTTTTGGATGTTTAATAGGCATTTATATGTTATTTTATATTGTTTTTGGGACTAACCTATTAACCGAGGGCCAAGTGCTAGTTTCTGTTTTTTTTTGCCTATTTTATAGTTTCGTAGGAAAGGAATACCAAACGGAGTCCAAATGGAATGAAACCTTCACGATGATCTTTCTTGGACCGAAAGAAAACTAGAAGACTTGGAGATGAAGTTGGAGAAGCAACGAGGCGACCACGAGGCAGGAGGGCGCGCTCAGGGGGGTAGGGCACGTCCCCACCCTTGTGGGTCCCTTGTAGCTCCCCTGACCTAGTTCCTTCGCCTAAATACACTCTTATACCCTGAAAACATCGAGGGGAGCCACGAAACCACCTTTCCAGCGCCACAACCTTCTGTATCCGTGAGATCCCATCTAGGGACCTTTTCCAGCATCCTGCCGGAGGGGGATTCGATCATGGAGCGCTTCTACATCAACACCATTACCTCTCCGATGAAGCGTGAGTAGTTTACCACAGACCTTAGGGTCCATAGTTATTGCTAGATGGCTTCTTATCTCTCTTTGATTCTCAGTACCATGTTCTCCTCGATGTTCTTGGAGATCTATTCGATGTAATATTCTTTTGTGGTGTGTTTGCCAAGATCCGATGATTGTGGATTTATGATCAAGATTATCTAAATATTATTTGTTTCTTCTTTGAATTCTTATATGCATGATTTGATATCTTTGCAAGTCTCTTCGAATTATCGGTTTAGTTTGGCCTACTAGATTGATCTTTCTTGCAATGGGAGAAGTGCTTAGCTTTGGGTTCAATCTTGCGGTGTCCTTTCCCAGTGACAGTAGGTGTAGCAAGGTACGTATTGTGTTGTTGCCATCGAGGATAAAAAGATGGGGTTTTCATCATATTGCTTGAGTTAATTCCTCTACATCATGTCATCTTACTTAATGTGTTACTCCATTCTTTATGAACTTAATACTCTAGATGCATGCTGGATAACGGTCGATGTATGGAGTTATAGTAGTAGATGTAGAATCGTTTCAGTCTACTTGACACGGACGTGATGCCTATTTTCATGATCATTGCCTTAGATATCGTCATAACTATGCGCTTTTCTATGAATTGCTCGGCAGTAATTTGTTCACCCACCATAATATTTGCTATGTCGAGAGAAGCCACTAGTGAAACCTATGGCCCCTGGGCCTCTTAAACCAAAAATACCAAAAATATTTAGTTTACCGTTTATCTATCTCTATTAGATCTCAGTTTTGCAAGTGACTGTGAAGGGATTGACAACCCCTTTATTGCATTGGGTGCAAGTTGTTGATTGTTTGTGCAGGTATTCGGTGACTTGTACATTGTCCCCTACTGGATTGATACCTTGGTTCTCAAAACTGAGGGAAATACTTACGCTACTTTGCCACGCCCCTCCACCTATATATAGAGGGGAGGGGGCACCCCAAGAGGATACACCAAGCCCTTGGCACCCCTCTCTCTCCCGTTACTTCATAGTTCCACCGCCTCGTCCTGGCGACACTTAGAGAAGCGTTGTCGGTGCTCCACCACCACCATCACCACCATGCCATCGTGTTGTTTGTGATCCCATCTACTTCTCCTCTCCTGCTTGCAGGATCAACAAGGATGAGACTTCATCGAGCCGCACATGTGCTAAACTCGGAGGCGCCGTCCATTTAGCACTAGATCGGTTGGATCGTGATCGGATCGCGAAGAGTACGACTACATCAATTGCATGATAAACGCTTCCGCTTACGGTCTACGAGGGTACGTAGACACACTCTCCCCCTTGTTGCTATGCATCTCCTAGATAGATGTTGCGTGAACATAGGAATTTTTTTTAAATTGCATGCTACGTTCCCCAATAGTGGCATCCGAGCCAGGTCTATGCGTAGATGATATGCACGAGTAGAACACAAAGAGTTGTGGACGGTGATCGTCATACTGCTTACCACCAATGTCTTATTTTGATTGAGCACTATTGTTGGATGAAGCAGCCCAGACCAACCTTACATGACCACGTTCATGAGACCGGTTCCATCGACAGACATGCAACTAGATTTGCATAAAGGTGGCTGGCGGGTGTCTATTTCCCAACTTTAGTTGAATCGAATTTGACTGCGGCCGATCCTTGTTGAAGGTTAAAACAACAAACTTGATAAATCACCGTTGTGGTTTTGTGCCGTAGGTAAGAACGGTTCTTGCTAGAAGCCCGTAGCAGCCACGTAAAACTTGCAACAACAAAGTAGATGGCGTCTAACTTGTTTTTGCAGAGCATGTTGTGATGTTATATGGTCAAGACATGATGTTATATACATTGTTGTATGAGATGATCATGTTCTGTAAAAGTTATCGGCAACTGGCAGGAGCCTTGTGGTTCTCTCTTTATTGTATGAAATGCAAACACCATGTAATTGCTTTACTTTATCACTAAGCGGTAGCTATAGTTGTAGAAGCAATAGTTGGCAAGACGGCCACGACGCTACGATGGAGATCAAGGTGTTGAGCCGGTGACAATGGAGATCATGACGTTGCTTTGGAGATGGAGATCAAAAGCACAAGATGATGATGGCCAGATCATGTCACATATTTTGATTGCATGTGATGTTTATCTTTGTGCATCTTATTTTGCTTAGTATGACGGTAGCAGTATAAGATGATCCCTTAACTAAATTTCAAGGTATATGTGTTCTCCCCGAGTATGCACCGTTGCGAAAGTTCTTCATGCTGAGACACCATGTGATGATCCGGTGTGATAGACTCTTGATAACCCACAAGTATAGGGGATCACAACAGTTTTCGAGGGTAGAGTATTCAACCCGAATTTATTGATTTGACACAAGGGGAGACAAAGAATAATCTCAAGTATTAGCAGTTCAGTTGTCAATTAAACCACACCTGGATAACTTAGTATCTGCAGCAAAGTACTTAGTAGCAAAGTAGTATGGAAATAACGGTAACAATAGCGAAAGTAACAGTAGCAGTTTTGTAGTAATTGTAACAGTGGCAACGATAAAGTAAATAAGCAAAGCACAATATGTGAAAAGCTCGCAGGCATTGGATCAGTGACGGATAATTACGTCGAATGCGATTCCTCATGTAATAGTTATAACATAGGGTGACACAGTGTTGGCGTCTATGTAGGGTGCGTCGACTGCAAATTAAAATTTACTACACGCAGAACAACCAAGAACATGCTACGGGAGATGGATCACAGTTCGTTACCACTAGACGCGCAGTGTCGTGCAGCGGAAGTAGAGTTAAGGCAGCGCGTTCCCGGAGTCGTCTCCTCCTTGCCGATCTCCCACGTAGCCGATTGGATCCCGCGAACAGGTTCGCTGGAGCGGCGCAAGTGCACCGCCTCTAACGGTATCCGCGCGTGCAAGAGGAACATCGTGCGGCGGACTGCTAGGTCCGATCACACAGCCGGCCACGAGTGGAGGTGGCTATTCGCAACACATGCAAACCCTAGCCGCAGCACCGAAGCGATAAACCTTATGAGTGTGCCGCACCTCCACTTTATATAGGCGTCCGTTACGGGCTCAACACTTGGGCCTCGCACGGACCCTAAAGCCCAAAGTCTACTCGGTTGCGTTCCAAGTCTAGTTCGGATCACATCCGAGCAGTGTCCTATGAAGCGACCTCGTAGGTTCCTTCCCTTAAGCGCGCGACCCCTTAGGTTCAAGTAGGCTTGGTCGCAGTTCGGATCACCTCCGAACTGCATGGTTGGTAGCGGCCTCTAGCATGGCATGCCGAACACCAAGCAGACCATGAAGCTGGTCAGGCGAACCTGTACAACGTGTCACACTTCTGTTCCCTTTGCCTCATGATATATGTTGTCGGGCTCAAGGCGAGACTGTCATCCTTGTGCTAGCCCGACCTATTTCTCGTTCCAGTGATACCAACCACAAACCAGATTATCTCATAAACCCTGTTGCATGGCCATGCTTATCCTGGTCGGATCACACGAGGGGCCCAGAGTATATCTCTCCTAATCGGAGGGGCAAATCCCATCTTGCTCGACCAGGTCTCACAACATGGGACCGGACAAACCCGAAACCTACCTTTGTAACTACCCAGTCACGGAGTAGCGTTTGGTCGGCCCAAAGCAAGTCTGTCACCATCCCGAGTACATGCGCCAGCTCAGGTCTTAGGACATAGAACGTATGTTGTACTAGAGACTCACAGATGACATATCGCTGCGTCTCATAGTTGGGTCTGTCCGACTTGGACCTTATCTCGACTCAGATCCGACTACGTCGAATCCGACCAGACCTTTCCAAGTCCATATTATCCGGTTAGCATCCAATGCTCCATGGCTAGTGAGACCAAGCCATCGACCGTGTCATATGCTAGTCTAGCCGGCTGCGCGTCCACACAGCCCTTTCGACTATGGACCTTTTAGGACAGTCATCATACAATGCATAGTCCCACAAACAAGTCACGTACTTGCTGATACACATCATTGATAATGTCCAAGGACTATCTTTATTCATAAACACATAGGAAATATCATCATACATGATTACCTCTAGGTCATATCTCCAACAGTCTCCCACTTGCACTAGAGTCAATCAAATAGACATCGAATGCCCATAGCTCTAACGTGCCCCTCATGCTTGGGTTGTGGAAGCAGCTTAGTCAATGGATTTGCAACATTTGCATCTGAATCTTGCATAACTCTACATCACCATTCTTTACGATCTTTCATATCAGGTGATATTTCCGGTCTATGTGTCTGACCTTGTGGTGATTCCTCGGCTCCTTGGCTTGTGCGATGGCACCAGAATTATCACAATAAAGGTCCAATGGTTTCACCGAGGCTGGGAAAATACCAAGATCATCCAGAAAATGCCGGATCCAAACACCTTCCTTTGCAGCTTCACAAGTCGCAATGTATTCGGCTTCTGTGGTAGAATCGGCCACCGTATCCTGGTTGGAACTCATCCAGTGCACTGCTCCTCCGTTCAGGACGTACACGAATCCGGACAGTGATCGACAATCATCTCTGTCGGTTTGGAAACTAGCATCGACGTAACCCCTTACGACGAGCTCTTCCTCACCTCCATAAACTAGGAACATCTCTTTAGTCCTTTTTAGGTACTTCAAAATAGTCTTTACTGATGCCCAGTGACTCTCACCTGGGTTGGTCTGGTATCTACTTGTTAGGCTTATTGCAAAAGCAACATCAGGCCTTGTACATATCATGGCATACATGATGGATCTGATTGCAGAGGCATATGGAATCCTACTCATCCTGCTTCGCTCATTAGATGTCAAAGGACTCTGAGTCTCGCTTAGCCTTATACCATGTGAGAGTGGCAAGAACCCTTTCTTCGCCTCACTCATGTTGAGCCGCTTCAACACTTTATCTATGTGCGTGCTCTGGCTTAAGCCGAGCAGCCTCCTCGATCTATCTCTATAGATCTTAATGCCTAAAATATAGATTGCCTCACCAAGGTCTTTCATCGAAAACTTGCCATTCAATGACTCCTTGACCGAGTTCAACATCGAAACATCATTCCCGATCAGTAGTATGTCGTCCAAATACAAGATCAAAAACACTATCAAGCTCCCACTTAACTTCTTGTATAAACAAGAGTCCTCTTCGCTTTTGATGAAACCGAGACCAGTGACAACCTCATCAAAACGAATGTTCCAACTCCGAGATGCTTGCTTCAACCCATAAATGGATCTCTTGAGCTTGCATACCTTACTAGTGCTAGTCGGATCGACAAAACCCTCGGGCTGTATCATATACACGTCCTCGGTTAAATTTCCGTGCAGGAAAGCCGTTCTGACATCCATCTGCCATATCTCGTAATCGAAATATGCAGCTATAGCTAGTACGATCCTCACCGATTTCAGCATCGCTACCGGCGAGTAAGTCGCTACCGGCGATTAAGTCTCGTCGTAGTCAATTCCTTGAACTTGTCCATAACCTTTAGCACAAGCCGAGCTTTGTGGATCTGAATAATTCCATCCACATCGGTTTTCTTCTTAAAGAACCATTTGCAACCAATGGCAGTTACGCCAGGTGGCTGATCAACCAAGTCCCAGACTTGATTTTCATCCATGGACTTTAACTCGGATCTCATGGCCTCTAGCCATGCCTCAGAATCTGGGCTCACCATCGCTTCTGCATATGTGGCCGGCTCGTCGCTTTCTAGCAACAATATATCGCGCACTCTGCGCAATCTTTCCGACCTCCGTGGTTGCGGTGCCGCTTCCACTATGGGTTCCCTGACTGACTCCGGTATGATCTCATCACCAGCCGAGCCGTCCCTGAGTGGTCCTCTAATTTCTTCGATTCAAACCGTCCTCCGACTGGCCTCCCGACTGAGAAACTCTTTCTCAAGGAAAACCCCGTTCCGAGCAACAAACACTTTGTTCTCTTCCCGATTGTAGAAGCTATATCCCAAGTCTTCCATCGGATATCCCACGATTATGCATTTATCCGACTTGAGTGTAAGCCTATCTGACATAAGTCACTTGACAAATGCTTTACAACCCCAAATCTTTAGAAAAGACAAACTGGGACTCTTCCCGGTCCACATCTCATGTGGTGTCTTTTCTACGGATTTTGATGGTACCGTGTTAAGTGTGAAAGCTGTAGTTTCTATAGCGTATCCCCAGAATGACAAGGGTAAATCCGATTTTCTCATCATAGACCGGACCATGTCCAACAAGGTCCTATTCCTCCGTTCCGATACGCCGTTTCTCTACGGCGTACCTGGAGGTGTGAGCTGAGGTACTATACCTCGGCCTTTTAGATGATCATCAAACTCCTGGCTCATGTACTCACCTCCATGATCAGATCGCAAAAGCATTATAGTCTTGCCGAGTTGATTCTCAATCTCGTTCTGAAACTCTTCGAACTTTTCAAAAGTCTCTGACTTGTGCCTCATCAAATAGATATATCCATATCTACTCAAGTCGTCGGTAAAAGTCATGAAGTACTGATAGCCACCTCTCGCAGTTGTGCTCATTGGACCACACACATCACTGTGTATAAGCTCCAATAGCTCGGACGCCCTCTCGCAACTCTTTGTGAAAGGAGACTTAGTCATCTTGCCGAGCAAGCATGATTCATCTCGAACGACCCAAAGTCGGACGAAGTTAGGAGCCCGTCTTCATGGAGCTTCTTCATGCATTTCAGACTAATGTGTCCAAGCCGGCAATGACAGAAGTATGTCGGATTTATCTCATTAGGCTTATGCCTCTTGACATTCACGTTATAGACTGGTTCCTGTTCTAGATTCAATATAAATAGCCCATCAACAATGGGTGCATAGCCGTGGAACATACCATTCAAAAATATCGAACAACCATTGTCCTTTAAATTGAAGTCATAACCTTGACTCCTCAAACATGAGGCAGAAATAATGTTCCGACTAAGTGTAGGAATGTAATAACAATTATTCAATTCCATAATGAATCCGGAAGGAAGCTGGAGCTGCATCATGTCGACCTCCAATGCAACAACTCTTGCTTTGTTGCCGACCCTGATGTCAATCTCCCCTTGTGCCACACGCCTAGTTCTTACCAGCCCCTGCATCGAGTTGCAAATAGGAACAACCAATCCATTATCAAATACCCAAGAGCTACTAGGTATGTCAGCAAGGTAAATGTCTATAACATATGCAACAAGTGTACCTTTGCCTGAAGCAGCATTCCCGACCTTCTTGCCATGCTCTGCAAGCCACTTGCTACAGTTCCTCTTCTAGTGACCGGTCTCCTTGCAGTGATACCGAACGGTCTTCGAGTCCGGTCCAGACTTCGGTGCAGTGGCAGAGGTCACCATCTCTGTGCCCTTTGCCTTAGCCTTTTTCTTGGACCAACTCTTCTTGAACTTAGCCGATTTCTGCACCATCAACACTTGATGCGTGCCTTTCTTAATATCTTGATCTGCCACCTTAAGCATCCCATGCAATTCAGTGAGCTTCTTATCCATGCCATGCATATGATAGTTCAAGATGAACGTTCCATAGCTGGATGGAAGAAAACCCAGAACTGCATCTGTAGCCAGCTCATTCAAGAGTGGGAAGCCCAAACGATCCAAAGTTTGCATTTATCCGATCCTCTTGATCACATGTGGGCTCAGTGGATCACCTTCCTTCAGCCTGCAATCCATCAAGGATCGCCAGACGTTGAACCTTTCGGTCCTAGCCTGTGTTTGAAACATGCTCTTGAGACTCTCGATCATATCGTAAGCCTCAACATTTTTGAAATGCTGTTACAAATCGGGATCTATTCAAGCCAGCATCAGACATCTGATCTCCGTTGATTCATCAACGAGTTTCCGGTAGGCATTCTTAGTTGTGGCATTAGCATTACCAACAGGTTCTTCTGGAAGTGGATCCTCTAGAACATGTTCCTTTTTATCATGCTTGAGAACAATTCTCTGATTTCTATACCAGGTGGTAAAGTTTGTTCCATTCAGTTTATCCTTTTCCAGAATTGATTTCAATGCAAAGGTGTGTTGAGCAGGTGGTGCCATTGATCTACAACCGAAAATATGCAATCACTAAGCAATGTGTTTATGTAGAGTAATTCAAGTCTAAACATAAATACTCCCACTGAAGTTAGCATCCCTCCGCAAACTCTCAGTGATTCAGGATCCGACTAGCACATGCGACTAGTGAGCTTTAGCGTCACTGCTAGACAACATGCCTATCCGGTAAGCAACTCCTTGCTAATCGTATCTCTATACTACTCCTGTCGGTCGAGAAGGTATCTCATACCCCGGCTCCCAACCTTCTTTGCCACAAGGCCCAAAACCTTTTTGATAGCCTTGTCAAGTTAACCTGATGCAGTGCATGTCCATGTCCGACATGAACCCTTCAGTTCAAGGAGACCTAGCAGCACCCCAATTTTATGAGCCCACTACTAGACATACTTGACGTGCGAAGGTGCAACATCGGGGATGGCAATTTGCTTGATATTCATGAGGGATCTTTCTACCATTATAACATGCATAGAAACAAAGAAGCATAACAATCACATATAAACATATATTGTGAAATAGTATGGCTCCTTCATGGACGTTCTTCCAGGTCGGCTCCGACACCTATGACCATTTACAAACTCCATGTTGTTTGTCACGCCGGGTCGCCAAGCCACCAACCTGATCTCTATTATCCAACTACTACAACTAGTAATGAATTTACATAGAGTCACAAGTCGACATGCAGGTCGTTATACAATATAATGACAGCACTACGCACACGGTGGTCCGTGTCACCCTATGTTATAACTATTACATGAGGAATCGCATTCAACATAATTAAACATCACAGATCACATCTGAACTACGATCACGCCGAATTTTCTGATCTGACCGATCTTATCGATCATCGCGAATCCGATTCGGATTTACATTTCACAGTTAACCCTGATGGCGGATGACCGACCGGTAGGGGTAGCTTGTGTCACGACCTCATCGATCCCGATTGACAGACAACATAGCCTCAACGATTCCCATGTGCAGTTGATCACATCAACCGTGCACATAGCCTATCTCATAAACAACAATAGATCTCATCTGCCGCCTCCACATATCTAATATGCATACGATCTGAATCCAAATCCTATAGTAGAGGCTCTGATACCACTATTGGGGTCTACATAGGGTGCATCGACTGCAAATTAAAATTTCCTACGCACAGAACAACCAAGAACATGCTATGGGAGATGGATCATAGTTCGTTACCACTAGACGCGCAGTGCCGTGCAGCGGAAGTAGAGTTGAGGCAGTGCATTTCCGGAGTCGCCTCACATTCCCTGAGTCGTGTCCTCCTTGCCGATCTCCCACATAGCCGATCGGATCCCGCGAACAGGTTCGCCGGAGCGGTGCAAGTGCACCGCCTCTAACGGTATCCATGCATACAGGAGGAACACCATGCGGCGGACTGCTATGTCCGATCGCACAGCCGGCGGTGAGTGGAGGTGGCTATTCGCAACACATGCAGACCCTAGTCCCAGCACCGAAGCGATCAACCTTATGAGTGTGCCGCACCTCCACTTTATATAGGCGTCCGTCGCGGGCTCAACACTTGGGCCTCGCATGGACCTTAAAGCCCAAAGTCTACTCGGTCGCGTTCCAAGTCCAGTTCGGATCACATCCGACCAGTGTCCTATGAACCGACCTCGTAGGTTCCTTCCCTTAAGCGCGCGACCCCTTAGGTTCAAGTAGGTTTGGTTGCAGTTCGGATCACCTCCGAACTACACGGTTGGTAGCGGACTCTAGCAAGGCATGCCGAACACCAAGCAGACCATGAAGCTGGTTAGGCGAACCTGTACAACATGTCACACTTCTGTTCCCTTTGCCTCACGATATATGTTGTCGGGCTCAAGGCGAGACTGTCATCCTTGTGCTAGCCCGACCTCTTTCTCGTTCCAGTGATACCAACCACAAACCGGATTATCTCATAATCCCTGTCGCATGGCCATGCTTATCCTGGTCAGATCACACGAGGGGCCCAGAGTATATCTCTCCTGATCGGAGGGGCAAATCCCATCTTGCTCGACCATGTCTCGCAACATGGGACTAGACAAACCCGAAACCTACCTTTGTAACTACCCAGTAATGGAGTAGCGTTTTGTCGGCCCAAAGCAAGTCCGTCACCATCCCGAGTACATGCGCCAGCTCAGGTCTTAGGACATAGAACATATGTTGTACTAGAAACTCATAGATGACATATCGCTGCGTCTCATAGTTGGGTCTGTCCGACTCGGACCTTATCTCGACTCGGATCCTACTACGTCGAATCTGACTACGTCGAATCCGACCAGACCTTTCCAAGTCCATATTATCCGGTTAGCATCCAATGCTCCATAGCTAGTGAGACCAAGCCATCGACCGTGTCATATGCTAGTCTAGTCGGCTGCGCGTCCACACAACCCTTTTGACTAGGGACCTTTTAGGACAGTCATCATACAATGCATAGTCCCACAAACAAGTCACGTACTTGCTGATACACATCATTGATAATGTCCAAGCACTATCTTTATTCATAAACACATAGGAAATATCATCATACATGATTGCCTCTAGGGCATATCTCCAACACACAAAACTAGCTCCAGTTCATCAATGTAATGTAGGCATGTATTTCAAATATAGTCATACATGCTTATGGAATAGGACTTGCATGACACCTTTTGTCCTACCCTCCCGTGGCAGCGGGTTCCTAATGGAAACTAAGGGATATTAAGCCTCCTTTTAATAGAGTACCAGACCAAAGCATTAACACTTAGTGAATACATGAACTCCTCAAACTATGGTCATCATCGAGAAGTATCCCGATTATTGTCACTTCGGGGTTGTCGGATCATAACACATAATAGGTGACTATAGACTTGCAAGATAGGATCAAGAACTCACATATATTCATGAAAACATAATAGGTTCAGACCTGAAATCATGGCACTCGGGCCCTAGGGACAAGCATTAAGCATAGCAAAGTCATAGCAACATCAATCTCAGAACATAGTGGATACTAGGGATCAAACCCTAACAAAACTAACTTGATTACATGGTAAATCTCCTCGAACCCATCATCGTCCAGCAAGCCTACGATGGAATTACTCACGCACAGCGGTGAGCATCATGAAATTGGTGATGTAGAATGGTTGATGATGACGACAGTGAAAAATCACCCTCTCTGGAGCCCCGAACGGACTCCAGATCAGCCCTCCCAAGAGAGTTTAGGGCTTGGCGGCGGCTCCGTATCATAAAACATGATGAATCTTTCTCTCTGATTTTGTTCTCCGCCAACGTGAATATATGGAGTTGGAGTTGAGGTCGGTGGAGGTCCAGGGGGCCCACGAGGCAGGGGGCGCGCCCTAGGAGGGGTGGGTGCCCCCCACCCTCGTGGATAGGGTGTGGGCCCCTGACGTTGATTCTTTCGCCAGTATTTTTTATTAATTCTGAAAAGTTGCTCCATGGATTTTCAGGTCATTCCGAGAACTTTTATTTCTGCACAAAAATAACACCTTGGCAGTTCTGCTGAAAACAGCGTCAGTCCGGGTTAGTTCCATTCAAATCATGCAAGTTAGAGTCTAAAACACGGGCAAGAGTGTTTGGAAAAGTAGATACGATGGAGACGTATCAACTCCCCCAAGCTTAAACCTTTGCTTGTCCTCAAGCAATTCAGTTGACAAACTGAAAGTGATAAGGAAAAACTTTTACAAACTCTGTTTGCTCTTGTTGTTGCAACTATGTAAAGCCAGGATTCAAGTTTTCAGCAAAGATTATGAACTAACCATATTCACAATAACACTTAGGTCTCATGTTTACTCATATCAATGGCATAATCAACTAGCGAGCAATAATAATAAAACTCGGATGACAGCACTTTCTCAAAACAATCATAATATGATATAACAAGATGGTATCTCGCTAGCTCTTTCTGAGACCGCAAAACATAAATGCAGAGCACCTCTGAAGACACTACAAAAAAAGACACATCCGTGACATTTTGGGCCGAACGATTTTTTTTTGTCATACATATGACACTTCTATGACGATAATTGTGACAAAACCCGGTATCATCATAGATGTGGTGGGCTCCTACTTCTATGACAAAAAATCATGACAAAAAATGGGTTTTTTTGTCCTGGGCGGGCCGGAGACGCAGCTGCATGACATTCTTTGGGTCGTCCATGACAGAAAAAACCATGGTAGAAGCGAGGGCGAGGAAATTTTTGGGGAGTTCCCGGTTACGGTGGGTGGTCGGGGGCCGAGCGATGCGTATTTCTCTCATACACGTACGCGCGTGTGTGCGAGGTGTTGGCTCTAACTGAACCCGAGCGATTGCACTGCAGTCTACGTGTTACAAGCCGAGCGACCAATCGATGGCTGTTAACTGAACCCGATCGAGCGATTCCTTCAC